>NW_026570276.1:642452-984592 GCF_019649055.1 Paramacrobiotus metropolitanus
CAGCAAGGAAAGTGCACCAATTGGTTTATTGGTCGAAAGTCGGTAGCGTTTATTGTTTTGTTAACAAGCTGTCCTGCCATTGCGGCATTGGGTCTTTTCTGCTTTTGGTAATTCAGAAAGTGAATCTATACAACGGAATCATCAGTAAAGGCTTAGTGATAAAATAAAGGTCTGAAACTGCATGTATTGATCGGAAAAAGAAACCCACTAACTATAATACGAGTACCAAAAACACATGCGAAACAACTTCAAGCTCTACTACTAATTATTTACTAATAATTATTTTAAGCAAGAACTATCTTACTTGGAATCATTATCAGGAACTTTGGAAGTATGTAGGTCTGAATGTGTTGAAATGGTCATAATTGTACATATTGTGAGAATGACCATACACAACAATTATATGCCGAAATGTCCTTTCCAGAATCAGCTTATGCAAGAATTCCGCTCTCTAAAATATCTATAGCAGATAAACTCTCTAGATAATTCTGCATTTCCTAAAACTACGGAAAGCCAGCATTTTGTGCTCGTCCTAAAATCGGTACTCGTCCAAAATGGTCCATTCGTGCATTTTGTAGCGAAATAATGACGTAGCGTTCGTTGTTGGTGCTCTATTAATGTGTTGTAAAAATAAATTCTTGAATTCCTGTAAGCCAGTTCAATAAGCAATGAAAGTAAGTGCTGGAGCTAGTTCCGTGCAGAAAGCATCTCTACATTTTCAAGTCTTATCATAAAATTGTTTAAAAAGCAATCCATTCCGGTACTGCACCAGTTGGCGCTTTATAACTTTTTGAGTCTTATTTCCCCCTTCCCCCATACACGTATCTCAAGAAACAGATGCTGCACTACCAGTCTGGTGCCCCTTCCGCACTCGGACAATTGGGAGTGTGACATTTCGCCGCACTCAAACTCGACGCGCGACTTTTCGCCGCGAAGAAATTTCGCCGCCGGACATTCGGACGCTGGGACACTTCGGTTTGGGACATTATGCTTTGAGACATTTTATCTTTGCGACATTTCGACGGAAGAAGTCTGGTCTCGGACATTTCGTCTTGGGACTTTCCTCCGAACGATGGGACTAATCGCCGCAAAATAATTCACTGCGCTTAATTCTCACTAGATTTTCCGTTTTTTTAGGCTTCTTATTAGTTATTACTTGTTATTAGGTTTCTTAGTCTTTCCTAGACTTTCTTAGGTCTTCTTCTGCTTTCTTAGATTTCCTTAAGCTTCTTAGGTTTCTTAGGTTTACTAGATTTATTAGATTACTTAGGTTTCTTAGGTTTTCTTAGGTTTCGTAGGTTTTCTTAGGCTTCTCAGATTTCTTAGGTTTCTTAGGTTTCTTAGGTTACTTAGGTTTCTTAGGTTTTTCGGGCTTTTTGTGGGTGTCTTGGGTTTCTTAGGTTGTTCGTTTGGTTTTGTTTTTTAATTTTCCCTTTTTTGACTCTTTTATTTAGCTTAGTAAATCATTTATCTGACAGGCGATATGTCGCGTCGTCGAGATATCCTTGCGGCGAAATTTCCTTGCGTCGAAGCAGCCATGCGACGGAAAGTCGCGCGGCGTAAAATCCTACCGACGAAATGTCCTGCGACGAAACGTTGCGCGGCGAGATTTCCTTGCGGTTAAATGTCTGCAACCAAAAGTTCTGCGACTAATTGTCCGCGGCGAAATGTCGCGGTGCCGTGAGATTATCAGTCGTACCAGTAGCGGGGGCCGCCAAGCCCGGCTGATATACTCGCATGTGCGGCACTGGCATCAATGGTGGCAGTGGCACTGGTACCGGTAGAGAATTTTGCAAACTGCTGCACACTTGTACTAAAGCCAACGTGATTTCGCAGTTTTAAGCTCCCCTATCCTTACCAACACTAGTGAAGTGTTTATAATTACTGATTGATAGACTGAGTACAGTGTCTAACTTAGTGTCTAACTTTATTGGATGACGATGTTATTAATAGTTTACAGAAAACCGTATTGCGTAAACAATCCCATGGTATTAATGTGAAATACTTGTACGGTAAGTAGTAAGTACTATCGTGGTGTAGTACAAGCATTCAAGAGGGCAGCATGACCGAAAGAGGTACTAATGACGACAATGTGACGTGATAAGGGATAGATAATCACTAGTGACGTCATGGGGACAGACAGACGGGCAGAAAGGCACTTTTTTATTTTTTGCTGAATTAAAGGACCTTCACTGCGCTCCGTTCTATTTCGGAATCCCCGGCTCCGCGATCCATTATACGGCGGAATAATCCAACATCGGCTTACTAATTCATCTCATTACCAATCCCACAAATTATGGGGGCAGAGAAATCAATACTGGTTTTTTATACAGTACCAGCATGTTAAGCCAAGGCCAAGAAACAGCAGACCAAATGCGCAGCCGACAACGATGCCGAAGATATCAAAACCGTCCAGACCTGGAAATGTCCACAAAACTCATCATCATCAACAAACAGATAGCCGCGCACTGAGTCAAAATATCCTTCTGCAACATACTCGTATTTTGCCGCATTTAGGGCAGCGGAAAAGCTTTCGCTATTGTGGCTACTTCAGCGACTTCTCTCAGCTTAGGTTTCAGATATGTTTTAGGATTCTTAAGTTTTCTTGGAACTTAAGGCGCTGTAAAGTGGATGGCACTTTTAACTACGTGTAATGACTTACGAACTGAATACCAGTCCCCAACATGACGCGTCTTATATTCTTCAAAAAATTTGAAAATCCGACGACCCTTGAAGTAAGCATGTTGAAGTTTAACAGAATTTGGCTACTGCAGTTGCAGTAATATTATAATCAAATATTTAATGTCAATTGCCCATAGCCTAGTGGTAGTACGTCTGGCTTTAAGATTGCATGCCCTGGGTTCGAGTCCTAGGTTGGGCAACTTTTAACCATACGTCCGACTTGCTAAAATTAAGTTATCTCTCACCGCAAGCGCCGAAATCGTAGGCTGGATTGCGATCCACCACTTCGTCGTAATTTTCGGGACACGTGACGCGGTCCTCTCCGTTACAGGCAATATCTTCGTGAACGTACCCGCCCAGCGCTGAACACCAAACTCCAGTCGCACTACTGTCGTCTGTGCAGAAAAACTTCACTTTTCGTAACAAATTAACAATAGTAAGTAACCTTATACATACTGGGTAATGGGTAGTACTTCAGATAAGCAAATTTTCAGGTCCTAAAATTTTTGAAGTAATTCGAATCAGCTCTGTGGTTAATACGATCCTCTTTTTTATGCCCTTTTCCCCATAAAACTCGAAGCGATCGACCGTTAGCGAAAAACCATGTGGTCGATTTCGTCTAAGCTTAACAAAGTAGGTTATTCCACCACTGGAACTCACCAATCAGTATGGCGTAGTCGATCAGCAGTTCGTGTTCATAACTGGAATTTCTTCCATCGCCAATATACACAATGCTCAGCTGCGTCTTATGGGAAGTGACACGAGTTTTCAGCTGGGCCGCGGAGGTAGGATTTGGGTAAATTGGAATGCGACCGCCCGGGATGCTCTTCACTGTTGTCCAGTCCTGGCCGTTATCTGTCAGAAGGATGTGCAGTGCGGCACCCGCGGACAGCCACGATTTTCTGCACCAAATCGAATACGCATAGTGACCGAAGCGGAAATGCATGCCAGCGAAAATCAATATATCTATTTTTGTTAATCTAAACCAATACATTGAATAACAGCGGTGCACTGACTTGATATTCATGTACCACGTGGGCGTCGTGCTGCAGTTGCCGGCGGCGATGGTGGTGACGATGTTAACGGTGCAATTTCCAGTCGGAACAGGATTGTAGCGCAATGTTCCGGCGCTTGTGGAAACTACGGAATGGGAATATGGTGGACAGCCGAGCTCCACGGTCTGACCGCACTTACGATCCATTTCAACTACCAACACAATTCTTATTTACTGCTGCCCATATAATTTGATAAACTGAAAATTAGCTATAAGTGTAAGAAAAATTGCGAAACGCTAGAGTGCAAACATGTGCACCAAATGTCACGTTATGGTTTGATAGTCTCAGAACATTTTGAATTTGTTAAAGGGAACTGCAGTGGACTGAAAAACTGGGCCTAGAGCACTCCAGTCACTCTTACTGAAAGCATAAGGGTATGTTCCACTCACTCCGGTGGAGAACAAAAACACAATAAAGGCAACGAATATTGTTAAGCGCTTCATGGAAATATCAGAATAACAGTAAATTCGGAAGAGCACGGGAAACGCTTGTGTTAGAAATAATGCGGTGTTGAAGGTGCATTATGACAAAGGCACTGGCCGCGCTTGATGGCTTTCTATCGGAATAAAATTAATGACAAAAGAACGGTTGTATATCTCTCAAAGAGAATATTTACCTTACAGATAAGCCGGGTAACAATAATTGCCTTGCAGTATCAGCCAGTTAAATAAACGAAATGATACGGTAATTTCAACATACAATGTTGTCGTATTTATGCGTGTATGAAATTGAAATGACACCACAAAGCGCTATAGAGCACATAGTATCTGACGGCGTCTTTCGAATTTCAGTACCGTGAAGCATCTCAAATTGTACAACTGTACCGTAGTCAAGCTGAACAGACAGAGCTACTTTTATAAGAGGTCCGGACATACTCTGTAGCGTAGAAACTTTTCGCCGATCCGATGTAAGAACACAAGCCCCATCTCAGAACCAGGCAGAGGGAGGGCTTCTAGCCTTCCAAATGCCACGTATTCCAGTTTACTCATTCCATTTACAACTAGACTGCAGCTACACACAGCGCTCGTGAATTAAAAATATCCCTGTTGTTATCTTGGTGGCTGTTGCTTATTAAAGCGTACAAAATTTAAATTCTATATGGATATAGGTATAAGCACAAAAACAAAAATTAACGTGACATAATAATATGCTATTTGTACAATGTATAAATGTGTAAATGTATGTGTATAAATTGATATGTTATTTTGAAAAATCTTACCCATCTTCAGCAAACACACCCAGCCTTCGGCTGCCAGCCGTGCTGTTGTTGCCTCCGTCCATGCACACATTAAGAGGATTAAAGCCGGTAGCTCGGATATTTCGAACAGCGCTGACAATAACTTTCTCCACCACTGGCCCTGGAAGTCATCCATGGCTGGTGAAATACTGGAACGAGTGAAAAAACTTCTTCCGTAGACCACAGATGTTAAAAGCCGTGACTTTGTTGGCTAAATTTGTTTTCTGCTTCATTTGTTGAGCTGGAGAGAAATCTCCGAAATGGCCACCAAGGTCAGGATAACCCTCAATCTGATCTTTGGCTTTGTTGAAGTCGGGGGCTTTTGTAATGTGAGCGTCATCGTAATTGACACCACTCTATTTCGGGAATCCAATTCGGTCGCCAAATCTGTTAAAATGTTCTTCATAAACCGTGTAAAACCGGCATCAGCTGGCATAATGGCACGGAACCGACGGATAGTCCGACTGCACGGTCCAGGTAACAGCTTCCGAATCAGTTCATATCCCCGCCCAGCTTGGTTCTCCAGCACCATGAAAAGCCCAATTACATCGTCCGAGTAGCGCCGGGCATTCTTCGGCTTTTTTGCTTCTTCTAAGACTTCAAGCAAAAAGCGGCCTATATGCATCTGGAATCATATATATATGCTCTAGGTCTATGTGCATGTAGCTCTGTCTGTTCAGCTTGACTACGCGCCTTGACAGACGCTCAAGAACCGTTTCAGCTACACTTGCGAGATTCTTGCCAGACATTGGCTTGGTCTTTTCTTCCTGCTATTACGCAGCACTGTATCCCCCTTATTTGTCAATAAAGCTCACTCGTGTGTCCTCGGCTGTCATCTGTTACACTTAGTTATTTGTTTCTCATAGACTTTGAGTAAGATTTGTGCAAGGAACCGTTGAGTTGTGGACATGCATCGTGTACTGTGTCTACAAGAACCCAAAGCAACCATACGAGGACAATTGGGTGCTGTGAACATACCCTTCACGATTAGGGTGCGATGAACACCCGGGAACTAACTTTACAGAAAATTTTCTTTACTCAAGTATTTTCACCGTCTGTTTCGACAAATTACGGTCCACAAAAATTTATCGTATTTTCAAACCCATTTTAGAAGTAATAAGTAATGTGCACGAAACTTCCATCCTTTTCAGTATGAACAGTACGAGGACAGCAGCGTTGCGAGCTGCAGAACTAGTCGGATGTTCATTGCACCCTAATCGTGAAGGGTATGTTCACAGCACCCTATTGTCCTCGTAACTATCTTGCTTGACCAAATGATCCATAACTGCTGGAGAAACTGACACTGCTACGCTTGCTAACCGTTTCACTTTATTTTTGATGTACTAGTTCAGAAACCCCATTAATACGCATACTAAAGACCGGATCTAAGTTAACTGAGATCTAATTTATCTAATTTAGAAATGGCCCATTTCCTGCCATTATAAAATCGACATCTTTTGTTCCCATGTATCCCGCCTGTATCTGCAAAGTAAGTCTACTGTAAAACTCTTAGCCGTGTTATTTCGGTATTCTCTAGGTGTGCCCCTAAATTCCCACGTATTCCGCTTGTATTCGCTCTTACTTATTGTAACGAAGTTGTACAATATGTGTAATCGCGGTACCTACAGTCATTTGTGTACTTCCTCTTACTTTCACAGAGTCACAGTTGGAACAATGTAGTACGGTACTGTACATAATAGCCTGCGTTTTAACAATGCGGGATTGGCTAATCAGTGTTAACCTTCCAGCGCAAATTACCTGAAGTAGTGCCAATTTCTTTTTGAAAACTTGGATTTTTCAATAGAAAAAAATCAATTAACAAAGCGAATTTTTTTGTGCCTTCACTAACATTTGGTCTCCGGCGTTAACCGGTGTGTTTGGCAACGCCAATAGGCCAAGACGGTGGTAAGGTAAAAAAAAACCACGAGCACTAATCGTGTAGCAAATAAAGGAACTTCGAAACAATAAGTAATCCAGTGGTCAGTGAACTGACCACTGCTCCGCAAAAATAAACAGGTACAGATGTATGTAAACGGAAAAAACCCATTTTTAACAATCTTTTTCCAGAGCTATCAATATCTTTTCATATGATATTAGACAAAGCGCATAAAAAAATTGGTTTTACAGCCGTGTGATCTCCGTTTAAAACTTCGCTTCCATCTCCGCAGCTTTCATTCGGGATTCCTGGGTTCTAGCCGTTAACACTTTGGCTAAGCATGAACGACACACATCTTGCACAAGTACTTCCACGAATCGGCGTCGGTATTGACGTTCGGTAACCAAGTAGACGTAGAAATTCAGCGAGTAACCCATGTAGGTTGCTACGACGAAAATCGGCGCCATAAAATTATTCAGGCACGTATCTGTAAGGTATCTAAATTCCATGCCCAGCGGCAGCATCGTGGTGCATAAATCGAAAAACTTGGGGGTGCGCGTGACGAGATATAGCAGTGCACTGCTCAACAAGATCATGTTGGTTGCGTGCTGCGATAAAGTTTTGCTGGCAGGAGCTGGCGCGGTTGCCTCGAGGTTGGCTTTCTGCAGACGGCGCATCTGGCCAAATTCGGATTGTCGTTGGCGAGAAAGGAAGATTATCAGAAATAAATTTGGAATAAGGACCATCACAAATGTCACGATTCGTAACGTAATCTGCAAATAGGAGAGACTGTAAGAGAGGAGTCCGAGACACATTTTCCATTTTCGGTGCATAAAATTGAAATTTTTAAATTTTAAAAAACAAACTTAAACATAAACTTAAACATAAACTTTTGCTTGATACATTGTACCTTTCAGTACATGCTTCTGTACTGTACATACCAGCCCCAGCTTGCTTATTTCTTGCCAAGGTCTAAACCACGGTGGAGGGTAGTACGTATAGCCGCTGAAGACGTGCACAAACAAAAAATACTCAGACAGAAAAATGTTGATGTGGCATCCCAGAGAAAAGATGACGAGCAGGATGATAACCAAACGCGCGACGGAAATCCGTTGTAGAAACTGGAAACGAAACGGGCTCATAATCACCAGAAGCCGCTCCCAGGAGAAGACCACCAAGATCCTATAGGGACGATCATGCAGTCTTATTTTGTGAATCTAATTGTCGAGTACCTTACCAATCGGATAAAGTCATGGAAGAATCACAAAACCATGGAATAAGGAGATGGTATCCGGGGTGGCCCTGTGGTGCCAGCATTGCTTGGTCCGATAAAAACTTGCCAATACCAAACCACCTGAAGAAGCACTTACTTCAAAGCTTGTTGTGCAGTTTTAACGAATGGCACTTTGCGTTGTGCTTCTGCCTTTTAATATGTTCACTAACATCAGTCATTAACTGACAACATTTGTCTAAGCGTCACAAAATTTCAAAGCAGAATAAAGGTTATCTATCGAAGAGACCTAAGATTGAAGGATATCTAAGATTTCCTCGGAGTCACGACGCGAATCCATGCGTATTCCGTCTGGACACCGAGTGTGCTACTTTGAGCAAAAAACTGCGTTGGGCTTTTATCTTTAATCAAAGTTGTATTAATTTCTTAGGTCAAAGCGTATAATACTTGTTAGTATAATTATTTGCCAGCTTACAATGCTGCCAAATCAGCAACTGCTGTGCCGATCATGTAATGACACGCTGATGTCTTCCAAGTTGGCACACTACGTATAAGAACCACCAGATTCGATAAATTTCCCACGGTGCACAGGACCAACAAGCAAAAGTATACGTCTCGACAAACACGGTATGCGTCGCGCACTTGGCGGTTCGTGTAATGATAATTTGATTGCGCTCCATTCGATTCATCGCAATATAGATAAATCTCTTCCTCTGCATCACCTTTATTGAGTAGGTTCACATTATGATTGCTGGGTACGCCGACGAATGGTGCAGATAAGCGAATTACGGTCGTAAGATTTTGCATTACAATAAAACCGGCAACACGTTACTCCATTAAACCGGGAGAATTTGGACAAAATAATAATAATTTTTGTTTGTTGTTATGAAGTCAAATTTGATGGGATGCTATCGGGCTGAGAATGATCGTTAGTAATCAGATCCGTACAGAACGGAAGTGCGACCTACCAGAATCGTCAGATCAGATCAACCAGAAGGTTTTCCGGGACCACCTTCGGATCTTACAGTGATAAACAACATCGCATGAATTTTTCAAAGGTCTTTAGCGAAACGGGACCGACTGAGGATGACTGAGTATCAATATCTGCAGAGGATTAAAGAAACATTTAAAATTTCAAAACGGACGTCCGTTTCTACCGACGGCGCCAAAGTGGAGCGATTAGGGGGCGCGAATATCGTGACACAGCAGTTTACTGCTCAGCAGGACCACCGTGGGGCGTTCACGTATTACGATATTAAACCTGTAAATACAGTGCGGTACGTTAAGACGTGCGTACTCATGATTTCAAGGTGCCGTAATTTGGCAGCAGTACGGGAGAAGTGTGGTGCACGACAGCACATTCCTTTTCTGGTAGCAAGTTTTTTTATTATTATTTTTTATTTTTATTGTGGTCGACTTCGAGTCGACTTTTTTGTTAACACCTGCACTTCAGATCTTCAGATTTCGAGTCAAGGCAAACAATTTGAAATAGTCGTCGGCAAAACCGTCAGGACGGATGAACCGTCTGCCGGACGCTTTTGCCTGTAAGCCGGCAAAGCCGTCCTGCAGTCCAAGAAACGTCCGCCATAAATTTTTCCCACCAAGTATTTTTCCTCTATTCAATTTCTTGAACGACCCAGAGTGTAATATTCGGGAGCGGACGGTTTTGCCAGTCACACCACTTCCGCTATCAGTGTCATCGCAAAAAAATCGGTACCATGAATTAGAATCGTCTGCCATATTTTAATTTGACTGACCAATCAGCAGTTCGTTAAAACATTCTGCAGAAAACGAATTTTCGGCCAGACGCTTGTGGGTCAGCGAGCAGTGTAAGCCATTAATAGAAAAGATGCGCAGAGTCAAAACGCGGACTTACATCGGGCATCTGCGACTTACATCGAAGCAAGAAATAGGCGTACCAAGTCCCAATTGGCTGGGCTTCGATGTAAGTCGCTTTTTGCTCGATGTCTGTCGGTGGGCGTCGGCAAAAACCGTTACGAACATGGGCGTACCTTGTAACGGGTCTAAGCGACGCCCAGGTACTTACAAACTTCCCGTTTCCGCGATTTTTATTGGTGGGTCAGCATCCTGAGTTAGATCGAGGCTGCCCACCGCCAATAGCAAAATTCAAAACCACGTGATCGTTTCCCCATACTTTGGGCTGACAGCGACGGTTAAACAGTAAAACGACAGGGTTTTCCGTCTTTTTGAAGTTTTTTAAGTTCTTGCCTTCTAGTTTGTTGTTGAAATCAGAAATATGAACTGATATGCATCTATAGTGCAGGGAAGCCTGTGTTCTGGGAATCCAGATTAGTCTGTGGAATATCAGTGTTTGGCCAGGTGCGCCTCTGCTTACTGATTGTTTGTTTTCTGATTATCTTTTAATTAATTTTAAATTCCATTGCACAAGACTAGCGTACTACAAACTGAATCGGAGCTTGCCAAAAGGTTCACGAATCCTTGTGGCTGTCTCTAACGATTTGTGGTATACTTGTCGTGAATAGCAGCCGTCGTATCGCAGGGAACCCTGCTCGCTGGCTACCCAGCTGTCGGTGCTGCTTACTGCCACTGGTTTACAGTTTATTGCGTACTGTGCTTGAATTCTTAACCTGATTTCATACCCGACTACAATTTGTTCTGCTGGACAGCCTTCCATGGTAAGCCAGAATTTATTTTCATTATCATGTCAATTCAGCAAAGTATGTCGGTTATGAGCTGGAATGATTTATTTTGTTCGAATAACCTCATTTTTGATGGTTCGTCTGTATTTATGACAGCAAATTGTATACTTTGCTTAACCGCGTGGCGGGTTCCCGCTTTGTTCTGGCTACCCAGAAATATTGTTTACCGTATTTCTTTCATTTATTTTGGCTTAAAATAATAGTGCTTAGATGTACCCAATCCACCTTGTTTTGGTATTCTCCAACAGATTATATGGCATTAACTTTTAAAATGACGTGATGATACAATTTTACGAATTTAGTAGCATAATGTCAGCACGCATAATGTCAGTCTGTATGTCCTAACTGTTGTGCGCATGCGGTCGCGTTTAGCCCATACATACATACATGCAAGACGTGAAAACGGGCGCGGTTTTGCGTTCGATGTCAGTATGTCAAGGGTGAAAAACGTTGTAAGTAAGTCCGCGTTTGACCTTTGCGCATTTAATATAATATTCCAGTCAACAGCTTGACAGATGACAAAATATTTACATGCTCCCGCTGGCAGTAAGGGATGTTGAAGCAGCAAATGTTCTGCAATATTTCGCAGATCTGCTAATACATAATTCCGGCTAACTGGGATTGAGATGTGCGATTTATTTCGAGCAATTTGCTAGAGGTCAGCTATCCACGAAAACATCTTTATCCCGGCATGGCATTAGTGTCGTCCTGCTGAGCAGTGTTGTCCTGCTGAGCAGTGCAGTTCTGCATTCCCGTCCTAGCTCTTTCTATAAATGTTTTCCGCTTCGGGTGCACGAAGGGACGTGCAAACTTGGCTACGTTACCGATGGATGCCCCTAACATGATCTCATGCAGTTATTAAGCGCTACATGGCTTTTTCTGTAATCACGGACGATAGCAGAACTCTGGTAGATTCTGTTAAAACGACGTTAATCTGGACAGAGTACCCCACCGCCTCGTTTTGTCATGGATAACGCCACAGCTGTAATGCAGTTGTCAGTACAACTCTTTGATGTAGCCAACAGTCAGCACGCCAGCGTGTTCAACGCAAGTCACTCAAAAGACAACTCCACCGACAATATTTTTGTCACTCAGGAGACAACTCCACCGACAATCTTTCCGTCACGCGAGCGCTACACTGATGAGCAAATAAACGAGGCGTACCTAGCTTGTCGCGTTGTGTACTTTCTCCTTTTGATTCTATGTACTGTGGGCAATGGATCGAATCTGGTGGTTCTTATACGCAGTGCGCTATCTTGGAAGACATCGGCGTGTCATTACATGATCGGTACAGCTGTTGCGGATTTGGCAGCATTGTAAGAGCAGTGAAAACGTTCCTATACGCTTATGTTCGAAATCTGTTTACTCATGTAAAGCATCTGCATTCGGCATACGGACGTTAAAAACGTGAAATTTTGGACTGTATGTCACATGCATTATAGTCACTACTACATGGCGGCCACCGTTTTATGATGGTGCTGTAATGGCGTTTCGTTAACGGATAGTCACGTTCAAAATGCCAAAAACACAAAGAAGATGCCATTTGTTAAATTGTCCATGATTATATGTTTTGAACAGCTTTTATTTCAGATGGCTCGGTTTAGGGAACTTTCTATCGGATGAAACATGGACTGTGCCGCTCGGGCACCCCGGATACCACCTCATTGTTCCATGGTTTTGTGAAGCTTCGATGAGTTTATCCGACTGGTAAGGTTTTTGGTAATCCAGCAATACGGCTGCATCCATTGCTTTCTTTTAGGATTCTGGTGGTGTTTTCTTGGGAACGGCTGCTGCGTCTTCTGAGCCCTCGACGATTTGGTTTTCAGCGACCGGTTTTCACGGCGCGTCTTGTTATTGCCGTCCTTGTTGTTCTATCACTTGCTTGCCACATCTTTATTTTTATTGCTCAGTATGACCTTTATTTGTACATCCACACTGAAAATCATGTGAATCCGCCGTGGTTCAGGCCTTGGCACCACGTAAACCAAGTCGGAATGGTATGTTAGCGTATTTGCAAATTTATGCCGAGAGGACGGTTACTTAAAGTATAAGTACGTGCGCATAATATACTCGTAAAACGTTGCTGTTATTTACGCGAAGTTTTTAACGTGCAGAGTAATTACCAATTTGCTGCACATCCACAGTAATGGCCCTCCATCTTAACTTCTGGAAATTTTCTTTTCCAGCAGGCCCTGGTGAAGAGGTTCATTATGACTTGCAATAAGCCACTCCCTCAGAGCCCATTTAAAATTAATATACTTTCCCGAAGTTATTAACCCAGTGGCGCTAATAAATAATTAACACGGCAAAACATTGCGTGTGCACTGTGTAGTAGTGTACTGTTCTTGTACTGCAAATTTCTCTGAACGAAGTCTTTTGACGCGAACGCGAGAGTAACCGCTTGTAGGAATAGAAGCGGCTCCCGCGCAGGGTTAAAATCTTGCGAGTTGCGCCGTGGTCCGGCCTACACGGATCATCACACGTAGCCGGGGTTCGATTACCCTCTCAATGCATTTCTCAGCCACACCTCACGGTTTACTACGGATGGCGCCCGCGCCAAGCTGATGCGTTGAAATATGGTAGTTGCGCCATCGCATATATCCGAATGTTGCTACTTGTTTATGACGCTCGCACAATTTGCAGCCCAGGGCCGAAATGCGACGATTGCGAATTTAAGACAAATTTTTTAAGCTGTATGCCGATAAATTTTTCTCGCTTGAGCGCACGGTTACCTGTTGTGGTTAATTTGTAGATTACGATGCGCATGCTGACATTTCTGCTGATTCTTTTTCCCAGCCTAACTCTGGCAGCCCACCTTGCATGCCGACGGCAGCCTGAATTACGAAAGAGTTGCCATGTAGAGAGATCACACACTGCGGCCAATTCCACGAACACATCCTTGTCACAGCATGGGATCAACATCATCTTGGTGAGCAGTGCACTGCTCTATCTTCTCACACGAGCCCCCAAGATTTTCGACCTGGTAGCACATGCGCTACCGTTTTCCCTAGAATTAACATACATCGAAGATAGCAGCGTGTGGAGACTCATGCAGCCCGTTATCGTTGTAACAACATACATGGGTTACTCGCTGAACGCTTATGTTTACTTGCTAACCGAACGCCAGTACCGACGCAGTTTCATCGAGCTAGTCGCCAGACCAGTGTGCGGTATCTGCCTTCCCGGACTGCTCACGAATGCTAGCCGTGAAGGACGAACGGAATGTGTGGAGATGACCGCACTTCAGTCCCAGCCAACCAGGGATATGTAACAGCGCTTTTAGTAAATCTGTATACCGAAGTAACCGAACCCACTGCTATTGGTTCTGATGCTACTGTACTGTATTCTGTATTCAACTGTTGTCATGTATGTAACTTTATTTACGAGTATGATCTTAAATCATGAGATTTCAAATTTAACGTACACTATTGTTAATGAATGTCCATATCCACAATAACTGTGTCCATGACGTTAATAATAGACTTATAAAATTAATCCACTAGCAGTAGGACTTAAGAGAAGCTGTACACCCTTTTCCTAAAAAATGAACTTCACTGGGAATCATTTCTGTTTAGTAGCTCGTATGCGAAGGGGTGAATGAACGTAGACTGCTAATGACCCGAGATAGGACGTAGTGCGAAGTGCGAGAAGTGGTGGCCGCCGGCCGGTGGCAGATGGTGGTGTCGAAAGACTTTGGTGGTATGTAAGTGGTGGTGTCCAGAGCATTCTCAAAAATTTAAAGCATTAAATAGTCACTTGTAATGGTAGCACCTACCCGGGCGGTGTGCCACTTGCAGGTATTATCGCCCATAATACAGGTGGGAAAGTACCAGTCAACTGCGGTGTGCAGGCGGTGGGCGAGCGCGGCTGTGTGCCTGACCACGCACCACCGAAGTTACGCCCAAACTGTTGACTGTCGCGCTTTAATAATTTAGTGATGTGCTACTACAGCTTCCTGCTACCTTACTTACTATTTACTAATCTTCCAAAACTTTTACTTACTATTACTTACTATTAACCCCAAAATTTTTCAAATACTTACTATTACTTACTATGATAAATGAACGTTTCTCCTACATTATACGCAACGGAGAATACTGCCGAATCCCATTAATGATCTTTACTGTACAACTACACGCTCATGATGGATACTGAATCGCTCAAACACAACTTCAGCAGAACGCTGAGAAATCACTCAAATCAGCAGAGAAAACAGACGTATTTAGACACGATTAACTACGTGAAGATAGTTCACAACAATTGCATAAACACTTGTTTACCGGTGAACGCAACTGTATACATACGTGACTACACGTCAACATAACTATTCCCATTTTTCCCATTTTTCCCTAACAACTATTCCCATTTTTCCCAACCAATTTTATTACTTACTAATTATACTAAATAAATTTAATTTAATTTCTAACTCAATGTTATTATCATATTTGGGGCGCTTGTGCATTTCATGAAAATACACTGTATTTGTGCGAATCTGTATTTATACTGTATTATGCGAAATATAAATATACTGTATTTCTGCGAATCTGTAGTCAGTGTCCTGTGAAGTGTACATACGTACATTGCGTTTACGTGACAGCAATACCACTTTAGTACACAATACAATACACACAATACACAATACCACTAACTTTAGTATGCAAAGCCGTTGATGATGAACCTACCCCAGTACAGCAGTACAGCAATGAGTCTTTCATCTGGTTATTCGCAAAATTCGATTAGTAAATAAATTAGTGAATAACTTTTATTTAGCAAAAGCCAAATCTTACTATTTACTTACTATTTACGATTGTAGCTGAATATTTACTTACTTTTACTAATTTTGCCTGTAAAACTTTACTGTTTACTACACATTTAATTTTAGGGAAGCTTTTACTAATTAAATAATTAAATAGCATTTATTTAGTTTTATTTAGTAGCACACCACTATTTAATATGCAGCGACGCTGTGGTTTGTAATTTCGTGCATTTGCACATTTTGTTTTTTCTATTTTTTTATATAGTTTTACAATAATTTTATGTTGACACCTGAATCTGTTGGCTTGATTTTAGACATAGTCCCGGCTTGCGTTTATATTTTAGGAAAGATTTTAATTGATAAGCGCGGGTGCTGAAAAAAAATTGTCTTTACCCAGTTAAATAAGATAAAACAATATGCAAAAATTAATGAAAAAACGTTAAATTAAAGCAAAAGCATTTAGTCGCTAAAACGATTAGCGAAGAAACTGTAGCTGACCAAAAGTTTTAACCAAGCTAATTTTAGCGGATAACGCTTCTTACCAAGTTTTCCTTTACAAAAGTTCAACTTAACTTAAGTTTTCCATCACTATTTGGCGGCAAAACCGCAACGCATTATTATTTGTTTAATTCGTTAGTCGCCGTATTTTTTTACAGAAGAGTTCGGCGACTTTTATATTTTTAATCGCAGCTTCCGTTATGTATTAAAAAAGCACACACAGCAGCAATTTTTAAGGTGAAGCGCCGAAAAGGTTAAACGGTATACATAAGCTGCAGTTTTCCCGCAGAAACACACAGACAACGACATTTTAAATGGGAATTACTGTTTCTCTTCGGAGACACAGCAGTAGCGACATTTTAAATCTTAAAAAATTGGTTGATGTTTTGAAAATTTATCTAAACTGCGTTAAAAACGAAGCTATTACGCGGTGTTTACATAGCACGCCGTGATGAACGATAAAAATGTCACTCGTATAGAACTGTTAATGATCGGCACAATCGCGGTTGTGGTGATAGCGGGTGGCCTTTTCTTCACAGTGTTTACTTTGTCGCTTGGCTTAGTGTTCACACAATAAAGCATTGTTATGCGGTTCTATAATGCCCATTTAAATACCAAAGTAAACATTTTCCTTGCGGTGTGATGAAACGACTTTCGATGGCTGCTCTTATCAAGTCGGCCAATGCCGGAGATCGGCCCAACTGACGGTCACCTTTGAATCAACAATTGTAAGAAGATAAAATATAAACCTGTTATTAACTGATTGGTAGCAATGGAAAAGAGTAAAGATATGGCATAGGAAGTCTTACGGTTTCATGTTTTTTTCCTTCGAGAACAGATTGGTCGACAACACCTGGAGTTGTAAGAACTCTGTGTCTCCTTAATTTAATTAATCCGTTCCCGATTTATTCAATTTGCGATTTGATTGTCCCAGCTTGTACAGGGAGAACCAGAAGTAAGAAAATAGCAGTTAACGAAAATAGCAGTTAACGGGAAATTTGCACTAGGTCCGCCTTTTTAATTTGTATGTTAGAATAGTGGTAATAAATTAATAGCAGCTATAATAGCAGCTAGGATAGTCGGATTGTGGAAACTGGAAGGTATACTCGTAGCGATATGAAGAGAGAAAATCGTTAAATCGTTGTCCTCCAATTTCGCCCACAGCTCGCTTACCGGACATTTCGCCTGCTGCGGTTTTTTTAGGTTTTCTTATCTTTTCGTAGTTTCTTTGAATTCGTTGGCTTTCCATGGTTTCTTAGATTTTCTTAGTTTCGTCGGTTTTTTTAGTTTCTTGGTTTTTCTTAAATCTTAGGCTTATCAGACTTTCCTTGTTCGTACTCCAAAAAGGTGCATGTCAATTCTCTAACCTCCGTTTTGCTGCCCGACAATTCCTGACCGACATTTTGCTGATTCATTCAACTTGCTGACTGACGGTAACTGACCGACAAATCACCTTTTTGACAATTTTGCTGCCTGACATTTTCCAGAAACTGTTTTGTTCACCTTTAGCTTACTCATCGATCTGTTTTCTCGGTTTCTCAGTTTCTTTGGTATTTGTTTACGTTTTCTTAGCTTACGTTGGTTTCTTACACTTTCTTTTGTTTTCATGTGCGCTTTAAACTGGAGGTTGTCTTTGTTTTCTTAAGTTTTCTTACAATATTATATCACGTTTTCTTCTGATCTTTTATGTTTTTTTTTGTGCTTTAGGCTTTTTTAGGTTTTTAATGTTTTTTAATGTATTCTGATATTTTCTTGTACACGTATTCGTATTTCTTATGTGTCTTGCATTCTTGAAAATTATTCTTATGTTTTCTTGTGTTTTCTTGCGTTATTCTTATCTTCCGTTGTTTTCTTATGTTATGCTTATTTTTTGTTATAATTTAATTTGTTCGGTCAGCAGACTGTCGTCAGCAAAATGCTGCTGTCCAGCAAATTGTCGTTCAGCAGCTTGTCGATCCTCAGGTAGTCATTTCAACGGCCGAAGTGATCGGTGGCACTCAATTTTTCCTTGCTCGACGTTTGACTAAGCCACCCAAGACTCTGCACGGCAGGCTGCATGTCAGCATGTGCTGTCCGTAGTGTGGTTTTGTATTCGAATAATGCTACGAATTTGGAATAATGCTAAGCATTATACCATTTCAGCCAATTTGTATGTGCTTAGCATTATTCAAGATCGGATAATTTGTATCTTTGCTAAGCATTATACAAATTACTAGGATTTGAATATTGCTAAGCTTTATACTAAATAGCGTTTTCGGAATAATGCTAAAAACGATACAAAATTAAAAGTATAAAATTTTTAATGTGCTTGAATTTATTTAAATGTGCTTATTAGAATTTGCACATTGCTGTTTGAAGTTTGCACATTAGCACTTAGTATGAACATAATGTGCGACCGAAATAAACCGCATTGTAGCTTATTTCGGTTGCACATTATATCTATACGACTTCACAGGCGCGGCGCAGTATGTACTACATACTGAGGCTCCGTTTTTCAGTTTTTCCGACTAAATTTAAGTACATTAAAAATTTTGGAAATTGCAATTCTATATGCCTTTTAGCATTATTCCAAAATCGCTAATTGGTATAATGCTTAGCATTATTCTTAACCCCTTGCATTTGTATAATGCTTAGCAATATTCTTAACTCACGAATTTGTATAATGCTCAGCATTATACTAATTCAGTGGGTTACGAATAATGCTAAGCATTATACAAATATAAATACGAATCAATTCTGCTTAGCAAAAGCCACACTAGCTGTCCGTCCCACCAGCGCACGCGTCCTTAGTGCTTAACCAACCATTTTAGGTAAACGTTTACAAATGATTTCGAAGAAAGAAGAATTAAACGAATAAAAACCTGATGTGGTCGAACTCACGCTTCCGTTTCGTCCACAATTCCGCCGGCTTTTTGACCACTAAAAAATTCTACCAGCAGAAAGTTGTATTCGATAGGCTGCCCTTGCTTCCGCATACTGACATTGCCTTTTCCCCGATTCTCTGTTCAGGAAGTCTACATCTTCCGAACGTTCTTCCCCAATACTGACAAAATGACGGGAGAACTGATATTGTAGCAGCATCGACTTTTAAAAGACATCGACTTATTTAAGCCATCGTGCCAACTTTTCAGCAGAGTCAAAGGTAAATGAGCAGATCATTCCTGGGATTTCATTTCTTTATGTTGTACAGCTTACATGTATAAATGGCTTTAATAATCAACCCAAAGTTTAGCAATATCAATCTGGCTAAAACGCTGACTAAACTTAGGACACGCTGTCAGGCTCGTCATGGACAATTCTGCCAACGCATCTGCTCTGCCATTTCCGGCCGTTAATTTCATTATAACCAGTCACGCTAGTGTGCTCAACGAAAATCATGCAGCTGATAATTCAACTCAAGCTGCCTTCTCCATGTATCTGCCGGAATGGTTGTACACTGAGGACCAAGTTCGCGAATCGTACCTCGCCTGTCGCGCGGTGTTCTTTTGCCTGTTGGCCTTGTGCACCGTTGGAAATGGACTCAATCTGGTGGTGTTAATCCGCAGTGTACCCACCTGGAAGTTATCGGCATGCCATTACTTGATCGGCGCGGCCGTGGCTGATTTACTAGCGCTGTAACTCACAGATACATACTTCGCAATATGTTATTTAGTTACATAGTGTCTTAAGGCTTTAATATTATCAATCAAAATTTTTTGGGCACATGTGTCAAACGTACTGTTTAGGATAACAAAAAGCAGGGCGTACACGTCACTACACATCGTAAAAATGCCTGTGATTTTTCCTTGTATGGATCATACTATAAAGCGCAAAGCAAACCTCAGATCGACGGGAATAGGTGTGATACGCATTCTGCAACTGAGTGGAACATTCTCAATCACGCTAGTTCTTCCATGGAGTTGGCTGGTGCCAATTTTTTGTATGCGCAGTTGAACAAGATTCATTGCTTAACTTTTATTAATATTTTTTCTTACACAAGATTTATGCTTTCACCGTCCTGTTACCAAACTAGTTCGGTTTCGTTTTTGGTATACTGCCCTCCACTATCTCGATTACAGATCCAATTTGGCAGCTGTTCTGTCCAGAATTTTAAACTTCTATAACAACCGCCAGCATGTGCCACCTGCAGGTTCCACATGTTGAGTGAGACTTCAAAAAACTAAGAATAGGACCTGATTTTGTACATGCACATTCTTTAATCGCCCTTAATTACAGAAACCTCACGCAAATCTGAAAGCTTATCCCAAAGCTAAACCCCATTCAAAACCATCACGCAAAATAGTGACTTTCGGTCACTGACCATAAAACAGAATATCTTGCTTGGGGTTTAATAAATGAGGCGTACTATGGAATTTTTTAAGAAAAATTGTCATGATTCATGCAGTTCCCTTCGTAGATGGCTCGGTTTATCCACTTTTCTTCCGGACACGGGAATGGACGTACACATAAGCATAACAGTGAACAGCCTTATTGTCCCATGGTTTTCTGAGGCTGCAATGTGTCTATCCGATTGGTATTAATTACGGAATCAGAGTGTGTTCAGTGCAGCCATATAAACAGTTATACTTGTAGGATCCTAGTAGTATTCACCTGGGAACGGCTTCTTGTGTTCCTCAGCACTTTTCGATTTGGATTTCTGCAGAGTGTTCTCACGGCGCGTGTTGTTATTGTCCTTCTTACCATTCTGTCGTTGGCCTGCTACGCATTCGAATTTATAACCCATTATTATGATTATACGTTTGACTACTTGGGCGCTTATCAAAGCGGCATCTTTCCGGCGTGGATACGTACAAAAACTCGCATTCACGAAATGGGGATAGTGAGTACTTCTAACTGTGTGTATAAAGCAACTAAATGCCGTTAAATAAACACTACGTAGCCATGAAAGGTGCACTAATACACCGTATCTTTCAGAACATCCAGTTTGTTTTGCGCCTGCTGCCATTACCATTGATCCTTGTTCCGAGTATAATTTTGATTGCCCTAATTACTCGTCAACGACGATCTGAATTCAGTACCATGCGTCGCTTACAAGAGGCTAACAGTGAGACATCGGTGGCAACTTCTGCCAGTAAATCCTCATCCCAACGCGGAATCAACATCATCCTGCTAAGCAGTGCGCTGCTTTACTTCATCACTCGCTCCCTGAAGTTTTTCGACTCGTTTGCCAAACTGCTACCGTATGACCTTGTCTATACATACCTATACGATCGGAGCTTGAATGATCTTATGGCACCAATAGTCTCTGCTACAATGTACATGGGTTATTCGTTAAATTTTTACGTGTACTTGCTAAGCGAACGTCAATATCGGCGGCGTTTCATCACACTAGTGGTTCGTCCAGTACGCGATGTCTGCTTTCGCCAAGTGCTCCCCAAAGAAGGCCGTGAACGGGGAACTGAAGATATGGAGATGAGTGAAAAATGATCAACGGTCACGTAGCAGCAATAGCAACCCTCTTCTTACAAAAGCACGACATAGTGACTCCAGTTGCCCAAAGTTCATTCCCAACGAAGACATAAATTCCGATAACAAAATACTGCCGCTTCTTGGTGTTCTGTGCTTTAGTTCTTTGCTGAGAATGATAATTTAAACTGATTAGCAAATTTATTACGGGGTTACACTAAGTGAAGTTGATATGTACTTCGCAAATTTGGTTGAATGAAATATTACTGCATTCCTACAATATGGTTGGTCTGTTCTTTCCCATTAGTGTCAAAGTACTTAATTACCTTAGCATGCGACAATTTTGCATTAGTGTATTTATTATCAGAATTGCTCTCCCCGAAGGTCCAAAAGGATCCTGTTTTTCTGTCGAGCGCTCGAGTGCCTTTGTGTTAACACTGCATGACCCCTGCAAGTTGCATGCTAATCAGCAGCACTTTACTCTAACATTGTGTATGAAGTACAAGATCTATCGCTACCTTTTGCGCGAAGACCTTACGTACCATTTACTCCTTTCACTACCTTTCCGTTTTTTTCGCTTTTCACGTTCGAACAAACCACAACAACAAGAACTTGATTAAATGATGCCTTTCGGCTTTTTCGCCTGTCGGCAACTCCTTCTTCACTAGTTATGAGTCAGTAACTGCCGCCAAGACTGTTGCAGGTAACACGCGGAATGCAAACCGGATGTCGCGCCATCCATTCCCAATTCAAGCTGCTAGTACCACTTTTTGCGGGACCGAAGTGCCAGCCAGTGAAGACTCGTTCTCATGCAGGACTGTCAAAATCTGGAATGACCTCGATTTGGACTCGTCATCCTTTCGCTCCCTACATGTACGCCAGGCAATGCTGGAAAGCGTTTCATGGAAGGAGATCGCCTCTGTTAAAGCTACCGTCCAGTACGCTTGACCTTTGTTAAAACCGATGTAATCATAAGTTATTTTGTCGGTTTTGTTGCACTGTAGTTTTGTCCTAATTGTTTGACTTGTCTATAGATCTCGATGAGGAGCGATTCCTTGTATCTGTAGACATTAAGCACTGAAACCTGAAACCGAAACCTAAACCTAACCTAATCAACCCCCACAATTTTTAGCTTTAAGTTCCGTATCTACTCTGTACAGTAACTGAAAAATCACAATTCGCACCTTTTCAGAGCCAGCGCCAAAAGTCAACCTTTTGATCGTTATGGTCACATTTGCTGGATGTTCCGTCTTTTACCAAGAAGATTCTCAGAATATATATTCTTTTCTGTATATTCTCTACTACATTCTCTTCTTCTTTTCTTTCTTATATTCTCATCTTCACACTTGAGTAGGCTGACTAGTAATCGTTTACAAAATACAAATCTGGCAATATTAGCAACTTCCGGTTCGAACTTGGAACTGGTTGTAACCGGGTCGGCTTACTTTACCTTTGCCGCCCCTTTGCTTTTGCCTTTTCACTTTACCTTTTTCAATTTGCCTTCACCTTTGCCTTTGCCGCCGTGAACACCTTTACCGTCCCAATTTACCGTTGAAACACGCCGTTCGAAAAACCTTTACCGTTAATTAACCGTTGAAATATATAATACCGTCGACATTTTGCCGTTTCTTCAATTACTTGCTTGCTTTTGTACTACATATTATACTGAATTCAGTGAGATTGTTTTATATATGGAACGTTTCGCACCAAAGAAAAAAAAAACTGGAACGCTTTTTTCCTTCTTGTAGCTACTGTAGTCATCTGTAGACAACGTGTAGACACCCTGTAGACAACCTGTATACATCCAAAGAAAACCTAAGAAACCAGGTGACTACAGTACAGATATACATATCTACAGGGGTGTCTACGGGCTGTCTACAGATGACTACCGGTGTATACAGGCAGAGTATCGAGGTGAACCTAAGAAGGGCTGCCCGAATACAGCGGTCGATATCTGTAGACAACCTGTAGAGACCGTTGTGGACACGTTGTACACATCCCGAGAAACCAGGTGACTACCGATAGGTCTACAAGGTGTCTACAGCCTGTATACAGATGTCTACTGTGTTTTCAAGAAGACAAAAAACGATTCACTTTTTTTCTTTGGTACGTGCCGTCCCCGCACCCGGACAATTGGGGGTGTGACATTTCGCCGCACTCGAACTCGACGCGCGACTTTTCGCCGCGAAGACATTTCGCCGCCGGACATTCGAGCGCTGGGACATTGCGGTTTGGGACATTATGCTTTGAGGCATTTTACTTTTGCGACATTTCGACGCAAGACGCCTGGTCGCGGACAATTTGTCTTGGGACTTTTTGAAAGATGCGACTAATCGCCGCAAAATAATTCACCGCGCTTAATTCTTACTACATTTTCAATTTTTTTAGGCTTGGTCTTAGGTTTTCTTAGTCTTTTTCAGACTGTCTTGGGTCTTATTCTTTCTCAAATTTTCTTAGGCTTCTTAGGTTTCTTAGGTTTCTTAGGATTTCTTAGGTTGTTCGTTTGGTTTTATTTTTAGTTTTTCCTTTTCTGACTCTGTTATTTGGCTTAGTAAATCATTATCTGATAGGTGCAATGTCGCTTCGTCGAGATATCCTTGCGGCGAAATTTCCTTGCGTCGAAGCGGCCATGCGACGGAAAGTCGCACGGCGTAAAGTCCTATCGACGAAATGTCCTGCGACGAAACATCGAGCGGCGAGATGGCCTTGCGGTCAAATGTCTGCGACCAAAAGTCCTGCGACTAGCTGTCCGCGGCGAAATATCGCGATGCCATCGTCCCACAGGTGAATGAAAAGCTGTTTTGAGCGGAGATTGCAGTGAATGTTGAGCAACAAATGCGGAAACAATACCGTAACAGACTTATTACCGTTACTATTTCTCGTTACCGTCAGCTGAACTACGATATGGCAGACCGATTATAAAAATGACGACGAAGGATCAGAAACTAACAAAATGGGCAAAAACATCCGGTTGCGAATAGCCAAGATAGTTGTTCAAAGGCAGTGGCAAATGGCTGTAGTCAGAAAATAGAGCTGAAATTTATCCTTGGAACTTGGAAGGGTCTATAGGTGGTGAAAATAGCCAGAGGGGTTCGAAAAAGTCACACACAGTTATGTTAATAGTCACGCAATAATTCCAAGATACGTACGCAAGAAATTGTAGAAACGGCAAAGTGTCGACGGTATTTTATATTTCAACGGTTATTTAACGGTAAAGGTTATCTGAACGGCGTTTTTCAACGGTAAATTGGGACGGTAAAGGTATTCACGGCGGCAAAGGTAAAGGTAAACTTGAAAAGGTGAAGTGAAAAGGTAAAGGCAAAGGGGCGGTAAAGGTAAAGTAGGCCGACCGTTGTAACCTTAGGATCCAATGAAGTACGATTAGGTAATATGGAAAAGTAACACCATATTCAAACCGGTGTGGAACTTTTCTGTGTACTTCGCAAGTACGAGCACGACATTTTGACTTGGGGTAACTTGTATTATGCAGTACAGTGAAACCTCTGAAGAAAATACAGGCACGGTTCCATTGATTTTGTATTTTTTGTATGGGAATGGCCGAAGAGGGTGTATTTTATGCAGGGAAACTGTCCCAGGGGCACAGGTATATTTGTGCGAGTAGGTAGTAGTATCAAAGGTGGTTAACCGAATTAAAGCTAGTGCAAAAGGTAGGAACAGCAAAAGGTAGGGTAGAGCAAAAGTTACGGAGTGGTCACTTAAAGCTTTAATGCAGCTTTAACTGAGAGCCGCTTAGGTTCGCGGTTCGGTTTCCTACTCTGTATCTGCAATCGTGCATTCTTTACTTTCCCTTTGCTTTGTTGGTTGTACGTAACATTCCATGTCGGTGTCTAAAGTAGTATTAGGCAGCGCCACACGATCATAATGAATAGAACGCAAGGTACGAGCGCTACGATAAAATATAACCATAGTATATAAATGTGAGTCTTGTACGCGTGCAAAAATCGAAAGCGGCGCCAGAACCCAACTGCGCCAGGCGGGCTGTATGATGACGTCATCTTACGCCGCTACGTACCTGCGCAGGCGTATCATTGCAACGAGGGGCGGAGAGCACACGAGTTACAGGGTGCGAGTGAGTGTACTGTGTAGGCTAGAGGGAGCGTGCAAGTTACGCTGCGGTTTACGCCATTAGGTATCTCAGTACCTCACAAGCACGAGGACCCAGTTGTGGTTGGACTTCAGGTTCGTGCTTAGGCTTAAAATGAAGCTTAGAAAGTACTTTATTTTTTACCATTTTTATCAATGCCACTGATATCACAGATAAGTTTAAAAAAGCACTCAAAGTTAGTATTGAGTTGCGCTCCGTGACGTCGGTATGCGCAGATCAAAAGCACCGCCTTCAGATGCGCAGCCGCCGCACCGCTGTTGAAACTCAGGTAACCGCCCACCCAAATTGCAACATGCGAAAACTAAATTGATTTTACTTTCTTGACTGATCATACATACTTTAATGTTTTTTAAAATGATATTGATATGGAAAACGTTTTGGGTAAATCGGGTGTTGTTAAATATAGCAAGCTGAACTGTGAAACCGCTGCCCCTCACACCAGGGGCGCCCCAGAAACCACAACAAACTAGGATTTAGGTATTTTTAAACAGAGAGACAATTTTTTACCTAATTATTGGCAACATAAATAAAAAGAATCGACTAAATCCGGGCTCTGATATTGTTCCATTCAAGTGTAGATCTTAGTTTGTTGTGGTTTCTGGGGCGCCCCTGGTGTGAGGGGCAGCGGTTTCACAGTTCAGCAACCACACCGATTTATAAACGTTTTCCAATATCATTAAAAAAACATTAAAGGATGTATGATCAGTCAAGAAAGTAAACCACGTTTTCGCATGTTGCAATTTGTGGACGGTTACCTGAGTTGCAGTGCGGCGGTGCGCTGCGGTGCTGAGCGCATACTAACTTTGAGTGCTTTAAACTTATCTGTCAATTGAAAAAAAATAAAGTACTTTCTAAGCTTCAACCTTCACAATAAGTGAATCTCTCTTGTCAGTACAGCCAATTCGTGATTCTCGCCGAGAATGCAGACTGGCAGTGTGTCATTTTGACGTCACTAACATACAGGGATTTTACGGTGCGCCAACAGGAGAACTAAGTACGCGTTCGCTCTGTTTCTCTTCGTGTGCTGTCATATGGGCGGTGGTGTGATACTGTGGCCATAACACTGTCGCTTAAATTAGGAATATTGTAAATATTGCTATCACACGTTTTTTTCTTATTTGAAGAGGATTTTCATGTATCTGCCAAATTCACAAACATCATAGTTTGCGAAAGCACGCTGTTTAAAAATTGCCTGGATAAGCACTTGTTGTTACGGGCCTGCGATGACTTCCTGGCGCACCTTAGGCGCACGGCTTCCAACCGCCACAGGGCGCCATCCGGGCGAGAATCGTCAATTCCCATGCCATCTTATTACAGCCAATCCGCACTGCCGAAGATTACCATTGGCATTGGGAGACACATCGAATTACGTATTAGTCCCACCCACTGCTTGCCGTACGTACATAATCTGCCGGACGCTGGTCATCTGTTTTTTATCATTTAGTTTCACCTTAATCATCAGCGTTCAGGATGAAACAAAAACGAGCAAACCAAATGAATATTCCGATTAAGGAATTTCCGATCCGAATTCACAGAATAAAATGAAATTATTTCACCCAAACGCCAAATCTTGAATTACGAATGTGGCATGTCAGATCGTTCCTGCATGGCAGTAATAACTTCCTGTGATGTACGTAGCGGCGGTGTATACTTTATTAATACAAGCTCAACCTCGGCATCCGGCTTCGGTTGAGAATTTTTAGAATTGAAGAAAGTAATGTGGTAGTTTTGTAAAGATTTAGGAAACGGAATTTACCGGTAACTGGATCGGAAATGCGGTTTGTTTCAAATTTGTCACTGTCGTCATTAAATACTCAATGCTATAGAGTTCAGCTAAGTCGGTTAGTTATTTCGGTAGACGGTTGAAAGTGTAAGTTTGGTTTTGTGTAAATCGTCGTCTACAAAGGTTGAGCAAAATAACATATCAGCCAAAAATATTATTAATAGCATATTGGCCCAATCCCTCTTCCTCTGTCTGGTCAAAAAAATTCCCTTTTTTCGTATGACAGGCGAAAATCCTTACACCTCTGTTCTTACCGGTGAAAATCCCTGTAATACTATCTGACCGGGGAAAATCCCTACCTTTCTGTTCAAATCGGTGAAAATCCCTGTATTTCTATCTGACCGGCGAAAGTCCCTGTACTTCTATCTGACTGGTAAAAATCCCTGTACTTCTATCTGACCGGCGAAAATCCCTGTAATGCTATCTGACCGGCAAA
This sequence comes from Paramacrobiotus metropolitanus, assembly GCF_019649055.1. Lineage (NCBI taxonomy): Eukaryota > Metazoa > Tardigrada > Eutardigrada > Parachela > Macrobiotidae > Paramacrobiotus > Paramacrobiotus metropolitanus. The sequence continues at coordinate 670,220 of NW_026570276.1, forward strand.
AATCCCTACCCCTCTGCTCTAACCGGTGAAAATCCCTGTACTTCTATCTGACCGGCGAATATCCCTGTAATGCTATCTGACCGGCGAAAATCCCTACCCCTCTGTTCTAACCGGTGAAAATCCCTGTACTTCTATCTGACCGGCGAATATCCCTGTACTTCTATCTGACCGGCGAAAATCACTGTAATGCTATCTAACCGGCAAAAATCCCTACCCCTCTGTTCTAACCGGTGAGATCTCTGTACTTCTATCTGACCGGCGAAAATCCCTGTAATGCTATCTGACCGGCAAAAATCCACTGTTTAACCGGAACAAATCCCTCTCCCTTTGTTTGGTCGGCAAAATTTTTTCTCTCTATCCTACCGGCGAAAATCCCTGACCTTCTGTTTTAGCGGCGTAATTCCCTTCACGGTCTAACTGGCAAAAGGCCATCTTCCTTTGTGTGGCCGGCGAAAATTCTTCTCCTTTTGTCTGATCGGCGAAAATTCCTTCCACTCTGTTTAACCGGCGAAAATCCCTAACCTTCCGTCTAACCGGCAAAATTCTTCTCTCTTTGTCCGATTGGCAAAAATTGTTTTTCTCTATCTTGCCGGCGAAAATCCCTAACCTTCTGTCTAAGCGGCGAAATTCCCTTCCCCACTGGCTAGCTGGCAAAAATCCCTATTCCTTTGTCTGGTTGGCGAAAATTCTTCCCCTTTTGCCTGATCGGTAAAATTTTTTCTCTCTAACCGGCGAAAAAATAATTCCTTCCACTGGCTAGCTGGCAAAATCCCTATTCCCGGCGAAATTCTTCCCTTTGCCTGATCCTCTATCCTACGGGCAAAAATCTTTAATCTTCTGTCTAAGCGGCGAAATTTTCTTCCCCTCTGTCAAACCGGCGAAAACCCTCATCCTGTGTCTAACTGGCAAAAGTCCCACTTCCACTGTCTAATCAGCGAACCCCAGCTAATATCTAGAATATTTAGAAACAAAAATCATTCTTTAAAACATCCATACTGGATGAACTATTTTTACCGCGACAGGCGTAATTGTTGTAAACAATACCGTTATTTAATTTGGCTAGCACATTTTTTTGTTTGACTTACTCTTATTTTCACGATCACAACAATGACGAATTAACAACAACCACAGTATATCCGAACAAATAAATAATTGCCTAAAGAAGGTACTGTTACAGTTTGGCGAACACCTGTTTTTACCCTGTATTCTAGAAAATTCAAAATTTTTAAAACAATAGCAAGTTCTTGAACACAAAACAAAAACGACGTTTGAAACACATTTTCGTAGTTTCGGCGTTGGCTTAACGCTACGGCGCGTTGGCCACAAAACGACTTTTTTCGGCAATATAAGTACACTGTATATTAACTGAAATATTTAAATTGCCTAAAAAATTAGAAAAATTTATTTCGTTTTAATCTTAATGTCAATATTATTGTTCTTTATTAATTATTATTATTTAATTTCATTTACGTTCGTTTTTCGCAAATGAAACTCAAAGTTTATTTCAGCTTCTAAGATAGTGTTTTTAATTAAGGTTGGTCGCTCAATATACATTCGAAAAACTATATTCAAAAAATATTTATGTCGATAACCGAATGCAGAATTCTCCGTCTGGAAACATCTTCTAAAAAAGGATGCAGGAGCTTTTTTCACGAACTTTCGCCGAATATTCAAAGGATTAAATAGTGCTCAGCTTATCGAAGGTTTTCAACTGATTTGACGCCGATGTTTATAATCTCTTGCACGAATTTTGTTTTTTCCGTATTGCCGTTATCATATTTTCCACTATTTTATTGTTAAGTACCAAAGTAACAAAAATTGTAAACGTGACCTTCTTAAAAATTGTTGCCGTACTCCTCTTCGGCATACGACCAACTCGGCATGACCTAAAGTTTTGCCGAAAACTTTGTTTCTAGTGCCGCATTAGTTAGGATACTAATTATTCTGCCGAAATGTCCGTATGCCAGATTGTCTAGCAGACATAATGTTCTCAAAAATAACCGAGAAACAGGACTTGATCGCTTATTTATAAGATTTTTTTGTCATCAGTACTACAATTTAAACATTTAAAGGTTTTTGGGCGAAATTTCCGTAAGTATTTCTTTTGTATTTTCGAATTGTCTTAAATCGCTTCTATAAAACAACCGTTTGATTCTACTGATGCAATGTGTTTATTGTTTCCGCCCATCGCTATTACTGTAACAGCACTTTCCAATAATATGTTGGTATTTCGTACTGTAGATGTTGCCATGGTTATTTTTTTCGCAATAATAACTCATTCCGCCTATTCGACGTTAGTAGTTTCTATTCGATTCAGCCAATAATTGAAATTCGTTCCGGCAAAGGTTTCATAAATTTGGAACTGAAAACAGCGGTAAAAAAAAGTCGTATTGCCACCTTACAGGAATTTAGACGTTTTTTGAGCGATCGTCGAAAAATCTACGTCGAACGGTGTAGGAGGAGATGTTGGGGAAAAAAAACGGCGGAGTAGGAATTGTCTTTATAATAATAACAGCTGCTCGCTACCGAGCCTACCAGACAACAAATCGCTAAACAAGGCGACAACAGATACGCCGTTGCTACGGCACATCAGCCATAGCCACAGGACAACTATTCACGAGATACTTTGCACTCGTACGTCACTGTACCAGTACGTACAGTCATACACTACACTTCCGCAGGCAGGCAGCTGTGGTTAAATTAGCGAAACAAATTAAAATACACCACAGTTTAGACACTTTTTAGTCTTGAACATTAGAAATAATTCTAAAAATAATTATTAATTATAATTTACTAGAATTATTTTAGCAATAATTAGTATCTTCTAATTCCTGGTTGTTTCGATCGGAATCCCAGTTTGTCACAGAATGTCCAAGTTAGGACATTAGTGGTTCTATAGGTTTGAACCTATAGACCAGGACAGAAGTGGTTAACCTGGTTCTGAACCACATAGAATTTAAACACCACAGCGAAATGAGAACTGGAACCAATAGAACCACATAGAACCACCAGTGAACCAGCAGTAAACCACAAACATAGTCACTTACCGACACACTGTCACATTGCCACTCTACCCCGTGAACCAGGTGAACCTATAGAACCACAAACAACCACCAGTGAACCAGCAGTGAACCACATACACAGTCACTTGCAGACACCCTGTCACATTGCCACTCTACCCCGTGAACCAGGTGAACCTATAGAACCACATAGAACCATCAGTGAACCAACAGTGAACCACGTACACAGTCACTTGCAGACACACTGTCACATTGCCACTCTACCCCGTGAACCAGGTGAACCTATAGAACCACATAGAACCATCAGTGAACCAGCAGGGCCCGCGCTCAAGCTCTGACTCAGACTCTGACCGCTCAAACTCTGACTCTGACTACTCAGAGTCTGACTCTGACTATCCAAACTCTGACTCTGAATGAATAACCTAAGAAAACTAAGAAAACTAAGAAAACTAAGAAACCTAAGAAACCTAAGAAACCTAAGAATAACCTAACAAACCTAAGAAACCTAAGAAACCTAAGAAACCTTCAGAGTCAGAGTCAGACTTTGAGCGGTCAGAGTCAGACTTTGAGTAGTCAGAGTCAGAGTTTGAGTGGTCAGAATCAGAGTCAGAGCCAGAGTTGGAGTCTAGTAACTCTGACTCTGACTCTGATTCTGACCACTCAAACTCTGAACCATATAGAACCACCAGTGAAACAGCAGTGATCCATTTGGTTCGATGATACTAATAAAAAAAACAGAGATATAACGATGGCGCACTTCGACTTTGTGATGTGGCCACTTCGGAGTCACTCTACTGTGACATTTTGCGCAGTGTGTGTTAGTGCCGGAGCATGAGTTAACAAGAGCCTGCTTCGATAATGCTTGCATGATCCCACATGCTGGTGCAACGAATATAATTCTTTTTTTCGTGGATTTGAATGGCGCTGCTTTCAGCAATCCGCTGTGACTACATCTACAGACTGTACATTCCGCCGTAGTCAGACCAATGGATGCCGTCAGGTGAAAAGTGGGCGGCTGAACCATCTTTCTTCCCCACTCAGCAGGAAGGTCGGCGCCGTTTTATTTATTCGCATTGTTTATCCAACCACCTTCCTGTCGGCCTATTGCGCGTGCAACATTCGCTTGAAAGGTCACCACGACATTGCCGAGTCTAGTTTGGCGCTTAACGTTACTGCAATCACTTCTCCGCCAACTCAACTAGTTATAAAACTGTCGACTACCGACAATCCGCGACGGCACATTACGCCTTCTGACGTTTCGCTTAAGAAACTATTAGTCGCAACGGATGATAACCCTTTAGTCCAGATCGCTCTCTATACAGCTGTTTAAGGATACCCAAAGTATAACGCGGGGGCGTATGGGCGCCACGCGTATCCTCAACTGACAACACGGAAACATCGACTTTATTGGCAATGTTGCCGCCACACAAAAAAAACCACCGACTGGTGAAATCGAAATCTGCAGCCAATGCAGCTGTGCTGCAGATCCGTCAAAACAGCAGGCGATGAGCAGGGTTGAAATCCCCAGAAACAGCGAATAGCTAATCAGGAGGGCGGAGCGTCCCGCCGTTACAGCTTCCCGCTGTTACAAAAGGTTATTGCATAAATTTACTGTCCTTCAGATAAGCCGCTTAATACTTGCGCGGTACAAATTCTTCTTTCCTTTTTAAATCAGCCAAACGCTGTATGGGTAAAATGGTGTAAGCAGAGCCTGGAGCATTCTGGCCGTTACGGTACCTACGACGCTTCCACCACAGTCCGTTTGATCTGGCTGAAAATGAGTTTCTCACTTGTGATAACTGCTTTTTCAACATGCTGTATGAAACACTAAAACTTTTCAAAAATATCATTTAAAAAAAGTTTGTTCTATGTTCGTCCCACCAATCACACCAATACCATCACTTCACGTTCACCTTCCCATCGCACCCAAATTCAAAAATCATGGTGGGATCGCTGATGGCAACCCTACGTATTCTGTACCGTGAACCCGGTGTGCATCACTAACTTTTGCAAAACATTTTTTGACTTAATCTATTTACATTCGTAGAAGCAGATAAAAATTTGGAAAGCACTATCAGTATTTGTTATGGAATATCAATCAAGAACGGAGCCGCATGCAACACCTAACTGCATCGCGAGTGGAGCACGAGAAGCAGCAAGCGAGTCGACTGCTTCCGGAAAAAAATAATTGTGAATAGCTTTACTTGGTGTAAAAAGGTGGTGGCAATAGCCGATGTTGGTGTGAAAATATTTTGAAAAAAGGCGGTGTAAATAGCCAAAGGAGGTGCCAGGCTGGCGAGAATAGCCATTTCCTTTTCAATAAGCAACGCGAGTTTTGCGGAAAAAAACAAACTTTTAGCTCTCATTTCTTGACCTTTAACTTTTTGCATAGAAACACAGTTACGAAAGGTGCTTTAGGTCAAGAACTCTGACGCGAAAATAGAACAATTACCTATGTTCGACTACAATGGTGAAGGCTGGGAAATTTTCGTTGTTGCCCCACCTTGGCTGCCCAGGGCTGTAATTCGTACAATACGAGCCATAATAATATGGATTAAATGCTGTATTGTTCAAATTGTACTTACGTTCTCACTTGTAATTCGTATGTAATTCGTTCTCACTCGTACAATACAGACACTACCGTGCATAAGAATACTGGTGACATTCCACTCACCTGCCAGTTTTTAAACTGGGATCGTAGTTACCAATTTGCAAAAAACGAAGGTGTTATTCTGTGTACTAATTTTCCTGCTGCTTTTTATAACGAAATCAATTTTACATAGTAAACATTAAGCAATAAGCCAGTGGATCGACATTGTGTTTCTTTGGGTACTCGTACAGCAGCAAAAAAAACAGTTACGACTGCTGCGTTTTTCGCCATTGCTTTGCGGTCTAAATACAGCTCAGCCAAGTTGCGGCAGTTTTGTTGAATAATTATAAGGGGAATTTACCGGCTGAGGCCAGCACTCCCTGTACTTGATGCCGTCACCCGACTGGAGTGTGACGTTACGGCAATACATATGGTTAAATCAGGCGCGGTGCCTAAGCACCATTTTTAGCCACAACGTAAAACTCCAGCCGGCTGACGGCAGCAAGTACAGGGAGTGCTGGCCTCAGCAGGTAAATTCCCCCTGTATGAAATAATTGTATGTGCTGTTTCGTTTTTGAATTTGCAGTTATCTAGTGTAACTTTAACTGCAAATTTAGGAGCTTTAAAACCAGTACCCCTTGGTGTGCCAGTAGGGAGCCGAGCATTGGTTAAGGGAGTGGGGTAGTGGTCATTTTCAGGATTTTTTACCGGCCTCTCTGAAGCATACACCAACAGATATTTTTACGTGGGCTTTTCGGGAAACTTTTAAGCAAACCGAAGCCTGTCCGTTATGGGTCAGCAAAAAAATCAAGCGCGATCAGTGCTCAGGCTGATCGTTAAGACATACCTGCCGAAGAATGCGGTTGCCTAGCGCACAGAACTAAGTAACTTCAAGTTGATATTTTCCATGGACAAAACATGGATCACCTGAAGCGATTTGAGGTTTGAACAGACATAAACTGTCCAGGCGGAGAAATGCAGTGACCGGATGAACAGAATAAAAATTCAACAAAGCGGTTGCAAAAAATACGTATGGTTGCTCTTCAAGTGTCTCGAAATGGAGTGTTTTAGGCATATTGTACGAGTGGAAAAATTTTTTATTGACGCTCAGGGCTTCGCAAATACGATTTTGCCAAAAAATAATTACCCGTTGCATCCCGTGGCTGCATTGGAAGCGTGCAAACGAGGTCACCCCCCGATTTAAAGGTGCTTGCAGTCACACTGCAAAGGTCACCCAGGCTTGGCCGAAATCGGTTAAAGTATGGTACTTTTCGCAAGAGCAATAAATAACCAACAGCCCAACGTTACTACTTTTGGACAACAACGTCACCAGAATCTGTTAGCAAATTTCAAACAGGACTACTGCTACCATGCTGAGCGGGTCGAGACGCTTTTTTCCACTGGTGTATACGTCTACCCTAATTTTGACCTCACGATTATTAGGAAAGCGGGCACAGCGTAGAATCTTCAAGTGAAAAAGGTGTCGGATACACACGGCAACTAAGAAAAAATTAAATAACGAAGCATTTTACGACGGCTGACCTGTGCTAATTTTTTGAAAAAAACTGCCACAACTTGGCGGAGCAGGGCTGTAACTAATAAACGGCTTCCGCAGGAAGCAAACTTCAGCAACAAAAAATGCAGGAACATTTGGGGAACAGTTGCAGCACGTAGAAAACGCGCAGAGGTACTTTTCCGACCGCCGGTGGCCAAATCTAAAAAAAGGCCCGCTAATGGTGAACCTTTGACAATGTCACCAGGTCTTTTATGTATAAACAACTACTTGAATAGCTGTGTAAAAAATGCACCAAATAGGTGAGAACAGCCAAAAGTCGTTTACGAAGGCGACGGCAATAGTCAAGAGAGGTGGTGCTAGAATTCGTTTTGGAAAAATAGTGCGGATAGCCAAAAAGCGGAGTTCGTGAGAACAGCCACAAGGCGTCGCGAATTGGTGGGAAAAGCCATACGATGTATTCCCATACTTAATTGTATGTGACACCAAATTTAATTTTAAGGATTTTGAATTAATATTAGCGTTAATTTTGTTTATTAGCATTTTATCTTTAGCATTTTTTTTTACGCTCTTACAAGCAAGTCATAAGATGACATTTGGCGAAAAGTTGCAGCACAAAGAAAATGCGGCTTGATAATTTTCCGGCCGGTGGCGGACCCAATCTCTTAAAGAAAGAGAGCCGCTAATGGCAGAGCTATAAAAATCTGTAAACGAAGCCGTTTTGATGAAAGCAACACATTTTGTAATAATTGCAATAAAGAGGAGCGAATAGCTAAAAGAGGTGTGCGAGGATGGTGGCAATAACCAAAAGGTAGTTTTAGGACATTTTTGAAAAGCAGTGCGAACCGCCAAAAGATGGTGCGGAGTTTTCGGAATAGCCGCACCCTATTAAGAAATATTTATATTCTGTCGAGAATACTTCAAAAATATTTAAAGAAAAGACGGGCAAATTACTAGCGCGGTTTACCATCTAAGTTTACTAAATTTGGTTTCGAGCACACCTAATCTTTGCTCGCGCAAGGATCTTCTGCTTACCCCTAACATAGAGTTCTGGGTAATTTAACGGTTCCAAAAACATCTACAGAAAAATATTAACTGGAGAATTCGTGGAAGGTGCATTGATAAGGTTCCTGAAGATGGGCACTATCCCAATCGCTTAAAAGCCCCCTAGCTCCATACAAGCATGCTAAAAGATTTCACTTTTAATACTGCGAATTTGCGATGAAAGGTGATACTGAAAAAGTCCAAAAACACAAGCACAACCCATGTATGGAAATATTTAGAATTTATTTCACAAAACTGCCTCAAGTTGGCTGTCAAGCGCTGTAAATAAACTTCAGAATTTGTTCATAGACAATCTCGGGTGGTTAGTCTTAAAATAAAATGTTAGCCTCCTAAATGTTAGCCAAATCACGGTGCCATACCGGGCACTCCAACTGCGTCACGCACGGGAAGTCTAAAAGAATTGACTGTTTTTAAACAAAACTTTATTCAAAAGAAAGAGGTTTTTGAGGAATAAATGACAGCTTGGAAGAAATGACTCGTAACTCAAAAAGATTTCGTATTGAGCGTTTTCAACAGACCTTATGCGCCAAACTGATACCCTGCCTGTGCAAGTGTCAGTAAAATTCGTCTAGCACATCACCGATCTACGGCGACCCGTTTTAGAATTGATAGAAAATATTTTGTTGTTATCGGACGCTTTTGTCTTTGCCGGCACCCGTCTAAATGCGCCGTTGACTAATTTTAAGACTGGCACACTCAAGCCTTCAAGGTGCAAAAAATTAGAAATAGAACATACGGCAACGCATAATGCATATTCTGGAAGAAAAGAGTTTGTATTTCTTGGTTTCTTTGCCCGTGCCTAACGTATTTTTGTAACGGTTGTTATTCTCCTTGTCGGCAAGTGACTGTGTATGTGGTTCACTGCTGGTTCATCTGGTTCTGTGTGTCACTGTATGTGGTCTGGTTCACGGTTGTATAGGATCTGGTTCACGGGTAGATAGGGTGGCAGTGTGTCGGCAAGTGACTGTGTATGTGGTTCACTGCTGGTTCTATGTGGTTGTATAGGTTTATCTGGTTCACGGGGTAGACTGGTAGGGTGGCAGTGTGTCGGCAAGTGACTGTGTATGTGGTTCACTGCTGGTTCACTATAGGTGGTTATGTGGTTCTAGACTGGTTCACTGCTGGTTCACTGCGGGGTAGACTGGGGTGGCAGTGTGTCGGCAAGTGACTGTGTATGTGGTTCACTGCTGGTTCACTGATGGTTCTATGTGGTTCTATAGGTTTATCTGGTTCACGGGGTAGACTGGTAGGGTGGCAGTGTGTCGGCAAGTGACTGTGTATGTGGTTCACTGCCGGTTCAATGGTGGTTCTATGTGGTTCTATAGGTTCACCTGGTTCACGGGGTAGAGTGGTAGTGTGACTGTGTGTCTGCAAGTGACTGTGTATGTGGTTCACTGCTGGTTCACTGATGGTTCTATGTGGTTCTATAGGTTCACCTGGTTCACGGGGTAGAGTGGCAATGTGACAGTGTGTCTGCAAGTGACTGTGTACGTGGTTCACTGCCGGTTCACTGATGGTTCTATGTGGTTCTATAGGTTCACCTGGTTCACGGGGTAGAGTGGTAGTGTGACAGAGTGTCGGCAAATGATACGTGGTTCACTGCTGGTTCACTAATGGGTCTATGTGGTTCTATAGGTTCACCTGGTTCACGGGGTAGAGTGGCAATTTGACAGTGTGTCTGCAAGTGACTGTGTACGTGGTTCACTGCTGGTTCACTGATGGTTCTATGTGGTTCTATAGGTTCACCTGGTTCACGGGGTAGAGTGGCAATGTGACAGTGTGTCTGCAAGTGACTGTGTACGTGGTTCACTGCCGGTTCACTGATGGTTCTATGTGGTTCTATAGGTTCACCTGGTTCACAGGGCAGAGTGGTAGTGTGACAGAGTGTCGGCAAATGATACGTGGTTCACTGCTGGTTCACTAATGGGTCTATGTGGTTCTATAGGTTCACCTGGTTCACGGGGTAGAGTGGCAATGTGACAGTGTGTCTGCAAGTGACTGTGTACGTGGTTCACTGCTGGTTCACTGGTGGTTCCATGTGGTTCTATAGGTTCACGGGGTAGAGTGGTAGTGCGACAGTGTGTCTGCAAGTGACTGTGTACGTGGTTCACTGCTGGTTCGCTGGTGGTTCAATGTGGTTCTATAGGTTCACCTGGTTCACGAGGTAAAGTGGTTGTGTGGCACAAGTAAGCGCTAACATGGTTAGCTGGTGATTCTACAGTGGTTCTGTAGGTTCAGAACCAGTGAACCACTAATGTCCTAACTTGGACATTCTCTCCAGTTTGTTGGGTTCTGAGATCGGCAGCACAAGAGAGGTACAGGGAGCCGCTGCAGACAGCTTTGTTGCCGCTTCATTTTTTTCGGTTTGCTTGCGTTTTACGCTCGGCATGGTATACAGGGACACTCAAAGGCTGCAGTTTCGGGCCTGGGGCCGTGTTTTAAACCGCCCAACATAGCTTGTACGTGGACAAGAAAGTACATGGACCGTGATATAACTAGATTATTATTTGTACATCAGCCTGGCAGTGTGATTAACGCCACTTGGGCTATCTGTACGCGATGTTTGCTTGCTTAATATAATAATTATGAGTTTAGGACTACGATAAATGTACGTTTGTACAGTGCCGCAATCAAACGGCACAATTGTGGTGGTAGCGCCTGGCAAACAGTGCCGCAATCAAACGGCACAATTGTGGTGGTAGCGCATGGCAAAGTTTTCTTCGTAGTATTGACTTTACCGTTTACTGTGGAGCTGTAAGTCTGTCACTGTACCATGCTCATTTTAATATTATCGAAGACCACTTTCTGACTGCGGCATGATGAAACGAATTCAAGTCGGTCAGTGCCGGAGAGCGTTCCATCGGTCACTTTTGAAATAAGAAGTTTAAATTAAAATAAATCAGTATGTATGGTTTGCAGCAGTTAAAGGAATCGTAAAGGCTTTAGCATTTCTTTTAAAAACCTGATTCTTGCTTTCGGTGTGCAAACGTTGGAGCGATAGTAACGCCACGACATTTAAACTGAATTTTCTGAAGTTGGTTAATTTTGTTTCAAGCAGTTTTCTTGTAATACTCGTACATTGTTGTTTTACTCTCAACTTTTGTGGTGAATGACCAACTAAGTTTATTATTAGTGTTTCATAGTTTCAAGGTTTTTCTAAATAGGAGACCAGGTAAAAGTTTGTTTTCCCAAACCAGAAAGAAAACACAATATTCTCTTGTGCATCTGTGAGCAAGTTTTTTTATGTCGAGGCGCACAGCTTTCGATTCTTTCACTCTGATCCACGTTCTCTAACATTTTTAATAAAATTTGATACCGCATATTTCTACTGTGAACGTGCCTTAATTACGTTATGCCGGCTTTGTTTTTACTGCGCACAAATTTACAAATACTGCAACCATCGTACATAATACAGCTTTTGTACTTACGAATTGTGCGTTGACACCGCAAAGAACAAGGGATTCTACTTATCAGTATTGACTAATGAGAGCAAAGGCACAAATGTTCGACAACACAATCTTACCCATATTTATTTTTAAAGTGACTCGATTATGCCAGTTATTGTCTCAGCCATTGTGTCAATATTGACAAAACTAACACAGTACTCTAACTTATAAATGGCTACCCTCGCCACCATAGAATAAAAATTAAACAATCTTCTTTCAATACTCTCCACGGTTGTCTGAACTTAAGGAATAACGCGCTGACAGGTTCTGTCATGGACACTTTTGCAATCGCACTTTCTTTGACAACTTCAGTGTTTGGAGTGATTAATAATACTAATGTAAGCGTGACCAGCGAAGGCTATTTTGAGCATAACTCAACCGATAATCCGACTCCCGCCCCATGGTATCCTCTGGGATCATTGTACACCGAAGAGCAAGTTCGCGAGGCGTATCAGGCTTGTCGCGCTGTGTTCTTTTGCCTGTTGATTCTGTGCACCGTGGGCAATGGACTTAATCTAGTGGTGTTAATCCGCAGTGCGCCCACCTGGAAAACATCCGCCTGCCATTATATGATCGGCGCGGCAGTGGCAGATCTGCTTGCGCTGTAAGTTAACAGATAAAAGACATTCACAGTATTCCAGTTTTGCGTTATTATGGACGCCAGGAGGAAGACACTTTCAAGATATCTGGCATCGCCACCATCGGGAACGAAATTTATGGAAATTTTGTAGTTCTCTCTCATTGAAAAAGGAGGAGCCAACACTTTTAATAGTGTTCTGATGTCTCAGCTCGTATCGTGCGGCGAACATACATCTACGGTTCTACTTATGGATGTTCTGTATCTTTTAAGTACCACAGAGGGTTTCTAAACTTTAAGCATTCTAATAACGCTTTAAAACTCGAATTTGAGGTTGGCTTGACAAATCCTTATCGGCGCTTTACTTACAAAAAAAGATGACGGTTTAATTCCAACCCCCATACTCTCAAAATGTGTGAAGGTCTGCTTTAAACAAATTAAAGCTAAAAAAAAAGAAAATGAGCGAATTAATATCATTCATAGCGCTCACACGCGCGCATCGGTGCCGCATTTCCTGGCGCAACCGATGCTTTGTCGCGTTAATGAAAGCCGCTTTTTTTGGCTGCCCATTACGCGATGATCTCGGACAGGAGCGAAAAGAATTTAAAATACATAAAATTAATTAATTTCGGCTTACCACAGTAAATTCCATGAAATGATAAAAGTAAATGGTATACACAAGTTATTTTTCAGATGGCTCGGTTTATGGATGTTTTGGTCGGACGAAAGAATAAACGGGAACTTCGGCAACCGGTTTGACAACCTCATTATTCCGTGGTTCTCCGAGGCCACAATGTGTTTATCCGATTGGTAAGGTTTGCGAAAATACCAATTACCATCGTGTGCCATGAATACGACTACTTTTTAGGATTTTGGTTGTGTTCTCCTGGGAACGACTGCTTGTGTGTCTGAGCGTTTATCGATTTGGATTCCTGCAGCGGGTTGTGACGGCGCGTGTGCTGATTGTCGTTCTCCTGGTTCTATCGTTGGCCTGCTATTCATTCGAGTTTGTCCAGTATTACTTTCTGTACACCCATGACTTCACGAGCCCTGTCATTATTCCCGATCCGTGGTGGGTCAATGAGTGGCGCCGCATTAACAGACTCGGATTAGTAAGAAGAATGTGGTAGTCTAAAGCAAGGAAAGGACAGCTGTTAGCAACTTGGCTATGTGAATGTTAGCGGTTAACGGATTATACTAGTTCGCGTGGTACTGCCAGAATGTGAATGTTTACAGTTTTACGTGTGAAGCGATTGGTGTCAACGATTACAGTCGTTGCACTGTTTTTGTTGTGTTGTTGTATTGTTTTTGCAATTGATAAAAATCCATTTCAGAAAAAAATATATTTATTTCTCGTTAAACCTCGAGAAAAAAAATTTTTCTCGTTAAACCTTAACATGTTAAAATTTTTGCCGGCGACAGAAGCCTTAATCCAAAATATTAACCTTCTGAATGTTTTCAAGTAAATCGAAATAAAAGCTTATGCAGATCAGACGAATTAACTGCTACTCTAGTCAACCGAAAACTTATTTCTTACCAAAGTGTGTGTAAATTCACCATATCTAATATTTTTGCAGATTGTTATGCGCATGCTGACGTTTTTGTTGATCCTTATTCCGAGTGCAATGCTGATCCTTCTAATTTCTCGCCAACGACGATCCGATTTGGGTGCCATGCGTCGATTACAGGAGGCTAACAGTGAAACATCCGTGGCAACGTCTGCCAGCAAAACCTCGTCCGGGTCATCCCAGCACGCAATCAACATCATCCTGCTGAGCAGTGCACTGCTTTACCTCATCACGCGTGCCCCCAAGTTTTTCGACTTGTGTGCTTCGGCTCTACCGTATGACGTCGACTTTATATACGTCAATGATGGTAGCTTGAATGACCTCATGGAGCCAATTATCGTTGTAACAATGTACATGGGATATTCGTTGAATTTCTACGTCTATTTGTTAAGCGAAAGTCACTATCGGCGCCGGTTTATTACACTGGTGGCTCGTCCAGTCTGGTCCCTCTGCTTCCCCACAAAGTCCTCCAGTGAAAACCCAGAAGGGCAGACTGAAGGCATGGAGATGAGCAAAAAGCGGTCAATGGCCACTTCGGAACAATACTCGTAGTAACGCTTTTGAATAACTACGACGATTTCTCGATTTCGTGTTGGATGTCATAATAATCACTTTGTTCAGTTTGTTGTGGTGCATATGCACCAACTGCTCTGAAGTTCAAACGAAGCCTCCAAAGTCCAAACCAAAACATCTTCGCTATGATAGAATTCCTACTATATTATTAACATCAAAAGGCTGGCTAATTTACCTGCAAGCAGATTTACTTACCGTCTGTAGTATATTTCGCCAAAAACTTGGTCATTGTTGTACAAGGAAATTCCATGGCAGGGATGATGGAATTTTCTTGTACAACAATGACTCAGTTTTTGGTGAATTATATCCCAGTACACGTCTGTTTGAATTTGATTTCGACAGTAATTAATCTACACAGCAGAACGTTGCATACAAATCAAACTACGCTTAAAGGTCCTACCATGCGAGAAAAGTGCACCAAACAGAGCACTAGTAGACAGGAGCGCAGCTATTATAAGGGCAAATGCTAAAGCTGGCTGTTTTGGTAAAGTTATTGCTGCCACAGGTAATGATGTGTCGACTGGCTGTTCGTTTACTCCTCCAGTAAGACCACCTTTGTTCGAAGAGGTACAGTCTGTACATGCCATTGCGCGCCGACAATGGTATGAACCATGCCGGGTTTCTTTTTGCACACTTTGACAATAGCGGGATATCTAATTGAGTATTATTTTAGGATATTAATGTTCTACAGGGCCTAATGAAACACTGCGGCAATGAAGTCCCTCAAACCAAAATAAGTTAAACTGAAGCCGCAGTACTGTAGTTGCTCTGTCTATTTTCTTTTTAATTGTTGAGAAACTTCAGCAGGGGCCACACGGCTTAAGTCTCAGAGAAGCCGTTTGCCTTTGAGAATCATTTTCGCCGATCAAACAAGTCTGGCTTCTATGCAAACACATGTAGCCGGCAAGATTGTTCGGATGTTCACCGTTTACGGTGTGAACATTTTTAACGAGGGATAATATTCACGAACAGAATCGTGGAGGCTACGTGCCCATGCAAATTTTGTTATCGTTGCCGGCAATCAGCGTGAATTTTTAAATTCTTATTCCAAGGGTGACTATTGGAATGAAGTTCGGCACTTGGAATCAAAACAACCAGTGAAATTCTATTGTTTACTTCGCAGTAAAAATGTTTACTTTGGTATTTAAATGGGCATTGTAGTAGTCCACAATTCTCGATTGTGTGAATACCGAGCCAAGCGACAAAGTAAACATTAGGAAGAAAACTTCAGACAGGCCGCCACCGCCACAAGCTAGATTAGGCCGTTATCTACCGACGTTGCACGAGCGCATCTTTGTCGTACATTTTCAGCCAGTTAAGTTATTAGCTGAGGTTGATATTACCTGACTGCGAACGTTGGTGATCTTCGGTTTCCTCGATCGCTTAGCCTCGCTACTCAATCATACCGGGCTATTGCCTACAGCGGCATTCACAAACGTTCTTCTGATGAGCGTCGTGAGTAATACAGAAATTGCTTTACTGTTTCATTTTATTGATTTAACTGGTTGATAATGGCAGGCTACTGTAAATGCGGCAATTATTCGAAGAATAAATAACGCTTCATTTTTAAATAGTCAATCGTTGCTCGGACAATAATTTTTCCAGCCTACAAGTAAATACACTTGTAACAAGCCAAGGTGGAAGCGAAACGTCTATGCCCCCGAATCCTCAATGCCTAGTTCATTTTCAGCGTTTTTGTTTTGATTTGCTTGGTTCACTCACACAGAAATTCGTGTGCAACATGAAGTGCTTAATAAATCCCATATCCGGCATTGCCGTTTTTTTGTCTGCCGGACTGACTGCTGCATTTCGTGCTGCTAACTGTAAGAGCGCTTTTCCTTTTTCGCGGTTGTCGGGCTCATAAAATCAATAAAATGCTTGTACTTTAAATGGTAGTGCAGCATTACTCGCGGTGCGGTGTAACTCAAAACTCAATTTGCTTGCATGGATATTAGATAGTGTAACTCGCACGCTCCCTGTAACTCCTAAAGTGAATTTTCCATGACGGCCCAGGTCTGGCACGAATGCAGCTCCACATGGGTGAACCGTTTTTCAACTGGTTGGAGCATTATGGTGAAATGAGACGGAATTGCTAACGATTAACGTTTTCATTGTAAAACATATTACAGCCTTTTACCGAGTAAATGTTATCTACACATAAATTGGTGTTGTGTTTTTAGTTGAAATGGACCGTAAGTGCGGTCAGACCGTAGAGCTGGGCTGCCCCTATGAAAAAGACTTCATCTCGTCCGGGACACTGCGCTACGGCACTTTTCCGACCGGCAACTGCACCGTCCACATCGCCACGAACATCAGTGCTGTTAACTGCCGAGTTCTGCCAACGTGGTATATGAATATCAGGTCAGCACTCGCTTCTCTTGTGACAAAATAATAAGACCTTAGACCAAAAATGTTTCGAAAATGCTTTGTTAGGTCAAACCATAACTTTACCTGTAGAAGTCATGCTTAAGCTTTCTATCTAAAGTCATAGAAGATTTCATCGGTGGCCATGGCATTGGGCTAAGGGGGCCATTTTGGGAACAATTTCACCATCTCAGCAGTGAATGTGAGGGCTCATTAACCAGTGCATAAAAAATTAACGAAGAAGACGTTTCACGCAGCAGAATACTGGGATGATGCAAGATAAGGTAAACATTTCCCAAAATACTACGGATTACTCGTGAACATTTAATATTTCGGAACTTGGCAGTGCGACTTTCCGCCGCACTGAAATTCGCGCGACATTTTACCGCAAGATGCCGGAACGCGAACGCGATTGGTCTTGAGGCATTCATTTCCGAGCTTTCTAAATTTGCTATATTTTTTTGGAAGGTATTGTAAGCCTCATAAACTATTTGTCTAATAGACGTCGAAATGACCCCGGGACGGAGTGCCTTAAGGCGTAATGTTCCGGCGGCTAAACATCCCGAAACGTCACGCGGCGATTTGAATTTGCTGCGAAATGTTTGCTATCAAAATAATGTCATACGACCGGTTGTCTTCGGCGAAATGTGCCGGGAAACCCTGACGGTACGAGATACATTTCAAAATGTGCCCCCATGGTATTTGAAACCGGCATTAGCTTGATGAAGGAGCGGTTAAAGAAGCTTCACTTAGAATGATCAAAATAAACCGGTAAGGGTTCATAGGAAATCGAACATCCCTGAAAGCGCCTCCCTGCACATCCTCCGGACGAACAACGGCACGGATTGGACTACGGCGAAGATCATCCCCGGCGGTCCAAGTCCAGCCAACTCGTATCCCACTTCCGTGGCCCAGCTGAAAACCCGGATCTCCTCACAAAAGACACAGCTGAGATTTCTGTACGTTGGCGATGGAAGTCGTCATGAAACGAACTCTAGTCATTACGAACTGGAGATTGACTACACCGTACTGAGCGGTATGCTGTTCTTCTAACAAGAACGTGACATTTATAACGCTTCCACGTATAGGCTTCTTCGCTACATCCGATTCGATTGTTTGTAACATGAAACTGCAGTTTCACCATTCTACCCAGTAATTTAAACTTTCCAAATGAGTTTAGAATTGTTTACCATCACAATCGCCATAAGTAAGAAATGGAATTCTGCTCGAAGAAGTGACGGGCAGGCCAACGTACACAAATTAATCGGCTGCAGAATAAACAGATAAAGGAGGTGAAAAAATGTTTGGGAGCGCGCAAAAGCGAAAGTTTTAGTGGGTGCGTAGGGCGTCCGTAACTGGTACCATCGGCAGATGATCTGCCGCAGGTCATATCCTCTAACGCAAAAAGAGTTTGCTAGAGTTTGCAACTTTGCATGCTTAAAACCGGTTGAATTTGGTAACAGTCAACAACATTATTCGACCAATTTACTATCGCTGTTTTCTGTGCAGATAACTATGGCACGATTGAAGTATGGTGTAAAGCGCTGGGCGCTTCCGTTCTATCTGATGTCGTCTGCAGAGAAGATGATCGTCTGACATGCCCCAGCGACTACTACGACACCGTCAATCGGAATCCAGCCACTGGATTCGGTGCTTGCGGTACGAGATTTGCATAGTTTCTACTCGTAGACCGTATTAACCCGCAATGAGCAATTCAGGATAATAATGAGTTTCCCTCACACTGTATTCCGTATACGAGGACAAGCTTAGTACATGTGATAGACAAAAAAACTAGCGAGAGAATCTGATAACCATTTGCGTGCTGTGCAACACTGTCAGCCACCTTAGGCTGGCGGTAGCCGCGCGCCGTCACGCAGCCGTTAGCTGAACACGGCCTGCCATTTACTGTAACGCACACTCGTATTAAAATTTAAATGCGAGTTTTGTTTTGGTTTTATAACTTTGTTTATAATTGGTTCTCCGCAAAATCTTTCAGAATGGGTAAAAAGTGAGTCCTCTGAAATTTCACATGTGGTTCTACAAAGTCAAAGTTTTACTGTAAGAAATAAAGTGTGCGGTATTACTGGGGTGATTATTTGTATTAAATGTGATGTGTTTACCAGCACTGACAAACCTGGGTGGTTGCCCGTGTTGCACGGGCCGGGCATGGTTATCAGATTCTCTCGCTAGTTTTTTTGTCTATCACATGTACTAAGCTCGTCCTCGTACAGTTTAAAGCGATTTGGCCACGCGTTCCCATACCTCGTATTCTGCCTACTGACGAGCGATTCTGTTCAAAGCCCGCAGGCAAAGCTTGTATGATGCAAGCTGCAGTGCTATGAACGGTATTGAAAAAATCGTTTTTTTTGCTGGATTGAGAGCATTATGCCGTACTAATGTGGCCACCGTTAGCGAAGTTCGTGACCACTGTGATTTGAGTTGATAGTAAATAAAAGACTAACATTGTGCAACCACAGACACAGCATGCACATGTGCGACAAATGTGACGCAGCATGAAGGGAAGAAAGGCTCAGTATTATTTTAAGTTGCGACTTGCGACTAATGGGTCCGTCGACTCTGCTGTAGTTTGGCGCAACGGTCTTATGGTTGATGTAAACTAATTATTGTCCTAAATCCTATCGGTATAAAAAAATTGTTATTAATGTTCTGCTGCGATCTTGGTGCAGAGATGGCTTTTTCACTTGCGATAATCCGCTTTATGTTAACGATTATTGTGCACATTTTCAGGCTTGAACAGTCCTGATATCTTTGGCATCGCCATCGGCTGCGCATTTGGTGTGCTATTTTTCATCATTTTCGGTATTATCTGGTACAAGAGAAAGGACTGTTTTCTCTGTCTGCCCAAGAATCGTTAACACGACAAAAATAGCTGGATTTTGCTGCCGTATCAACACGACTTTCATCTGTATTCTGCACATCGCACCTAATTATGAGTTAACGCTGAACAGTTCAGTTACAGAGTACACCTTCGGTTGTTACTGTCTGTTATGTATTTTGGGTTTTATTATATTTTTTCAGATTTTTTTGCTTCTTTGGTCTCAATTTAATTCATTGAACATCCACTGTCCACCGCCGGCTACAGGCATCGGCTTAATATATTATTGTAATGATTGTAGGCTTGTTAAAAATGTAGATAATCGCCGTAGCTTAAAAGAAATACAAAACAAATGTAAGTATTCTGTTATAAAATAGATGCATTATTATGATCGATCGACTGCTTTAAAGGGTCTCCAAACTTGTGCAATTTGTACACACAGCGGACCCTGGATCCATGTCGCCATCGATAACGCTAAACTTCCTTATTAACATTACCGTCATAACAGTGTCTTAGTATTCCCAATCTGTTGGAATTTATGATATGATACTTAGCTTAGTAACGTAGACCTGGCAATGCATTTTATTGGATTTGTTGTTAACACGATGATCAACTTTATTGAGTATACTCATTTTTTTTCTGAGCATTTTCTACAGTAAATTTTTTACATAATATGAGAAAAAAACCAACACGTAATTTTAACAAATAAATCTCATTCAATTTATCCGCTTCGCCCAATGTTCCGAGTACAGATGCCGCATTCCCCCTTTGAATTTCTAGTGATAGTCGTTGTCGCAGAAATTCTCCAGTATGATGCTGAAGTCTTTGTCCTAGCTCATTAATAATCGCGATAGCCGGCGGTCCCCATAGTCCCATGGTTTCAAAAGGAAGCGGTGCGAAAATGTTTACACTGCATGTAGTTCATTACCAAAATGAATTTTCAATGAATTCAACTTGTTTTTAAAATATTAACGGTTTATTAAGCGAACATTAGACTCATAAAAAAACGAAGCAAGCGCTGTTATGGTTGTGCGGTGTCCTTTGACATAAGCGCGGTGACCTCCACACATTCAGTACGTTGTTCATTGTTTCCTTTTGTTAACACGCTGGGGCAGCATGGGCCGAACACAGGACGAACGACAAATTCCACAAAACGGCGGCGATACTGGAGTTCAGTTGTCAAATACACGTAGACATTCAGCGAATAACCCATGTATGTTGTTACAAGGATAATCGGCTCCATGAAGTTTTTCAAGGTATAATCATGTATGAATACGAAGTCGAGACGATACGGTAGCACCTGCACACAGAAGTCTACAAACTTTGGAGTGTGCGAGATGAGATAGAGCAGCGCGCTACTCAACAAGATTACGTTGGCTGCATGTTGAGAAAAAGGCTGGTTGTCAGAAGTGGACGCGAACGCCTCATCGGTAGTTCTGATCTGCAAGCGGCAACTCTTGGGCACTTGCGATTGTCGTTGGCGAGAAAGGAAGATAATCAGAAGTATATTAGGAATCAGGATTAGCCCAAACGTCAGGATGCGCACAGTAATCTGCAAGAATGACACAACTGCTACATTTTATAGAGAGCCGATCATTACACCCAGCGATATTCATAGCAATTAACATTTTCTAGGCGAAACTTCTTGTGCAGATTATCTATAGACCTTAGGCACTTTCACCTCACATAAAAATGGCAGTTCGTTCTCTGTTTTTGGCAGCTACATACCAGTCCTATCTTGTTTATCTTGTGCCATGTAGGGAACCATGCAGGAGTATCGTCGACATTGCTGCTGAAGTCGTGTTGGAAAGGAAAGTAATGGTATACAAAGTTGAACATGTGGCATGCCAGTGAAAAGATAAGGAGAACACCAATAATCAAGCGCGCCGTGGTAACCCGTTGGAGGGATCGAAAGCCGAACGGGCTTATAATCACAAGCAGTCGCTCCCAGGAGAACACAACCAGGATCCTAAAAGGGCAACCGTGGAGTCCATTTTACGCTGTTTCCAATTCTGAGAATCTTACCAGTCGGATAAGCTCATCGAAGCATCGGAAAACCATGGAACAATGAGCGAGTGTGCTGACCCGATGTTAGTATTTATTAAATGCTGACCCGACAAAAATTTGGATAGACCGAGCCACCTGCAAAAGAAATCGACAAGTTGCCCTATACAGAAAGGTTACAGTCGAATACGACGAACTGTGTCATGGATTTTAACGTGCGCTTTAACGCTTAAAAGTGAATTTTCAAATTGGCAAACACCTCGCTCAAGCGTGTAATTGTTTGATGTCTTACAGTGCTGCTAAATCAGCAACAGCCGTGCCAATTAAATAATGGCATGCCGATGTCTTCCAGGCCGGCGCACTGCGTATGAGAACCACCAGATTGGACGCATTGCCCACGGTGCAGAAGATCAACAGGCAAAAATATACAGCTCGACACGCAAGGTACGCGTCGTGCACTTGGCTGTCCGTAAAAAGGTAATGCTTTGGTGCGGCAAATCCATGGATATTCTCCGCATGATCTTCATTAAGCACACCTAAATCTGTATTATTAGCTACGCTGAAGAATGATGTGGACAAAGAAATAACATCTGTAACATTTTCCATTTTAAGTTCGGTGTCGGGTTATTGCTTCAAGGTGAATTGGCACAGAACACAACTTCATAATTAAGAACTTATGGCAAAACATTTGCACTTGCTTTATTAGGAAAAAAATTTAAACCAGGTGGTGATCAGCCGTTGCTTCAGATACTGTATATTACTTTGTCAAAGCGTCCGACCTGGATTTGTTACGGCCTACTATTGGGATAAGAAGGGGGTGCAAGGCAGCGGCAAATCATTTGTGTACTGCTCAACAGGATGAACCTGGTTCCATGCCGGGATGATGATGTTGTCGTGGGCGATAGGCCCCGCGCAATTCCATGGAACGAACTGGCGACGGAAAACTGAGCATTTCCGCACTCATCTGTAAATCGAAGAATATCCAGTTTCATCGATAGCCCTAGAGGTTGCTGACTATTAACTATTAATGCGCAACTACTCCCTGCTGTTCTGTTTTTAGGATATTTACTGAGGAAGTATTTACTGATTTATTTGGGGCGGCCTACATTCACCTTTGCCGCCCACTGGCTTTGCATTTCAGCATATTTTTATCTGTGCCGCCGTTTCTCGTAAGTTGGCGCAGTAACTGGCAATTTAACTGCGGAGCGCATTTAGGCATCGCGATAAACGTAGTGAAGTGGTCATCGCTTTTAGCGCAACTTCGTGCTAGCAGCACCTTTACGGAGGAAATTACCGGGCAAGCTTGTGCTTCACCTTAGCTTTTTTTGTTAACCAATTTAATCCATTAAAAGGATAAAGTAAATACAAGGGATTTACAAAGAACAGACTAAAATAAGGGGTAACCATTTCCGTCACTGAGTGCGCAGGAGAACCACCAGATTGGGCGCATTGCCCACGGCGCACAGGATTAGCAGGCAAAAATATGCAGCTCGACAAGCAAGGTACGCATTGTGCACTTGACGGATCGTATAAAAACAAGGTGACAATGTACAGTCTGTACTCGTTGCATTGGACAGAAAACCTTCCTCTCTATCTTACATGACTTTCATTGAGCATGTTCACATCATGGTTGTCGGATACGCGAAAGGATGGTGCGGACGAATAAATGTCAAGTGTAGCGTTGTCCATAACAAAACCGGGTGCTAGTCACCCCTTTCAGTTTAACTGCTAAAAATAACTAACCTATGGTTTGTGGTTTTAAAATTTAAACGTTCAGGCGCTAAAAAAAGTTTTTTTGCACTAGACTCCAAATCAATAAAAATCGAGTATACTTTACTTGAAGACTGCTGTCTCCCTCTAGGTTACACGTCATGCTAACTAAAATTTATCACAAAAGCGGATATCACCAATGGTTAACTCGGAATCGAAAATCTCAGATCGCTCTCTGCGACCATTGCCACAAGATGCGCATACCACCACTGTGTCATTTCAAGGTATTCTTGTAAATAAACAATACCTACCCAGTTAAATATTTGCGCGGCAGTAAGCGGAATGCTGAATATTCATCCAGCATTAATAAATAACTTACTAACTTATAAACCGCTCCGCTCCACAGGAACAATTGGAGAATCGAGTCGACCAACCCAGGCGCTTTCTGCTAATCTGGATGAGATTCATAGAACGTCGAGATAAAATTCTCGTACTTTTAACGGACTGTTGATTCGGATTCAATCGCGCGGATAATTGGATTAAACCGGCCGTTACCGGCGACCGGGTTTAAGGCAAAACCATAAATTGCGCCTATCCGTAAAAAGTGAGGAGTATCTAATTATGCCAACATTTTCACACTTTCTGATCAATATTTGTTGCTGTTCACATTTATTTTTCAGTTCTTTCCCGATCTGATTTCATTGATTTGGGCTTTGGGGTAATTTTGGACATTACAAATTTGCTCTAACACAATCATGAAATACCAGCTATGTACAGTATGTCCGATTAACTAGTACACCCCGCGCAAACTGCGCGGATTAAGTCAACGTTGGAATACTTACTACAAAACTGTGAAATCATTTTCATTACTGCAAAAACTGATTGTTGCAAAAAAATGAAGCGTAAAATAATTCAATTTCACCGTCAAATACAGTAATGACAAAAGGACAATTAATCCAAGCTTCGTTTATACCCCACTGACAAATAACTACTCTCAGGCTCTCAGCTATCCATGATTTCACAATTTTTATGTGTACATTTAAGTATTTCCGATGCGCAGACTGAAAAGAACCTTGGACATTAAAAATGTGAAATTTTTACTCCAAAAAGGTTTTGTTTTTTGAGCAGTTTTCTAAGAAATTCTTTTAGTTTTTACCTGAACAGCCACCAGTTGAACTTCGCTCATATATATCCCCAAAATTATTTGCGCCCATTCTGCACATTTTAAATTTCATTCCGGCCGCTAATAGTAGTCAGCTGATTCGCAACCGCTGTAGTCTTTGATCCACTTTCTGGTTATAGTAAGTACTTCCCAGTTAATAATCACAATGTCTTCAATCATAACTATTTTGAATGCGTAGTCGCTGTTGCATTGATAGTTCATACGCAAATTAAAATTATTTAAAATTTTATTGTAATTGTTGTGACATAAGATAGTATACTTTTAATTCGGCAATGGCCAGTTCACATAACAATAAGCTTGCGCTGGTAGAAACTAATTAAAATTATTGAAAGTTTAAACAGTAAAAACAGACTGCTGACTCTTCTTAATATAAGATAGTTAATCCATAGGCCCCAAATTAACCGTCAAGGAAATCTCATTGTCTTTTAGACAGCGTAAATACAATGCATAATCATTTTATAACCAAGCCTCACGTGCAATGCTTTCTAAAAAATGTTCTATACTCGTACCAAAGATTTCGAAAAATTTGCTCCCAGAAATGGCCAGATGAGATTCGGCAATTTAAAAACTACAGGAGAGATAGCCGTTTTAATGAATATTTGTTAGAAGCTGTAAATTACTATCAAGTTTGGATTCTGGTAGTAATTTAAATCATCCGCTAACACAGTTTATCTCTTTTATATATAACAATATGTTATCAGAATGGAGCGAAATAGTGCATTCACATTAAGCAAACGCGGTACCCATAAATACTTTCATCCTCCAAGGAAGTGGCCTAGTACTTCTGCACATGGTGCGAAATCCGAGTACTTGCACTCCCGAACACCTTTTTGCATTAGCTTATGACATCATGTAGCCACATGATTTATATATACTGGCGCGAAAACCATTGGTGCGCGCAACATCCGGTACAAGAATTATGGCTTTCAGAAAATTCAAAAAAGTTCAAATGCATTCAGGAGTTCCAGATTCTCATTATGGACCGATCTTTCTCAAATTCAGCAGGAAATGCACTTAAGCATGAACATCGTTTTTACAGTGATCCTTTGTCCTAGCATGTCTTTCAGGTTTTAAAACGAATTTCAAAAATTTTAAAATGCATTTTAAAACTGAAAAAGTTTGAACCCTGATTCCGTGTAAGAACGATCTTCATCCTCATGTACGTTCTCATACAAAATTGGAAGATGGGTCCATAATGAGACTTTTGGGCCTTTGGGCACGTAAATGCGTTAAAACGTACGGGAATTTTCTTATACCCATAGCTCCCGAACCGGATGTTGGGCAAATAAACGGTTTTCACGCAAATGTATACAAATCTTTTGACTACACGCCGTTAAAATTGGCTATATGCCATAAGACATTTTTAGAAAGTTGTTTAGGAGTGCGAAAGCGAAAGTTTTCGGCATGCAGATCAAACTGGTACCATGTGCCGGGTCTCTTCCCTTCAGATGCTTTCTTTCACTCGCCGATCAGGTTACAAAAGTGCAGTACGAACATTAATAATAGGGTTTTCCATTGTTTTTTTTTTATGGTGGACTCGCACCCTGACTGAACAGAATACTCTGGCATGATTCATAATTATCTTTGTAGGGTTGTTCCATTACAGTACGAACTTTAAAAGCACATTCCACATCTGTTTTTTTCGTTTGTTACAAACGGGACATTTGAGAAATGTGCTTAATGCCTCAAACTGTTTAGAGTTCAGTGTTAAAGCTGACAATTGTTAATTTTCTGTAGAGGCTTTTGAGAATACTTCTATTGTCGTTTCTGGCCACTCACATGCCACAATACAGTTTCCTTAACGCTATTTCTTCTATTAAGACAACTTATTGTCGATTTGAATTTCGGGTTTCGGGTTTGAATTTCGGGTTGCACAATCGTCACTCAGTCTTGCCAGAGTTTAAGCCGTTATGTAAATGGCGTACTGTTTTCAAATAACACGCATTAATATTGATCACAGTTGCACGTGCTGTCCAGCGTGAAGCTAAATAAAGTGCACAAAATAAATTTGCAGATCGGATATCGAAGTAATTAACATTTTTTGTATTATCGCATTAGCGATTCTCTTGTGGGCACAGAAAACAGTCCTTTCTCTTGTTCCAAATCGCGCAGCCGATGCCGAGAAATAACACACCAAATCCGCAGTCGATAACGATGCCGACGATTTCACCACTGTTCAGCCCTAGTAATTTCCACAAAAAACCCATAAAATACTGACATTAGTGCATCAAGAATAGTATTCAGAGATGTACCATTAAAAAAGTATGGTATGCAAAAAATAGCAATTTCTGTATTCTGGTCGAACACAAAGTTCTTCCGAAGAAAAACGGAGAAGCAGGCCTTCAATGTGACACAACAGCACAATACACAATCTGAGATACTGAGCAGTAACCAGTTTTTGTCGACCAAAGAATTTATGGCTTCTATATTGCATTTTCCACCCCGCTTTTTGTTCTTCGTCTTTAATGATTTTTAATACCTATCGTTTGCGTTATAGGAGGTAGTATGCATAGGAGGTAGTATGGGACGGAAACTCAATCTACTACACTCTGGCTATAGCTGTAGGTGTTATTTACTACAGTAGCAAGCATCAACTAGTGCAGACATCTCGTACCGCAAGCACCGAAACCGGTAGCTGGATTGAGAGCAGCAGTGTCGAAGTAATCGCTGGGACACGTCAGGCGATCCTCGTCACTGCAGGCCAGGTCTTCGTGAATGTAACCGTCCAGCGCTGCACACCGTACTCCAGTCGGACTATTGTTATCTGCACAAGTGATGTTGTTCATACTCATCACCCATCAGTACTTCAGCAACCAGCCTTAAAAATGGCAAAATATGCTTTACGAAACGTAGGGGAGCGTAAAAGTTTCTTTAAAAAAAATTAAACAAAACTCAAATCAAAACTCAAATCAAAACTTACAAGTTTTTACAATTGAGAGATACTGGTTCCATACTTAAATAAATTTACTATATGACACGTTTGAGCGCATTTAATGCGCACAACGTGTCTGATGGTTAATGGTGATTTGACTGATTTCGTCGAGGTTTAATTCTACGAAGGCGCCTTAAACCTCTACGAAATCACCATCAAACCGGCCCACTGCAGGCACACAGAGTGCTTGCGTGGACACATGGTTATATGCAAGATATGCTTTAAAAATAGGTATATGTATTCGTAGCATGAACAGAATAAGTTTTTAACCGACGGAATTTGAATGCGGAAGCACTAACACATCACATTCCTTCGGAATAGCGCACCGATCAATACGACATAGTCGATCTCCAGCTCATATCTGTAGTACTCGGAAATGGCTCCATCGCCAAAGTATGTAATTTTCAGCTGCGTCTTGTTAGAACTGACGCGGGTTTTCAGCTGAGCCACGGAGGAGGGGTAGCTATTAGAGAAACTACGGCCGCCAGGGACGCGCTTCACCAGTGTCCAGGCTTGCTTGTTGTCCGTCCGGAGGATTTGCAGTTCGGCACCCTCGGAAATAACCGATTTCCTGCCAATTCGTACTTTATACAAAAAATATGTCGTTTAGTCTGCAGTGTTTACGGTGTCAATTAAGAATCATTTTAATTAGTTTCTAACAGCGCACAGCTTATGTATCCACGTATTTCGGATTCCCTCAGGTTTTGGTCACTTTGGGTACTTGTTTGGACACATTTCTTCAGCTGGTTATACCTGCGGTCTATTTCTTACATACACAGAATTTATTTGACAAAAACGTTTACGAACGTTAACAACCAGATATTGCACAGTGTACGGTTACGTCTTACGAGTCTATCATATTCTGCAGCGAGCATAAATGTATTTGTGGAAGTATGGTTGATAAGTTCGGCCGGCATGGACTGTCTTGTAAAAGAAGCAAAGGAAGGATTCCACGACACGAACACCTGAATGATATTACGCAAAGAGCGATCGGTTCAGCAAAGATTTCATCCATCCGCGAGCCCACGGGTCTAAATCGAAAGAATGGTAAGCGGCCGGATGGATTAACTCATTATCCGCGGAAAAACGGCAAAGCTTTGGTGTGGGACGTTACTGTGGCCGATACGTTTGCACAGACTTATATTGGTCAGACATCCGATCATGCTAGTGCTGCAGCAGAAGTGGCTGAACACCGGAAGTGCAACAAGTATGCTGACTTGGCGGACCGGTACATTTTCCAACCCGTCGCGTTAGAAACAACGGGAAGTTGCGGACCTCTCACCATGGATTTTATTAATGAGCTGGCCAGACGCATCAGAGAGCAGACTGGTGAAATTCGCGCAAAGTATTTTTTATTACAACGTTTTAGCATTGAAATTCAGCGTGGTAATGCTGCTTGTGTCTTGGGAACTGTAGAGAAGCAGCATGAGCTGGATGGTTTATTTTTAGTTTGTGTATTTGTTTTAGTTTAGTTTTAGTTTTTTAGAAGCAGCATGAGCTGGGTGGTTTATTTTTAGTTTATTTTAGTTTATTTTTAGTTTGTATACTGACTTTCTTGAATTATTCATAGTACAGACATAAGAATCAGTACCTTAACCGCTAAGTACGCCACAACGGCGTGAAGGCATGTAGAACGGCGCCACAGTCTGGCGGTCCAAGAAAACGTCTGTCGTAAATATTGCCTACCCAGTTTTTTAGTTCTATTCGATTTTGTGAACCACCCAAACCGTACATTTGGGGGCGGACGGTTTTACCAGAGGGTTTGTGGAAGTACAGTTTTGGGGGCGAATGGTTTGGCCGGTACCATGCGCGAGCGTCGGTTTGATTTCCAGTAGGGGGCCACATGGATGGTGACCGGTAAACAGTTAACGAAAACTTTTACCAAGAGTGACCGAAATATTTGAAAGAAAGATGTTCATAAAATAAATAATGTCTGGTTAGCGATGTATTGGTTAATATTGAGTATTGACTGACTTGATATTCATATACCACGTGGGAACCGTGTGGCAGTTGCGGCCGGCAATGGTCGTGACGATATTGACGGTACAATTTCCTGTCGGCAGTTTGCTGTAGCGCATTGTCCCAACTGCTATGGAATACATGGCTATGGGACAGCCGAGCTCCACGGTCTGACCACACTTACGGCCCATCTCAACTATACGCAAAATCGGAAATCCCACTTTAATATTGCATGATACTAAAAAGTGCGCTAGCGACAAGTTCCAAATTTAATTATGAACGCACATTGTTGTTGGTGACACCGTTATTTTAGTTCTTTTTTCACAGGGTAAAATTGACCCTTTATAAACATTCTATGAACTGGATGCAAGGTTCAAAAACTAAAGTTTCTATAGTGGAGCTACCACACACGTCCTAAAGCGTCGGTTTTTACGAGCTTTTCTCATGCGTGGTGGCCTTTCTCATCTTGCAGTAGGCTTCTATTGCAAATGCGTAAGTAGGCATTCATATACACCGGTTATAAAGGTTTTACTTTACCACAGCATACGTAATTTTAAATTTCGTAGAGAAACTAGGAAAAAGCACGCTTACTGGTATCCATTGGATATGCTGCGCTCATTCCGGTGGAGAAAATAATTGCAACAGCAGATACGAGCATCACTAAGCGCTCCATGTTGCGCACAAACCCCGATGTCAGTCAACTGGAAAATGCTGGAAATGGCTGAGCTGCAGAAGATAGCTGGTATTGCAGACGTTTTGCTTATAGTTTTGCTTTATTTTTTAAGGGAAAAGACCAGTTTAGTATTCAGAGAAGCTGAATATCTGATTGCAAAAACACACTTTATTTACTTTTCAATTAATGCAGCACTGACAATGGCCAGTCAGTAAATAATATGAACTGAAGTATCTGTAGGTAATTTCAGTTCTTCGGAAAATGCTGTTGACATGAAGACATACAACAACCCACAAGCTAAATAAATAAAATCACACAGTAATTACGGCATTGGACCATGCTGTGATATGCGGCCTACAGAATCAACCAGTTCAATAAATAAAATGGTACTGTACTGTAATTTCAGCCCACACCAACATCCTGTGGCATGCGGCCATACACGGTCAACGTATTACTGGAAGTAAACAGCGTGTATGTAATTAATCGGAATATGAAAGCATTAAATAGTCTGTCAAGGTCGAGAAAGCAGTGCTTGAAGCGCCGCGGGAGCGGCTCCAGTGCTACGCATGGATTTTGTACCAGCCCGCCTCGCGGCATGAAGCCGCTGGGGTCCGTACCGTGATAAAGTGGCCGGAAACTGAGCAGACAAGTGCGGCAAACATGCCTACATGAAAACCGTCAACCTATCTACTCGAAGGTCATCCTGCTGGATGTTATCTATCATCAGAAGAATTTGGGCCCGCATACCAAGGAACCATATTTCAAATGTGCCCAGTGCCCACTCCATGATGGCGTGTAACTTCGGTGTAAGAGAGGCTGCTTGTTATGAAACAACTGATCTGGTACCAGCTGCGCTCTCCGTAGCCCTGCATAGGCAGATGTAAAACTGAACGATGTAGTCATTAATCGGAACTTTAGCTGACGGATAGCAAGTGAGCTCTCGAAGTCTCGATTAAATTCTTTTTCTCGAGTACAAAACGTTTTCCTGACGTAATGGTTTTCCACTGTTGAAGTGGCTTCGTATGATGTATTGCAACTTGGTTATTGCAGCCAGTAAATACTAAATAGCTAGCGACTGCTAGCTAGAGAATAGTAAATAGCTAGTGAATAGCTAGTGAATAGCTCGTGATAGTTGGTGACTGCTTAATACGAAGCTTGTGCTTGCTCAGAATGTCGATTACGCTTAAACTAGTGATGGTCGATGACCACATTCTTCCACGAGCGCAAGCTCCAGTACCACTGAGAAGCACACTCGTTGTGGCTAGATGGATAAACGTTCGGGTTTTGAAAGATAGTCTACATCGAGCGCGGTTTGGACTTAGATGGGTGACCACTCTGAGTTCAGGCTGCGAGTGCACGGCCCGCAAGGCCTGTGTGCGAAGTGCTTGGCTGAGGCAGCAATACCACCAAGGAGACGGGCACGGGAGATGGAGGATCACAATACCACCCTGGCTACTCAGTAACGGCTTGGACTGAAAGGCCTGTGATGTCCGCAGCACCAATCGTGCCAAATGGAAGTAGACAGGGAGATCAGTCGAAGCAGAGGATTGGCGCCTTCCCTAGAGATGTGCTTGCTGTCTACCTGTTTAGAATTCTCTTAGTCTGGTTCTGTTGAACGTCTTGCTCTGCCCGAGCCGGTTAGCGCCGATGCGCGTTAAAATGGCCCACGCTCAAGCTCTGACTCTGACTCTGACTCTGACCGCTCAAGCTCTGACTCTGACCGCTCAAACTCTGACTCTGACCGCTCAAAGTCTGACTCTGACTGTCCAAACCTAAGAAAATCCTAAGAAACCCAAGAGACATAAGGAAAATCTAAGAAACCTAAGAAACCTAAGAAAACCTAAGAAACCTAAGAAACCTAAGAAAACCTAAGAAACCTAAGAATCCTAAGAAACCTAAGAAACCTAAGAAACCTAAGAAACCTAAGAAAACCTAGGAGAACCCCTAAGAAAAACCCTAAGAAACCTAAGAAACCCTCAGAATCAGGGTCAGACTTTTAGTAGTCAGAGTCAGACTTTGAGCGGTCAGAGTCAGACTTTGAGTAGTCAGAATCAGAGTCAGAGTCAGAGTTTGAGTCTGGGCCCGTTAAAATAAAGCTGGCGCTCGCGTTTGCGAGCTGCTGCATACGATCTGTCTGTGGCAGTTTTATAGCCTCCATTGTAACTCTGCGTGAATGAATTACCGTACTTTGCACAGAATGTTCTGTCTGTCACCTGATTAATGCATTGCTGAACATGTAAACCGAGCCGTTTTCGAAACAACTAGCCGAATAAAGCAATAGCAAAGTACGGCTGTGTTTTTTTTTTCTGAACTTGTGGAACTGGAAGAGTGTTACGTACGCTCTTCGTGGCGTCAGGCAAATTTTATGCTCTTGACGAAGACTTAATAGCAGCATCTCGCTGCGCTCGATGCAAACTATTGCTTATGTTAAAGTTTTAAACATGTTGCCTCGAATTTATTTTCTTCGATTTCTCAATTTTTCTAGGTTGTCTCAACTTTTCTTAAGGTTTTTATAAGTTTATATAGGGTAGGTTATTTCTCACGGTTTTGCAGAGTATTTAGTTTATAGAATATTTTCTTAGTTTATCTGGGTTTTAACTTTGGTGTCTTTCGATTGCTCTAAGGTTAATTGTTGGTTATTCTTATGTTTTTTAGTCCATACAGAAGGTTCCCTTTATTTTATTTCTTGGATTGCGCCGCTGTTCCAGGGAATTAAAAATTATTTGGAAGTGTTTTGCAAATAGCGTAAGAGCGACTGTTTTCGCCGTGCATGCTGCGGCGAAATTGCCTGAGATCTATTTTGCTGCACAGTTGTACATGCCATTATTGTTACAATGCGGCAAAATAAGCTGTCGTCTTGAACTGTGTCTTCTCTGCAATGAACAGAAGATACAATTATTTAGCCAAAGGCTGGAGGAATTACCAAAGAGCTTGAAGGAAAATTTTGCTACAAATAACAGCAACGGGCCACGGCAGAATAAATCAAGAGAATTGTGGCTGTTAGCATTTTGGCTGCGACCACTGATTTTTCCCGCTGGACGTGAACACAGCTCTTGTCCTCACCGCTGCGGTTTGGTATTTTCGATTTAGGGACAGCATCATGGACAATGCCACCGTTGAGTTGTCTCTTCCCATTTTGCCTTTTGTGGTTAATGGTTCTGGCTGGCATCTGAATACGAGCACCAACGTCAGGAATCTGAGCTGGTTCGGTGAAGGTGGAGATAGACATAATTTGAGTTACCATGCCTCAGCTGTTCCGAGGCTGTGTACAGTCACTCAAATCCACGAAGCCTATCGAGCTTGTCGTGTTGTGTATTTTTGCCTGCTGATTCTGTGCACCGTGGGGAACGGGCTGAATTTATATGTACTTTTACGTAGTATTTCCACATGGAAGACATCCGCGTGCCATTACATGATCGGCACCGCCGTGGCTGATTTGCTAGCATTGTAAGTAACTTAAAGTAAGTACACCAAGATGACGATATAATTTTTTTTCAATTAGAAATCACATAACTGCGGCGTCATGTCATATAATTTTGCTAAAACAAACTAAACCAGTAATCACAGAAACTTTACAAACGCTGTTGCTAAATATTTTGACTGCACTGGAATAAATCACGTGTGCTGATTATCTATGTATAGATGGTTTGGTCAAATCGAGTTTTTATCTGTGGAGAATCTTGCCATGCATCTTCCTTGGACCATTCAAATCCACGTATTCGCGTGGACTACGCGAATACCAGATTATCCACTGGACCAGTTCGGAGCGTCGTACCGTGAATTCGCTCATGACCATCCTGACATAAGCGTGCGCGATGCATTAAAGGTACTACTGAGCACCAGTTTTTTTAATATGCGTTACAATCTCTTTGTTTCTAGATTTCGGTTAACCGACCTTTGTGGAAGCCACTTAGTGTTGCCCTAGCCCGTTTAATTGCTGCTACGCCTCACTCTTGTGATGTGGAAAGGCTCATTTCAATTTATTCTTTGCTGAAAACAGATCTGCGGGCAAGTTTGGGCGCGGAAGTAATCAGAAACTGCATGTATGTAAACACTAATATGGGAACTGTAGCGGACTTCAATGTCAGGCCGGCAATTGCTTTATGGATAACCGATAAGGAAAGGCGCATGCGTATGGAACCTCCTAAACTGAATAGCGAGTGGTATCGTGGTGTGTTCAGTGATGCAGCTGATGTAACAGACTCGGATGAAGAAAAATAAAGGAGAAATAGTTGTGTTTATATTTCATATTAAGACAAGCCACCCCTCCCAGGCGCCCCCCCAGGGGGGGCCGGGGGCAGTGTGTAGTATTAAAATCCCACTATTTTAGGCTCTGCGCGTGGTTTTGTGATTCTGCGATGAGCCTATCCGATTGGTAAGCTTAAGTGTGTCATTTGTCGCACTATGTATCATAATGTATGATAATGTCGTGCCTGAAAACAGGGTTGCACAGTCTGTTAATTTCCATACGTATTACCAGGATCCTGGTAGTCTATAGATGAATCTGATTACGTGTGCTGATTGTCTATAGATGGTCAGACAATCAGCACACGGTAGTATTCTCGTGGGAACGGCTGCTTGTGATCGTGAGTCCTTTTCGAATTGGAGTTCTGCAACAAGTTGTGGTAGCGCGAATTATTATTGTCGTTCTCGTCATTCTGGCGTTGGCTTGCAACACACTTGACTTCCTTCGCGGTTATCTGTTCTTTACGTACAATACGTACAAAGCCATTCTAGCGACGTTTAGATGGTTTCGTGCATGGAACGAAGTAGACACATACGGACTGGTACGTACAGGTGCTCTTGGATAAGTGGTAAAGTCACCAAATTGCAAAAAGAAGTTTCCCCATCGAAACATTGCATGACAAGCTCCCACAGTCGACTGAAAAATTTCTTGTTTGTTTGAATGATATCCCCCTAAATTTTCATTTCACTTTTAAAGTTTCGTGTTAACCAAAAAAAAGGCCTTAACCGGTGCTTTATTTGCAGTTTGCCGCGAGAATTCTAGCATTTTTGCTGATTCTCATTCCCAGTGTAATCCTGATTGTCTTCCTGGCAAAACAACGGTCTCAGTTCGAGGAAATGCGCCGCTTGTAGCAAGCTACAATGTAGGACTAAATGGTCGCATAGCCCCATACCCAGCATTCTGTACGAGGAGGAGTAAAGCATCTTCGGTAGCGCGTTCGAATGTCAAGACTCTTTGAACACTGTGCGTTGAGTGTGCGACGGCATTATTCTCTTAACAGTCAACCGTGGAAGGTTGCCCATCTACGTGCAATGTGACCGTCACCCGTGAATGAGTGCTATGATTGACAGTGGCCAAGTTAAAATGTGGACTGCCAGCCTTCCGCAGTTCGCTGTTAAGTGAATTATGCTGTTGCACACTCTGTTGCACATGTTGCACATGCTGTTGCACAGAGTTCAAAGAGTCTTGACATTCGAACGCGCTACCGAAGATGCTTTACTCCTCCTCGTACGCAAGCGGTGCAGTGCACTTGTACGAAACGGATATTTTGAACTCAGTCGTACAGTGCACTGAGCTGCATTCGTACTGAATGTGGAGATGTTGGGTATGCGACCATTTTGTCCTAAGCTGTAATAGTGCGGCATCTGTGTCAGTCTCTGCCAACAAATCCTTATCCCAGCGTGGACCCAACATTATTTTGTTCAGCAGTGCATTTCTATATCTCATCACACGCATTCCAAAATGTTTTGATTTGTGCGTATGGATGGTACCGGATCCTTACGACATTGTTTATTTTGCCGACCAGAGTACTTATACATAACCTCGTCGATCCAGTAATCATGGTAGCAACATATTGCGGTTATTCACTGAATTTCTATGTGTACCTGTTGGCCGAACGCCAGTATCGACGTCGCTTTATCGAGCTAGTTGCCCGTCCAATAAGCCGACCATGGTTTGCTACAATGTTTGCTACGGGAAATACTCAGCACCGAGCTGTAAGTGTGGAGACAAGTGTGGGCTCAAGGCCGATAACGGACACGACGGAACTACAACCAACGTCACCTTTCAAAAGTGTTGCAAAATAGCAAACTGGAAACCGGTTCATAACTTCATGACGAAAAGGCAGTCCTCAAGAGCAATGGCCGCTATAGAATGATTTCTTTGCCCACCTTGTTGTTACGTGTACGACGTATGACAAAACTGTTGATGCAGTAATTTTTCGTAAATACTATAACGGGCCGACCGGCTACCTCTGTTTTGCGATACTTACTCTTTTTCATGACTTTTTGTGTCTCTTTGTTTACAAGCAGAAAAGTGCAACGCAGCAACCAGAAAGCCTACTCTAGAGAGCAAGCATTTATTTAACACCTTCCCTGTGTATACTAAATGGTCGCATGCTCACATATCCACATAACCACATTCAGTACGCATGCAGCGCAGTGTACTGTACGATTAAGTTGAAACATCTGGCTATCGTACAAGTGCCCTGCGCCATTTGCGATCGGAGAACTGGGTACGGGAGTGTTCGACCATTCAGTCCTACATTGTAACATTCAAATACAAGGAACCGAAGTGGCTCGTGGACTATGACATTTAATAGGCGGATAAAGGTTTTCTATAGGATTAACCTTTGTATAAGAGTTACGAACACTATCCGTGGAAGCGCAACCGGATGAAATTTTACCGGTATCCAGAGCCTAAACATTAAAAATCTGCATTCAGCTCCAGCCTCCGATTGCAAACATAATTATGCCGGCTATGCGCATAACTGACCAGGTGCAGTTTAATCCAATCAGGTCACAATGTCAAAATTGTATTTACGGACGTACCCCGAAAATAAGTTTATAAATTTTAGGCCTGTTTCGCAATACTGAGTTCTCTTGTAAGCGCCTCTGTGCTGTATCTGTGCAGGTCGACGATGACCTTTATGTGTACTTATGTGTACCTATACAATTAGACAACGCACTACGCACCCGTATGTCTGTGACCTTACTCAACATATATCACTATGCCCACTATAACATACTAATGCTAAGCTAGCTATGCCAGGGAAGGCTTGCAATGGACTAATGTGGTGCTGTGAAGGAGGGGGGCTTTAGAAATTGTCCCGGTCGAGGTGCTCTCGACGATCGCGGGCGGGGCCGGTGTAGGGAGAATGCGCATGACGGCATAGTGATGCAATATGCCGTCAGCATGATGTAACGTGACCGCGGGGGAATGGGCGCGGCATACCTGCACGCGCACTTCCGGTGACTAAGGGCGGTGCGGTTCGACTAGTGACGATGTCGTCATACCTGTCGTTCGAAACAAGACACCAAGCGGTCAAGAGCTTTTCTAGCTGTTTCTCAAATCTTGATGAGCAGCGCCATAGAAAAAAAATTACGCCCCTTAACCGAAAGCAAAGCATCAGCAAAAGCCGAGCCGAAAGCATCGGCTCGTTGTAAAAATGAACTCCTTAATTCTCTGTCTGATCGTAATAGTCTGCGTGAACCGGTTACCTGTGTATATTATGTAAGTTCGTACGAGCATGATGTATGTACAGTGAAACTTCTCTATAACATACACCCTCCGTTCCACGCTTTCTGAATGTTACAGAGAGGCGTATGTTATACAGGAGCACTGCCCCCAGGGGCACTGCCCTCAAGGGGTCAGGGGCGTAGCCGCCGGGGGTGTGGAACAAAATACCAGAGTGTGGATATTATTCGGTCTGAATGTTGGTTTTGCTGCCCTTTTGTATGCCTGGAGATGGAAGATCCGATACTGAACGGGTTACAAATAGAAGCCGGAACTTTGTTTTAGAGTCTCCGAACTGGTTTTTTTTACCAGCCTAGCCAACTGTATTTTATGCTGGGGTTGAATAAGCTGGTAAAACTGTTACCGGTTCAATAAAAGGTGTATGTTATAGCTGTAAAGGGGTGAATGTTATAGAGAAAACTGCCCTTGTGTTAAAGTCTACCGGACGGTTTGGTTCCCAGCCTCATGTATGCAGTAAAGGGGTGAATGTTATAGGGAGGTGAATGTTAAGAGGAGTTTCACTGTAAATCAGAAGAATGTTGCCAGTTGAAGCACCACGATTTAAAAATTAAAAAATCAAATCAAGAATGAATGGGAAGTAGGAACAGAAGAATGTCACGAAGCTAAATACTGTATGTCAACTTGACCATCAATAATGGTCAAGGTGACATATTTAAATTCTTAAGTATTCATCATCACAAATGCTGAGAATTATTTTATTTATCGTTCACTGCTATGAATATTTTGCGCGCATAATTTAGGCATGGGGCAATTCTTGATTATTTAATACTAAAATTGATCTCCCAGGAGCTTCGAAACGATCCCATTATTTTATGATTTTTCGGTGAAGATCTCAAGCGCCATTGTGTTTATATTTGACCACAGCTAATCGCACGTTAATAAATCTGCAACACTTTTACCCTCACTGTTATTTATTCACTGTGGGATTGGAATAATCTGCCACATCGATCTGGAGGCTCCTTGCCCAACTCAAGCTTTTTTCAAACAGATAGTGCAACATGGTTGTTTGCTATACGAACAACAAAACCCCGAACAACAAAACCCGTTTTCACACTTATAATTATACAGTAGACAAGTTAAATGGTTTCCGAATCAGAGTGCCATAAAACAACAAAAAATCCTGGGAAATACACGAAATTTGTTGTCAGGAACCGGCAAGTGTGTTACTGCGTAAATGTTGTAACTGTTAGGTTCTATCGTAATGTTCCCACTTTTTGCGGATTCGCTTGTAAACGAGGCTTTTACTGGAACTCCAAATTAAGATACAACGCCAGTTCAAATTGCACAGATGTACGAGTTAATAGAGATCGGAACGTCAAATCCGCTAACAAATCCCTTAAGTTCAAATTAGATTTTTTTATGGTTAGCTTTGATACAAAATTAAACTTTGTTGATACGGTAAATAATTCCTACT
Organism: Paramacrobiotus metropolitanus; assembly: GCF_019649055.1. Classification (NCBI taxonomy): domain Eukaryota; kingdom Metazoa; phylum Tardigrada; class Eutardigrada; order Parachela; family Macrobiotidae; genus Paramacrobiotus; species Paramacrobiotus metropolitanus. Next base: position 709,148 of record NW_026570276.1, read on the forward strand.
GGCTTGTCAAAATCTTGTTACGTATTAATAGAATGCAAGTTCAATAACAGTTTCCCGGGCGCACATCAAAATTTGTTGGTTTCTTCATGCATGACTAATGAAAAAAAAACGCTGTTATAGCGGTTCGGTGTCCTTCGACATCGGTACGGTCATCTCCATAAAATCAGTTCGCACTTCCTGGCTTCTGTGCGGCAGAATTGCAGGACAGCAGACACGGAATACAGGGCGGACGACAAAATCGGTAAAGCGCCGCCGATATTGGCGTTCGCTTAGCAGGTATACGAAAACGTTCAACGAATATCCCATGTATGCTATTACAATGATAACGGGTTCCATGAGATTGCGCAGGGTCCAGTCTTCGACGTATGTAAAGTCCAGGCCATACGGTAGCGCCATAGCACACAGGTCGAAAATCTTTGGGGAGCGGGTGACGAGATAAAGCAGTGCGCTGCTCATCAGGAGGATGTTGGTGGCTTGCTGGGATAAGGATGTGTCCGCTGGAATTGGCACGGATGCCTCACTATTAGTGTTCCCAGAACGGCGCTTCTTACGGAAATCAGATTGACGTTGGCGGGTTAGTAAGACAATCAGGATCATATTTGGAATCAGGATCAGGAGAAATATTAGCATACGCATCAGAATCTGCAAAGTACATGATCCACATATTGCACTTTGAAGCGCAGTAAGTCGTTCAATAGTTTTGCTGCGTTCGTTAAATGTTTTGGTGATGCAGCTAATTGTTTTCTATCCGTTAGTTTTCTATACGAGTAACAGTACATACTACACCCAGCCGGTCTATGTGAAGCCATGGGACGAACCACGTCGGAGTGTCGTTAATTTTGCTGCTGAAGTCGTGCATATAAATCTGATAGTGACGTATAAAACGGAACATGTGGCAAGTGTTACATGAATAATTGGCAGAGCGAAATAAACGGAAAGGTCACGGCGGTATAAGACCGGCCGGTTTTGTAGCCTAATATGCTGTGTTTACGGAAATATGCATAAACGGCAATGAACGAGACGGCAATTGCGAGTCAGGGATTGTTATTGAAGGAAATCGGACTGTATGGCGGTAACTGTGTCAGAAAAGCACAAAAACAGCGGTATAAAAGAGCAACAAGTGGAACGGTATATCAGATAACAGCATGTTCGGGTATATCGCCCTTAACAATCAGAAAAAGGCTAGCGCATGCGAATATCACTAAAAGAAATCTTTACGTGACACTTCTCTCCGTGGAAAAAGGACTGTCCGCAGTCCATAATTATACAAGAAAAGCAGAAAAGCCAGTCAACCAGCAATACAATAAAGCAGCTATTTTTGCATTTTGAAATTTTTCGAAACACATCCATGAAATAGCAGATAATAATATGCAAATAATATTTATACTTGATACTGTTAGAAGAAATACAGGTAGTACAGCGGAATAATCTGCATTTTATTTTTGGAATGCTTTTATAGAAAACCGGAGTGAACCAAATTTTTATTTTATAAATGCTTTGGATTTTACATTCCCTGACTCATTTTATAATAAATGCGGTTCGGTCGATGATATCATTCGGTCGCCCTTGAACTTGAACTTTGATCAGCGGTTAACCGTACACCAAAACCACAACACCACACCGTATTCACGCAAATAAACAGACATCTCACTTTCTGAGGCAAAATCGATACGCCAAAATTAATTTATAGATATTAAGTCACTGGTTTCAAACATTGTTCGTTCGCTTGTCTAAACACACGCCTCTTTTCCCCTTTTTAATTGCAACTTTAGTGCAATCAGTCTACGATGCTAAACTCTTGTCTGACTGGTTATGTGATTCTCTGGTTTTCTTTTTAATTCTTGTCTTTTTCTTTTATCACAGCAAACTGAATTGCTGTCACTGACAGGTTTTGGTCAGAGATGTTACAGCCAAATTTATGTTGTTTTAGACAAGTTTGCAGGAGAGACTTTACAGCAGATGGTATTGCTGTTTCAGACAGGTTTTGTACATCGATGCTAGACTGCATTCGTATAGGAAATTTTGAAGCATGCGAGCGATTCTTCATTCGCGTAGACACTGTGCAAACAAACTGCTGCACCAGCTTTTCCGGTAATTATTTTAATGTTTAAATTTCAATATCAAACTTTGCCCCAAAAAATTTTGATCTCCATCTATTTACACAAACACCATGTGTCAACCATGGTTGTAATGCAGGTAATTTTATCTGACCATTTACTTTGTGTTATAAGACGGTAGTGAGTGATAAAAATCGGCGACCAAAAGGTGCATGTAGCGAACTTTTATGAAAGGGTTCGCTGCAGCGAACCTTAATATAACTGGGTTCCCGGGGATAGAACCGGGTCTATCGTCACGAACCCTTTTTTAAAATTCGAATTAAAATCTGACCAATATTTTTGATAAATTTTGACCAAAAAATAAAGTGATCCGTTTTATTGAAAATTCAAGTAATTAATCCTGACCATGTTAAATTTGACTAAATACAAGCGAGAACCTGACTTGGTTTGAATTATCTAATTCTAAGCAAAATATAAGAACAAACAGCATAAAATACAATATTTGTAAAATTTTGCAATAAAATTTTTTTGAGGAATTTTTAATTAATTTGCTGGCTGACTTTACATGAGCGGAAAAATAAGGCTAATGCTAAGCAGTTATACGCTGCTCACGGTCGGTGGAGTTCCGTACCGAACCGGTGCCAACTTCCGGCGCTGTTCCATCAACGCATTTCCAAAGGTCACCGTCGGTTCCGTCCGTGTGCTAAGCGTGGGATCCGGGGAAGGAGTCCGGGCGCCGATTGTTGATCCATCCGAGTCCTCGGCGACCATACGCGCATTGGCGTATACAGGATCCTGTCGGACGGTGTCCGAAGGACGGTAACGCGGCGTCATGGGAATATCCACCGTCCGTGTGGGTACATCCCGGGAAAGATTCCGATCGGAGTTTTCCGTAGCGGTCGCAGTGACCGCGAGCGTTTCCTGCCGTCGAGGTTGGAAATCGTATTGCCGGCGCGAACGCGGGCGGCAACAATCTATAAGACAACTGAGGAACGCCATTACCGTTCGGTAATACCGAACGCAAAATACCACAGCAATAAAAATGGTTATCGAAGTGAGCGAAATATTTAAGAGACTATGCCATGTCATGGACTTCATTGTACTTTGAACATATTTTGGAGTAATTATGGTACTCAAATTGGAAATACCGGTCTCCAACATCAGGCCGGATAACTCGGCTGTTAAGTCGAGAAACCGAAAAGGATCCATTGACAAGGAGTCACCGAGAGTGTCTTCCAAGTTATCCGTCAGGAATTTGGCAGTATAATGCCAATGCGCAAGCGTTTTATGGAACGTTGGGTTTACAGGAGTCCAGGCACCGTCTTGGTAGCGGTAGAGAGTTCCGTGTATAATTACCACGGAGTGCCGATGGAGGCAAACTGAATGCCTTTTGAGGGTTTCGCCGTCGAGGGCGATCGTGTATCCGCGGTCATCGTTTTCGGCCGCGATGTACGGATCTGGTCCGCATGTAGAGTACTTGACTCCGATGGTAACATTGACTTCCGTGCACTGGTAGATGGTCGCCGAATCTCCAAGGACTACGGCAGCCTGACATTTGGGAAAACCTAGTTTTTCTCCGACGACCACAGGGGAAAACTGGCTAAGTAGGATCAGATTTTCCATTTCCGTTCTGTCGGCCTGGCATTGCAACTTGTGCAGGTGATTGAGGATTTTCATTTCTTGAAACGCGAAGAAATCCTCAACGTACTGAAGGTGGGACGATAGTAAAGTGGTAATTTCTGCCGAAAGATTTGCATTCAACCGACTTTGGATGCCAACAGGGGACGAGCTGGAGGGCGGATTCTCTCAGTGACGTTAGGACGATACCAAGCGTGGTAAAATTTTATGCGAAGTGTCGGATGGGAGCGGACGTAATGAACAGATGCGCCTTCATCGCATGTTCGTTCCATTTTTTCTTCAACCGTAAAGCTGAGTTGATGGAGATGGTCACGAATGTGGATCTCTCCTGATTTTAATTGGAACAACTGTCCCTCGCTGTTAAGAACCGTGTTAGCGCGACACTTCGTATGATTTTCGTCGGTAGTCCACACGTAGGTTACGTGCGGATGAACACTGGACTGGGCGAGAATAGACGAAGAAATTTCGCCGGTGGCGGACAGTACTGGACAGTCGTCACACGTCGTTTCGAGGGTGACGTTCTCTAAGAGACAGGTAATGACGTCGGCACGGCGGAATTGGTTCCACCGGCGGTCAACCACAGGTATTGCGTCGTATAACCAAGTACGTCCACTTTTGGTCATGGCGTTTCCACTACATGTCTTAGTTCTGACCATGTCACGGCACTGATCAGCGGTTACCGGGAGCGCTACCTCAAAATTCTGGCTGTTATACCCGCCGAAGAAAAACCCTTCTTGTATCGTACTTTTCATAATCATACGGCAAGCGGAGCCGGAGAAAACTCGAGTAATGTTCTTATAGTCGAGAAGATGGTACTTGACGTCATGAGTTTCTCTGATGGGGCCGTCTAACTGCTCGCACCGAATTCGCGCAGAAAGGTCAGCGATTCCCACGTATTTACTGCGTGAGCAGTCGCATAACGTAGTGTTCAGTCCGGAAGTACCCGACAAGGTACAGAGCAAAAGAAGAACGGAAAGTGTCACAAAGCTGGGTAGACCAGAGCGCATGCGTTTTGCTGGAACTGGAGGCGGCGGTGCCCCGTTTTTGGTCCTGAATCATCGCTCGTAAGACCTTCCCGATTTCCTGGTTTAGCCGGAGTATATACGGGGTTGTGGACGGTAAGCCCCTTTCTCTGTGGTTCTTCGTCCAAATTCACAGTTACGGTAGATTCCGCGTCGGAGTCAGAATATGCTTCCAGAGGAGGTGGACTGTCAGAGTCCTTCCTCGCAGTAGAAGCGTTTTCCGTCATTGGAAACAAATGCGCGCAATGAGGACAAATGTCGCTAACAGCGCATTCTGCGTGATATTTGTGGCCGCGAATACACTCCATCATCGGCGGAGTGCATTCTACCAACACCACTTCCGTACCGCAAACGCACATTCGGTGGCGGTAGACGGCTATGAGACATTGGGTACAAAGGAAGACGGGACGACCTTTCTGGTACAGGACGCGGGCATCTGTTGGTTTATTACACCTTCCATTATTTTTAAGCGTTTCGCAAAAACGAATGTTAAAAACATCCGTCGTTCTGGATGAAATAACCTTTGCGTCTTCTCGATTCCTGTTAAGGAGTACGCAGTCCTGACCGATCGCCCGAAGGGCATTGTTCGTAAAGCATTTACAGTCAAAACTGATATCCGTATCGTGGTACGCGACATGGCATGTGTGTTCCCTGGACGAAGTTGGAAAAATACCAATAACAGGAAAGCTGTGTATCGGTAAAAACGGCATCAAAGCTTTAAAAGCTACTGCTCTGGCTTCGTCGTTGTGGGGAATCAATGTCAGAAACTGATATATCAACGGATAATTGTGAAAATTTCCGCGGTAGGTTTCGTAAGTGTCGACAAGTTCACCAAGATTTTGCCGCAAAAGCCAAGCCCAGAGCCGTTTTGTCAAGGTCGCAGAATCGGGATGCGTTGTTTTAGCGTAGCGGAGTACTACACAGACCTGATCAGTGGGATCTGCGTAAGAATTTTCCTCAACTATGAAAAACGAATGCGCAAAATCGTGAGCTATTCTGTTATTGAAATCCCGTTGCGCGTGTTCATAAGAGACTTGACCGGGAGGATACCCCAGATGTCGATGGTAAACTCTGGTCGTCATACAATGGTCACAATGTTCGGGTTCTCGCGTACGATGCCCTGCCTGACAACTTTTTACGGTCAGATCGTTGGGATGCTGGAAGTAGCCGTCGGTAAACAACTCATGGTTGGCGGCTTTATAAAAGCATTCCAGACAGAAGAAATCTGGGACAAGCTTATTATATAAATAAAGACCGTAACGTTGAGCCCGATTGCTGCATCTCACGATCGGTGCATTAAGCTCGGAGTAATTAATGGTCTGGGCATCGCATCGGCCCGGGTCAGTATTACACTGAAAGGTCAACGAAGGCGTCGTCAAATCAAGTTGCGTCGTTGCGCATCTGCATGCGAAAGGCGCAGGAAAACCGCGTGTCAATCCGTAATTCCCTACGGCTAGCTTAGCTAAGTAAAGTGACGGAAAGAACGGTTTGAGCGGTATATTTGTGTCAATTCTGGAAAGGGCACTTATGCAACTCGTAAACTCCGCGAGACGAAGATCGTCAAGAAAAGTATTGTTTACGGCTGTTATGCGATCGATTTCATTTGAATCCAGAAATGGTTCAAGATAACTTTTTAACACCTCTAATCGGGCAAACGACACCGCGCGTGCACTGGGTACTTCCGAAATGACAGTTGTCAAAACTGTTTGACGATTGGCAAGAGGATGAAGCTCATTAACAGCACTCACATGACAGAAATGGTCAAGTACGTACCGGTTGCCCAAAGTCGTTGGGTTCAGACCGGTGTATCTGTACATTGGTACCTGACGGCCGTTGGGATCAACGCCCTACAACAAAAGAGAGAGAGAAAATTAATTTTGGATAATTAAAATACAAAGCTATCATATGAAAGTAATCTATTTGTTGTATATCTTTTTTTTTGAAAAAAAATTTTTTTTTTATTTTCTTTTTATTTGATTTTAACCGATGATACATGAAACAATTTCAATTTTACTAATTATTTTTCTCTCTTTTGTTTTAGGCGGTCCGAACGTCGAACCGTCTCCATTTCGTTAGTTCCGGTCATCGGAACGTCAAATGGGGTTGTGGACACTGGATCGTTTGTTTCTCGACCCTGTTCGAGATCAACGTTATCCAAGTCTCTTTTCCCCTTTTTAAGTGGTTCGGCCAGAACTGGCTCAACGTACGGTGTGTCCAAGCGTTCGCTATAGTGGCGCAAACGCTGTACATGGACAACCTGAGTCTTAGGCCGACCACGAAGAGATTCAATTTCGTAATTAACTTCGGACACTTGTGAGGCGATCCTCCAAGGCCCGTGCCAACGAATTAAAAACTTTGGAGAAAGGTTATTTTCGGGAGAAACAATTTCTTTTGGCGGTCCCTTTAAAAGGACTAGGTCGCCAGGGGCAAAGGCGTGTTCACGCCGGGTAGCATTAAAGCGTGGCGCCGTCTTATCTTGCGCGTGGTTTGCCATCAGTCCGGCAACCTCACGTAAATTACTTAGATACGCCTGAATCTGACTTGGAAGCGTTTCATCAGGCTCCGCAAAATCAAGATTCTCGCCGGAATTGATAACATAATCGATGGGATGAGTCGGGTTATACCCGTGTAACAATTCAAACGGAGAGACCTTAACCGTGTCATTCACCATTGTGTTCAAGGCAAAAGTTATCGGTATTACAAGGTCATCCCAATTTCGATGTGTCGGGGACACATAGTGTGCGATTGCTTTAACAAGAACACCGTTTATTCTTTCGGTAAGGCCATCGGCCTTCGGGTTATACGCCGTAGTCGTACGATGAGTGATGCGCGCTAAGCGCAACAAATGTTGCAAGAGACTTCCGGTGAAATGAGTCCCGAGATCCGTAAGGATCGACCGCGGGCACCCATATCTGGAAATAACTTGCTCATACAGAAAATGTGCCGCATTGGCGGCAGTCGCAGCCTTAACGGGTCGTGCTTCGATCCACTTTGTCAAGTGATCGACAGCAACAATTATGTACCGGTTCCCTTTACTGCTCGGTGGGAATGGACCAACGTAGTCCATACCCACGCATTCGAACGGTTGGCCGATTTTAATACGTTGGAGAAAACCATAAGGTGGTTTGAGAGGTGGTTTCAGCGCCTGGCAGGAGTGGCATGAAGAAATGTATTCCGCAACATCGTGGGCCATGTTCGGCCAATAATATTTAAGGTAAAGAGCTTCGAAGCATCGGGTGATCCCAGGATGGCCGAGGTCGTCGTGATACGCCCGTAAGAGGGTGACCTTTAGAGCACTCGGCACCACGATGAGGTAGACCGGATCGTTACCGCGAAATACGATTTTATACAAGATTTTCTCTTTTACCACGTAATGTTGAATACGCGTTCGAAATTTTGTGGTGTCTGTGGCACCGTTCAGAATGCCCAAGATCTTTTTGCAAAATTCATCCGTTCCCTGTAAAGCAGGAATGTCGACTGGGGAATCTGGTAAAACAAAGGTGCAAATTTCCGGAAACGGTGGTGGTAAAGGTGAGCGAGACAGAAAGTCTGCCACGTTATTTGCACTTCCTTTTCGGTACAGGATCCTTATGTTATAAGGGCGCAAAGCCAGGATCCATCGTGCCAGACGACCACTCGGGGTCGGTGTTTTAAACAAGGGAATTAGAGAGTTGTGATCCGTTACGACCGTAAACGGTTTCGAACCACCAAGATAAAAATGAAATTTATCGGTTACCGACCAGAAAATAGCAAGGAGCTCTTGCTCTGACGTATGATAATTTTTCTCAGCATCCGTTAGCGACCTACTTGCATAGGCAACGACCTTAAAACCATCGGGTTCGCGCTGCGTTAGGACGGCACCCAGTCCATCAAGACTGGCATCCGTCTCTAGGATGTGTTCCTTTTCGTTATCAAAGTGAGTAAGAATTGGTTTCGTGACTAGGGAATTTTTTATATCTTCGAAAGCGAGTTGCGACGACGTAGACCAATAAAATGGTACGTTCTTACGTGTTAACTCAAGAAGCGGAACAGCTATTCGCGAAAAATTTTTTACGAATCGTCGATAATGACTGGCGGCGCCGAGGAATCCTTTTACGTCCCGGACACAAACAGGTACTGGTCGGGCCAGAATGGCTTTTACATTCTCTGGGTCCGGGGCAATGCCTTCAGAGTTCACCAAATGGCCCAAAAATTTTAACTCCTTCTTGCCGAAGAAACATTTGCTTGGTTTGATTTTCAGGCCGGCTTCTCGAAGCCGTTGTAAAACGATTTCAAGATTTTTTAAAAGGTTTTGCCAAGAATCGGCATAAATTTCTACATCATCCAGGTACAGTATCAAAATTTTTCCTTTGAGATCGCCCAGGACGCGGTCCATCATGCGGCTGAAAGTCGCAGGAGCCGTCCGTAACCCAAAGGGCATCACTTCAAATTGAAAAACGCCGTCTGGCGTTCGGAAGCAAGTCAGATTTTTGGAAGAATCATCCATCTTGATTTGCCAGTAGCCACTGGCTAAATCAAGGCTGGTAAAATAACACGAATTTTTCAGACTGTCTAAACAGTCATCAATTCTTGGTAACGGGTAGGGATCAAAAATAGTATCCTCGTTTAATAATTTGTAAGAGACGCAAAACCGTAGGGATTCATCCCTCTTCCGTGCTAGTACCACATTAGCTCATCGTTCAGAAATTTCACATGGGCTAATCACGCCCTTTCGCAACATATCTTGGATCTGTCGAGTGATCTCGACCTTTTGCCATTCCGCGAAACGCCGAAGCGGTTCCACGACTGGATTCGCTTCCGGCCTTAAAACGATCTTATGTGTTAGCACATTACATGTGCCAAGGCCTTGGTCGTCCGTCGGGAAGACCTCCGTAAAATCCATTGGCATGCGTACTAGTTCTTTTTTCTGGTCCACCGAAATTTCACCGTAGTTTAATTTTTCATAATTAATGTCTGAAACTTTTTTTGCAATTGTGGTAGGACCAAAAAGGTCATCAATGTCATCTGTAATTTCCGAATTATTCTTCATAAAACGTTTGAGGTTTTCAGGCAGTAACTCGTCCAACGCGACTGCACTATTCTGAATCTCTTGGTCCGGAACCTCGAGGGTTCGCGTTCCTGTAACTGCTCTAATGGCATCTCTGATCCCGAAATTCTCTGTAACGGGTTCCTGATGCTTAGGGATTGTTCCCCTCGACCTCAAGGTTAGTTAGTTCCTGATTCCCTGCGACCTCAGTGGCAGGTTCTTGGGTCTCCGGACTCGAAACCTCCGGGACCTTTAACTTGCATTCTTTCTGAATGCCCGTGACCTCGATGACCAGTTCCTGGGTCTCCGGGATCGGAATCCCCGGGACCTCGACCTGACCTTTTAAACCTCTTTTGTTCTCGTTGCGCTTTAGCAACCCATAATTAAAAAACTTTTCACGATCGGCTAATGCCCTTATCATACTATCTTGTCTCACTTCCTTCCCACCTTGGGAGGAACCTGCTTCCAACAACTGTAACCCCTCGGGGCCTGCGGGATCTGTACCATCAAGTGCCCTCACCGTTTCCGGAAACTGTTCCGCCAGCAGAACAGCCTCGGAAACTAAGTTCTTGGGTGCGGCCAAACCTGGGCTCGCCTTCTTTCTGAGCTCGCCCGGTAACACGGGTTTCTCAGACGGGGTCTCCATTATTATTTCTACGGCAACTCGTTTGCCTGTCTTCGGACCATCTCGTTGGTCGGATGGACCGTGTAGAAGGTAAATGGGATTATTAAAAACCGGTTTCCCATTCCCTTCAGCCTGACTATTATCCGGGTTTGCAAGGCCCGGAAAACAGTAATAGAGCAAGGGCAAGACTACAGAATCATTACGCAGTGTTTTGGAACTAAAATCAATTTGGATGCGTGTTTGGTTAAGGTAATCGATACCGATTAATACCTCAAATGGTGCTTGTGTTATAACAAATAACTCACATGGTTGGACTTGGCCCAAAACTTCTAGGAGAACATCGATTTTTTTATTTAACTTGCGTTGTGATGTTATTGTGGAAACGTATGGACCATCGGTATCAATTATTTTAAAACAATTAAGTTTCGCAAAACTTTCTGTAATTAATGAAATCCCTGAACCGGTATCGAGTATCGCCCGACACGATATATTATTCACACGAGCCCGACAGATAATTGGACCTACTTCACTATTTTTATATGGGTTTATAATGAAATGGTCTGTGCGTGCGTCGGTGCCACGCACAGACCCATTCAGTTTAAAGAAGCAGGGTCGTCCATCGGGAGCTGTTCCCATGGATCCGCCTGAAGGTTACTGTGATAGAAAACTCGTGTCGGATTTGCAGCTGTACCGGCTGCCGGAAAAACTGGCGGGAGCTGTGGTCGAGCGGGTTGCTGACCACCTGTAATCATAGGGACGGGTTGAGCTGGACCCATAGCGGGATAAGCATTAGGTGGGGGTGGCGGTCCGTAAGAACCGCGAGCTACTGCGTTGGCGTAGGTGCCTCGACCTCGACCACGACTGGTGGATCCCCGGTAATTCCGACTTTGTGGGTTCTGCCAGCAAACGCCTTTGAGATGGCCTGCCTTCCCACAGTAATGGCATTTACGAGACTCGCGCTGCCGGGTATCGCGGCGTTGACCCCCGGCTTCCAATTGGCTAAGCCTAGCGCGAATAGCTTCCATCTCAGCTGGATCAGGCACCGCAACATCGACTCGTACGGCTTTTGCCTGTGTATCAGTTGGGGGCGGAAAGTTTCCGTAGGACTGCGTCGTCCGTTTCACCGTTTCGGTTTCAACTCTGGGCGGTCGGCGTGAAGGTCCCGCTCCAGCTTCAGGGAAGGCTAAACGTTGCCTATATTTATAGGCGCGCGATATATTCTTTAGTCGCTCGAGAAAATCTGTAGTGTCTTCGATCTCGTCATAAACGGAAACGATTTCCGCTTTTAAGCCATCAGGCAATCCTTGGAACAGGTGTAGTATTAAATCATCAGGGGAAGCGTTAGGATTACGCGTCGTCACGATGCGCGTAATTCGCGTGACGTACGCGAGAGGGTCATCAGTTGAAAGCATTTTCAAACTGGTGCCTTCGAGGTCAAAATCGATGGATTTTTCCCGAAGGTCTCTTTAAGAGCCTTCTTCAAATCATCCCAACTATTGTCATCGGGACGATTGACAAACCAATGAAGGGCGTCGCCTCTTAGACAAGCTCGAAGACAGCTAAGTAACTGTCCTGACTTCCACCCGTAAAGGGTTCCCTGTGACTCATATTCAAGAATAAAATTATCGACATCCTCAAGAAAAGTCCCTGTGAATTTCGGCAGGTCCCGAATATTAGGGGCACGAAGCTGAAACCCTTTCTCTGCTGGCTGATTATCGTCATCAGCGTCGCCTGGCGCCATGACCGACTTCTTTTTTGCTCTACGAGGTTTCCGGTTTTGTTTACGTAGTATCGAAAGGCGACCTTTCAATTCGGTCCAGCTTAAATTTTGATTCACAGCGGACCGGAGAAGGTACCCTGTGGGTGAAGGCGATAGGGATTCAATTCTCTGGTCAAAGGGTATTGCCGAATGAATACTCAGATCAGGTGATTCATAGAAAGCTGTGTTGTGTAGATCCGCTTGATCAACCGTGTGGGGATCGGAGTCCGAAGACGACTCGACGACGTTCCCAGGAAGGGTTGGCTCTGGCTTCTTGTTTCGATGCTCGAGCCAAAATTTATCAACCGTGGAATCGGAGCTATTCTCCGAATCCAGGTTAAATCAATCTTATTAACACACAATTTTTAAACGACGGGTATGGCCATGACACAAAAAGTAGTAGAAAACAGGAAATGGGTTTGGTACCACGATTGTTCAAGAAGAAATTATCGGACCGATCGCTGAATACAGAATTGGCAAAAACAAGGCGCAGCTGACTTATCAATTTTTGTCATCCGGCTGCGCACAACAACAGCCAACAATCTTGGCAAGAATCTTTGCCAGAAAAACATGACAGGATGATTCATCCCGAGGTAATGACTCTCTTATTCTTATATAGAACGGGTCACGTTTTGGAAAAATAAAATTCATCTGATAACATACATGTTGAATGCTATGTGCAGCATAATATTTATGCTGTTTAAATGGATACGTACAAAAATAAAACGTAGCTCTGTAGAGCATAACCCAAAGTATGAATGTTATTAGCAAGAAGAAGACAAAAATAGTAAAATGAATTCCAGAAAACTGTAAATAAATTTCCAAATTATGAAACCACATCAAAGACAAAAGAGAATCTTACAATCGATGCGGATTTTGTCGATGCGCATTAACCAACAACGTGCTACAGCAAGGACACACGGTTTCTGTTATATATTGGAAGACATAAAGGTCACTCAGGTTTTGTCGAGGCGCAACTAAATGTGCTCTCCTGGACTCAAGGACAATACAATGGACAAACAAAACTTTTGCATCATTGCTGAAAATTGTAGTACAAAAATCTGCGAATTCATCAACATCATCACTTTCTTTTGTCTGCCAAACGCTGTGAATTATTCGGCCCGTATGATCACGAGAAACAGTTTTATATGAGAATTGCATTTCACAACAGATTATTGAAAAGAATGAGATAAAAGAATATATCGATTTATTCCAATGCAACAATGAAATTCATACATAAGAATGCTTACAACAAGGGCACGTTGCCTCAGCAATATATTTTTGTATATACGCATCTGTACTTTTCTCACGAACATTAATACCGCTTCCGATGGGGTTGAATGTCACGTAATCAATTAATAATGCCTCAGGATTATTTTCGAAAAAGGTATCACAAAAAGAATCGAAAGCTTCTTCGTTAGCGTGATTTGCATTCCGAAAGAAGCGCCAGTAGACTACGCCATCAGATGTACGGCGACAAAGAACTTTATAGTCGAATAACATTTTTTAAAATGCATAACAGAAAGTAAAGAAATGCCGCACAATAATTTTCATGAAAAGAGAATGCACGCAATAAAGACGATTAGAAAATACAAATATTAAAATATTAAAATACGGAGATCAGTGAATTATTCTATTCAGGAATTTGCAGCACATTGCGCATACCACCAAGCAATACCAAACGATCAACAATATCCTGGACAAGAGAATCCGTAATAGGCATTTTAAATAAAATCCCTGTATCTTCACTATCCAGATTTTTCCACTCGACATACAATACAGTCGAATATTGAATAAACAGATTATTGCAAAATGCCGCTAGTTCGTTATTATTTTGGAAAGAATAAGTCTGCGACAATTGATGTATATACACCTGATTATTAATTCGCTGAACAAGAGATAATTCATATACCATATTTATATTTATTTTTAACAACGGCCACTGAAATATTTACGAATGAAATTAATTAGGCGCAAACATTTCAACAATGGTAAAAGACACACAGCCGTATTACGGCATGTAAGACACTGCAGGGTGATATACTTTTATAATGCACGTGCACTGTCAAACGGCTGACAGCCGTCGCACGTTACGTTATGGATTATTAAATATCACGACTCACGTTTCCGGTATGTTGCCGGTCCATGCTGTGGCAATGCGCAAAGGAAATGCCGGGTGGCCTGGTAATGGCACGGCGATGCCGGAAATAACGATCGCCGGTTAGCACAGCATATGGCAGGAAAATAGGCAAAATAACGAAGGAAGTGACGGCTGTAGTCACCAACAGGTAGTTTCTCAGTCAATGAGGACCATTTGTTACATGAATAATTGGCAGAGCGAAATAAACGGAAAGGTCACGGCGGTATAAGACCGGCCGGTTTTGTAGCCTAATATGCTGTGTTTACGGAAATATGCATAAACGGCAATGAACGAGACGGCAATTGCGAGTCAGGGATTGTTATTGAAGGAAATCGGACTGTATGGCGGTAACTGTGTCAGAAAAGCACAAAAACAGCGGTATAAAAGAGCAACAAGTGGAACGGTATATCAGATAACAGCATGTACGGGTATATCGCCCTTAACAATCAGAAAAAGGCTAGCGCATGCGAATATCACTAAAAGAAATCTTTACGTGACACAAGCCAGTGACAGAATGGCGAGAAGGAAAATAACTAGTTGCGCCGTGACAACCCGTTGCAGAAATGCGAAGCGGAACGGACTCACAATCACCAGCAGGCGTTCCCAGGAGAAAATCACCAGGATCCTACAAAGGACAACTGCATACCTTCTTGTATAATCAAGCGTTTAAGAAAATCTCACCAATCGGATAGGGTCATCGAAGACTCAGAAATCCAGGGAAGAATAAGCCGGTCCACTGTTTGGCCATACTGAGAATCCAGTTCATCAATCGGTAAAAATTTAATTGATCCGAGCCACCTTCAAAGGAAAGGGCATGAAATGATAGAAGACCAATTAGATGCCGCATGAAACATTAAGTACTAAGCTTTTCTTTTGCACCTACGTAATTTTATAATAAAACTTAATGCACAAACTTACACACTTACAGTATAAGTTGTAAAACTGTCTTGTTAGCTTACAATGCTGCCAAATCAGCAACAGCGGTGCCGATCATGTAATGACATGCTGACGTCTTCCATGTGGGTATGCTGCGTATGAGGACCACCAGATTTAGTCCATTACCCACGGTGCACAGAATCAACAGGCAGAAGAACATCGCTCGACACACCCGGTACGCCTCGCGAACTTGCTCGTCGGTGAAAAGCAATTGCCGCGGAGCGTATGTTGGAGCAGTGTCAGTTGAATCATCCTCTATAGCAATGCCATTAGAGAGGCTCACAACGCTGTCATTAGTTACACCAAAGAATGGCGTAAGCAAAGAAAATACGATTGTAGTACTGTTCATGGCAAACTGGCCAGTGGAGATTATATCCTTAAGTTCATCCAGGCTGGACGCGTGCTCAACCTAAATTCCGTGGGGACAGACGTAGCAATTAATTAGCTCTATAAGGCCGAAAAGTAATACTACTGTACTTAAATCATATCCCTGTTGCAGTTTCCCCGACAGGAACGCCGTGCGCGTTACTGTTTCAGGCTCAACACTTTAAGTAATTTTTATTAAGCAACAGCATAAATGCTTTCGCTAATGGAAACTAATTAAAATGAACGTTGATATTCAAATGAACGTTGATTTTAAGTTATATTATACAATTTGTACTTGCGGTCAGTAACAAGAAAATAAAAATCTGAAGGTAACGAAAGGTTGCACGAAATGACAATTGCTTATATCGGTTCACTGTAACCGGAACTAAGAATAATGTTACGATGCATAAATGAAATCACGAGTCCAGGAATGCATAACTCAGCAGGAAGACGCCGATTCCCTGCCGAGATGAAGATGTTTCCCTCCTGCAAATTGTGTGAAATAAGTCGGCGTGATATATTTTGAAAAAGGATCTCCACATCAGCAAGCCAAAGAATACTTAACTGCATTGACGATTATCGCAGTTTTTGTTAATATTAATCGTTGTTGTGGTAAATATTACCAGGATCATTTGGATCCCCCGCCGAAATGAAGATATTCCACGCGTTATGCTAGTCAAAAGTTATAAATATTTTGTCTTGTGCGTCTCGCATAGTTACTACTACTGGAAGCGACCCCATCAGCAGCGCAGTGACCGTATAACTCTCTGCAATATTCAAAGGCTTTCTGGGCGGCAGATCAGTTCTCTGTAAGTGGCTTAACACAATATTTTAATCGTAAGGAGCACTTTACCGCAAAACAGACGGTCTTACGGTTAGCTTCGTGCTTCTTATGGTCACGGTCGCTAATTACCAAGTACAGCACCAACAAAACACTGTGCAATAATACTGTGCTCGTATACCCATGACCCGTTACCTTAAGGTCTGTGGATACATGTACGCGGAACTCAGCTGAGCCAGTGAGTCTTTCGTTTTTCGGGCAAGACGAAGGCGGTACCGACTGCTAACAGATGTCGGTCGATGTTTGAGGTCACTTAGCATCTCGTTAGGTCATTGATGACTGCCTCTATCTGGTTGTCCCTTTTCCGATTGCTAGTATATTCATTTAAAAAGGGACCATGGCTCTGGGCACCTTGTAGTAGCACCAGTTAAGAAGAGCAAATCAGTCTATTTGCAATGTCGGTATAAGCACGCGCATTTTATTGACAACGGCCTCGTTCGAAAACAGAATCCCATGGCAGAACCATGACAGCACTTTTATCGAAAGGGTGCGAGTAAGGAGCGCGTACCTACGAGAGTTTAAAGCATTATGACTTCAGAAAGGCACTAGTGGCCGGGGGGCCAACCATTTTCCCCTTAGAAAAGCCGCTTTTTCTTGCTAAGTGGCACATTCGGTAAGTGCTACCTAGCTGGTTCATACGAAAACGTCAGGATCGGCAGCCGAAGAATAGACGCACTTATTTAAAGCTTCCTGGTAGCTGTTTTGTTGTACCTGTGGCCTTTGAAACGATGGGAATGAACGGCACCACCCGCTGTAATTATTTGTACGAGTACGTACTATGTACCGGGTCACTTTGCTTAATGCCTGACTTTTTGCTCTTGTCACCTGAAATTGTGTTTCACCGCGCCATATAGCAACACAGTTCTTTGTAATATCAATTTACGTAATATTAATTTTATAACTTTTTTTAACCACCATAAAAAAGTTCGAAATGAATGTTCCTGTACATCATAAGGTTACAAACACACTCCACAAGAACTGCACCTACAACCACCAATCAGAAAATTATCACTGCGGCAGAAAAATTCTAACAGCTAAAGAAGGTTCTGAAAGGGGGTTTCTACTCAGAATTTAATCGTTTGCAAGATTATAGGGGCAGAACACATTTACAAAATAAGCGTACGCAAATACTAAGCCCATTACACCGTCGTAGGCTGTTGTTCGTTTTCCTGTGTTCGCATAGATGCCCAGTAATTTTATTATAATGAAAGAATCCCCTTTCCGCCCCCGGCACCGACCTCCAAGGACCACACAAATTTCAGGAAAGGTAAAAAACATAGGATAATTATTATCATGCAATCGCTGCATCGTACTTATGTATCGGTGCGCTAAACTTTAACTTACGGTGCAACGGGTACTGATTGTACAATTGATGCGCAAGTACTATAAAGTGGCAATCTTTGTGATTGCTATGAAACGCGCGTAAAATCCGAAGTACTAACCAGAATACGAGCTCATGCGCACAGCCACTGCGATTATTAATTTGTACTTTTTGGACCAACTGCCGACTTTTCAGTAGCGTAGCGTTATAAAATACTAGTCAAGAAGGTCTAAGCTTCTTCTTTATGGTGAAATTACACCCTACTTCAGTCTGAATAATGTTCCTCCGTTGGAATATCAAAAGTCATTGCACAAAAGCTGCGATTCTAAAGCTTGATGGTCGCCCGTTAAAATTTTGCCTCCATTTCCGCATTGTGAAGTTTTCGCTTGCGACTTTCCTCAGCACATACTGCGACAAAACATAGATGTCGCAATGTATGAACCATACTTCCATGAATCGCTGTCGATAGTGACGTTCGGTTAACAGGTAGACGTAGAAATTCAACGAATATCCCATATACGCAGTTACCAGGAAAATCGGTGCGATGAGACGATGTATGCTCGGATCCTGGAATAGGATCCAGTTCAGGCTGTACGGTAGCGCCTCGGTGCACGAATCGAAAAACTTTGGAGTGCGCGTGATGAAATACAACAGCGCACTGCTCAGCAGGATAACGTTGGTTGCGTGTTCCGATAGAGCTTTGTTGGCAGGAGCTGTCGCGGTTGCCTCGATGACAGTTTTCTGCAAGCGGCGCATTTTGCCGAATTCGGATTGTCCTTCCCGAGAGAGGAAGATAATCAGAAGCACATTGGGAATCAGAATCAGTACAAACGTCAAAATGCGCAACGTCATCTGCAAATATGGAAGATAGCGGCGCGATACGATCGACGTGTTTGCAAGCATTACTTTAGCTTTAACCCGTTCCCGTCCATCCCTGTCAAATGGCAGGGTGGCGGACTTTGTTCCTCTTCCAGCTCGTAATGAAGGAAGCTTATGTTCAGTGACTTTATTTCACAGCAGGGATGTTGTTGGTTGTTTAAAAAAATTCGACCATGAAATGGAACACGTATGGGGCCCACGACCATTGACCAAAGATGACCGAAATGGCACATTTTGGGTTCGTGGAGGTCTTGGCTGCTCCTGCAGCCTTCCCATTACCAGATAATTCACAGATAAATCATTCAAAGAGACCCGGTGGCTGACATTACAAAAGCACCAAATGATTTGAAAAATAACTGGGCAGTGGGCAAACAGAGTCATTTAAAATTTTCCTGCCAAGTTTGACAGGGGTGGGCATGGCGCTACTTTAACAATAAAACTATAAATTCTTTATAAAATCTCAGAAAATTGGTAAAACGTCACACAAGGAATCAAAAAATCAGGCAAAAAGAGTGCTAAAATGCCTTGTGCTTCGGTGGTCATCAAACTGACCAGTGGTCAACAATATAGAAAAATTTCCAAAATTCATGTTTTTTGTCGGAAAATTTAGGCTATTACTTACAAATAAATTGTGAAATGTAAGAATCAATGTGACATTGCCAAACTGAAGCTGTTTGATATCTTTTTTCATCACCCTTCTGTAGGTTGCTCTAAATAGCCTAAACAAAACAAAGAACTGCAAGATTTATGCTCTTCACCCAGTTCAGGATATGGTGTAATGGGTATGATTTCCATCACTGAGAGCGTAAAATTATGTGAAATGTATCTACAGATCACCTTTTTTAATTCTGCGCAACATTTCCACGTTCTATGAGTAGCATCTTGCAATCAGTTGTCGTGGTGTGAATGCGTGATAGCGGAAATGACCTTGCCGGTAGTGCCGGTGCCGATGTATTTTACGGCGCGGCGCTGTGATGCAATGGGGGATGCTGTCGCTGGATTTTTAGGGGCAGGCAACTATAGACTGCATAGTTTACTCATAGTTCAGTAGTTGTACCATCTAAAAAATTAAAAAGTCTACTAAAAGTTAAATTAAAGCAGGAAACGACAAGAAAGTACATGTGTACTGCTGTTAGTACTGCAGCACAACATGCAGTATAGCAGAGGTATAACTGACAAAAACCTAATTGTGATGATGTATTTTGTTGTTTTTATCTGACGTAGGGTCATTTTGTATTGTCCTAATATAAACAAAGTGGATTTTGCACCTTTGTTAGCCCATGGCCGCTCGGAAACAAATTTTTGTGTAATTTGATAATTTCTTGACCACTGGTCATCCCGATGACCATAAAAGAATCTGACAAATGTAGGTCTTGTCAAAAGGGTTCTTTTAAGTGTTCGCGCTTCTCAGTGCGATCTCCCCCTCGTTTTCTATAAACCCCGGAGTGTGACCTGCCAAATGGCAGGATGCCCATCCCTGTCAGTTTGGCAGGCTATCGCCCTGCTTGACCTATGTTCAAGAAAATTCCCAAAAAAATAATTTTTCTTGATTGAATTATTTGAGTAAGAACCACCAATTTTCAGATTGGTATTCACGTTCCTTCTGGTAGCTGACTTTGGTGGGTTAATGTACAGGCACATCGTCGTCATCAGTCTATAACGTCTCAAGTTTCAACATTAGTCGCTTTCTTTAAATCATAATTTTACCAAAACGAAAAAAATTAGTTAACTATAGAATTGATTCGTAAATTTATTTTAACAGGATTAGTTAGTTAAATTATTAGGCATTTATGCAATTTATTAGGCAGTTTATGTTTATTAGATTCATGCTATGCACGATCGGGTTAAATATTACATACCCGCCCTAGGTTGTTTATTTTGCCCCAGGGATAGAACCATTTTGGAATGTCGCTGTAGCCGTAAACATCGTGCATGTAAGGAAAATAGAGTTTTACAACATTGAACATGTGACATGCCAGTGCGAAGATGACGAGAGCGACAATAACCAGGCGCGCCGTGAAAACGCGTTGCAGAAATCTGAAGCGGAATGGACTCGTAATCACAAGCAGCCGCTCCCAGGAGAAGACCACAAGAATCCTACAAGGCAAACTTTCTGCAATTCTCGCAGGTTAATACCCGACAACCTTACCAATCAGATAAGCTCATCGAAACATCCCAAAACCATGGACCAATAAGCTTAGACAGGCTGTATGCGGGCCCGAGTACAGTCCTCATTAATTCGTGAAGACTGTCCTGCTCTTGTAAGAAGTCGGATAAACCGACCCACCGGGAAAGAAATACTAGTATAACTACGGTCTACGGGGAGCAAGAGGAAAGGAACTTCTTAACAGCCATTGGTTATTCATTTGGGCGCGATGTTTGTGCGCCGGGTCTTCTACGTTCTCACATTCATGGCGATTTCGCAAACAAACAGTGAACATAAAACAGCAGTAGCACAAAGTTTACAAGTTTACGAGAACAAAATCATCATATTTTTCACATGCCCTCTAGAAAAAATAAAACAAAGGGTGGGCGGGATAGGGAAGAACGACACAAAGTAATTTTACAACTGGAAGTGGTTGTCGAATACAGTCATGCTTAAATAGACTCTTGCTTCGTCCTGCTCCAAATCCGGCATCCGTCTTCACTCCATTCATACGCTCGTGGCAGGACGACCCTTTGACCTCGTTATACTCAGATTCTTTCGAAGAATCTTTCCCATAACTACAGTCTACGGGGAGCAAGAGGAAAGGAACTTCTTAACAGCCATTGGTTTATTCATTTGGGCGCGATGTTTGTGCGCCGGGTCTTCTACGTTCTCACATTCATGGCGATTTCGCAAACAAACAGTAAACATAAAACAGCAGTAGCACAAAGTTTACAAGTTACGAGAACAAAATCATCATATTTTTCACATGCCCAAGCAATCCAAAAAAAAGGAACACCACCCGCAATTTCAGTTATTTAAGACATTTTGCTCAACAATGGGCTTAAGCAGAATTTATTTGCACTTTGCAGAACCAGCTGCAATCCATTACCACAATGCCATAACACACATGGAAACTTTAAATTTCTTCAGTTCGCAGATCAACCATAAATCATTACATTACATCATTTTCAGAAATTCAACGTTCAATCTCAATACTTGCTGGAACTGACCATGAACACAAATTACATTCAATTATTCTCACAAATTCAACTTCATTATTTCTCAATTTTGTTGGAGATCACCAAAATACAGTGCATACAATGAATACATTTTATCATTTTCATGAATCTAATCCTTAATTTCAGCATTTGCGGAAATTCACCACAAAATAATTCAATCGTTCATTTCAAGAATTTAATCAATAATTAAATGTTCTGAATTTTGCTGAAAGTGACCGTTAATGATTATTACATGCAACCATTTTCACTGACCTTTCAGTAAGCAAATTTCCATGGAAACGTTGCCATGACTCAATGCAATTTAGTTAAATCAACAATAATAATATCGTTTACACGGAAAACTGCAACAATTTACAATACCATTCACACTGAGAATTGTCATTGAATAACATAAACAATTCAACGTCAACTTAATATGCACAATCAAAAATTTCGCAGTATCAGGCGCCGTTGCGCCCACCCCGTTTGCTATTTTCTGGTTACGCTAACACTCGTGCCAATTGTGACCTTTCTCGTAACAGGAGCCGCAAACGTGAGAGTACCAACATTCTCCTTCTGCACGCTGGCATTGCCCTTCGTTATACGCCCAATAGCTCAGCTTTTTTGGCCCGTCGCCACTATAATTATTTCCTCGACCATTATACGCTCTACGACCGTACCCGCGAGACCGACCATCGTGACCACCTCGAAAACCTTCGCTCACGGCGTGGGCGTCAACCGGCAACAGTGAACCAGCGTGAAAACACTGATGGATTAAATTTCCACACGCATTGAAATCATTCAGTAAACAACCAAACCGCTCGGCATATTGCCGGAAACCAGCATCAAATTTCAATATAGCTTTTTCGTCATAATCTGGAGCCTTACTGGATAAGAACTCAACGTACTCGGCATATTCACACAATGTTTCTGCGTGGCTCGGCATTTTACTCAACTGCTTAATCAACATAAGCGACCCATTCATAAATTCTGCGTATGTTGACTCTAAGGCGCCAACTGGTTTCTTCTTCTCTGCTTGCGCGCGGGAATACACCACCTCGTGTGGTCGTGGCAAATTTCTTGCCAACTTCGGCAACGGGTCACCTTTCAAGTTAAAAACTTCTCTTAGGCCAAACTCACCATTGCGGAATTGTTCGACCGGTGGAATAGGACTGGGGCTGCCACGTGGAAAGTCAACCGGATCCGGCATGACCCTTCGGTCGAATTCTGCCAACGCGGATGCGGGCTTGCTGACCTTCTTGCACGGTGCAGGTGGAACAATAATCACTGACTCTTCACTTCGGCTATCCATGATGTAGGTCCTAATATCTTTGCGGTCGCACAGCGGGATGGCATTCAGCGGAGGCGTCCAAAGGTCATCTTTGGACAGGAAAAGGACTTTCTCAATGGCAACGAAACGCTCCTTCTTCAAAATGGCAACAGTGCTTTCACACAATCCCAATGATTTAGCCAAATCATCGACCGTATTACCCGACACGTTCAGCTGTGAATCTTTCTTACCACCATGGCCGGCACATCCAGGCTGGTGATCAAGCATACGCTTAACAAGTTCGGCTTTGTTGCCGGTAACCGTGAGCTCGTGCTCTCGTAACATGACCTTTAATTCTTCACATGTCATAACTTCAAGTTCTTCCTGCGTTTTACTCATTTTACCGAAAATTTAAAAGCGATAAAGAAAGAAAAGTAATTTTACAACTCACACGGCACGGCATAAAGAACGGCACAAAATAATTTTACAACTGGAAGTGGTTGTCGAATACAGTCATGCTTAAATAGACTCTTGCTTCGTCCTGCTCCAAATCCGGCATCCGTCTTCACTCCATTCATACGCTCGTGGCAGGACGACCCTTTGACCTCGTTATACTCAGATTCTTTCGAAGAATCTTTCCCATAATTATGTAGTATACGGAGGCCGAGTATCGTGCAGTTTATCCAGACATTCGTGCGTAATAGGCCAGCAACGTAAGCGATCGCAAAATCACAAACTTAAAAGATATATGTAGAAGGCTACTTAAGAAAGATATGTGTAGTAGGCTGCGGCAAAACTATGGAATACTTATATTATAGGACTTCAAAACACAAACTTATCGTCATGTCGAACGGTTCGACTGTGAGTTATCTGCATGTGTCAGAGCCTGAAATAGTGTCAATTATATGACACAAGTGTCAATCATTAAAAATTTTTATCAAACTTTACGGGAAAAACTGTCAATCTTTTGAAAGTTGAAAAATGCACAAAAAAAAACGAGGGGGTCTTCGATTTAAAAAGAAATCGAAAATATAAATAAGAATATCATTTGTTGTCTAATGCTAGATCCAGAATGGATCCAGAGACAGAGACCTAAACGGGATAGATCCTGTGGAGCGAGCAATGCGATCTGGATTGCGAGCTATGCGGAAACACAAAACGTCGCACCGCTAATTGCTGACTTTTAATATTGAAAAGTCTGGAGAACAGAAAATCAGTACTGATCGGCGCAGCTCGATCGTAAATCGTAGAGCCAATTCAACAGTGTGGAGCACGTGCTATGCCGCGCCCACTAACAAAACACAAGCCAATCAGAAGCGAGACACAACACAGACCGTAATCCAAAGGCGTAGCGCCTAGCGCCACGGGCGTGAACGCTAGTGAGGCCTCGTCTCACATGCCTCTGGGGGGATGCCGAGCTCCGTTGAGGCTGGACACACTCCCGAATCCACGAAAAGACGGTCGCCGGGGTCTGTGCGTGCTCAAAAACATCAAATTCTCTTATTCCATTTATCACATCAATTTCAAATGCACAATGTGAAATAAACAGATCTGTATCAAAATACTATTCCATATCAATTCTAATACAAAACAGATCAACAGTTAAAAGATCAACAAAAGTATTAATCAAATGTAGACTAGGATCCTCCATTTCTGACTCGTAAAGGTCAGAAATGGAGGATCCTAGTCTACATTTGGAGGATCCGCTCGATGTCGCATCATGCTGATCAGCGTGTTCGCTTGAACTAAAGGATCTTGCCGTTCACTTGCTGGTATCAGGTTCCACAGCTGTTCGAGTGCCGCCTGATTGGCGTGTTGGGCGCTCTCTTCTGACACGTCCCAAGGGGCATATGGAATCGGATCTCCTGTTATCGGGTCGACAATCACTGCGGTTATGCAATCCGTTGTTCCATCGCCAAAATGGAGTGTCAACGTTATTTTCCTCCACGTTCCGTCAGTATATTTTAGGGTCGACTCGTAATCGTCCAATGTTCGTTTATTCGGATCTGGGTCAGCTGTCGGTTTTGGCCGAATTCTTTCTTTCGTCAGCAACCTCCCGTCCGTTGTGTATGTGTATGCCAGATGGTCATCATTCGTGCCCATTTTAATGCGGATCCATGCATCCTCTTCATTCGCTATTTTCGACACTACGTGTTTCATCATTTGAATCAAGACTCTCGGGTTATGACGTTCTTCCGGGGGAATGAATTGTAACGCCTCATTGACTTCCATCTTTGACCTTTCCCCAATCTCAGTTTTGACTGACTTATCTGCCAGAGGGTTGTATGAGTCGGTCTCTTTATTCGTCCCTTTATCGACTATCCGAGCCGTGACCTTTTGTTCGTTATGGTCCGTTCCGGTATATTTGACTGTGAAAGTCCTGCACTTCGGAAATCGAATTTGGGAATCTCCCGTGTCCGACGGTGTGGGTGGCGCACTCTTTCTACCCACTGGGATCGGTGCTTTGCTCGTCGTGACCTTTTTCGTCCGCTGCTCTTTCTTCTCACTTTCTTTTGGGGTGGTTGTCGGTGACCTTACTCTTTTCCCACTTTTTACGGTTCCGCTGGACGGCTCTGTAACCGAACTGGTACGTCCGCGTACTGATCCTGCGGTTGAACTTGCCCGCGACCTTTCTGCTCGGTCACTTAACTCTGCATCAATTTTTCTCTTTGTTTCCCGGAGAGCACTGTCCGACATCTCCTCTACTGGTGCTTCAACTAATGCCCGTGATGGCCCCATCACGCTGCTTGTCGAAGGTCCTCTTTCTTTAGGGATCGTCTTAAGGAATATCTGTATCTTCTCAGTCATCGGCAGCCATTTTCTGTTGGTTAGAGCCGGATGGTACTGTTTCATCGAGGCTATTCTGATCGCTAACTCTTTACGTTTAACTTCGATGCTTTTAGTTTTTTCCTTCATCGCGATGTGGGCTGCTTCGATGATCCCGTCCAGCCTGAGTAATCTTCCATAGAATGCATGTTCATCCTCGACTCGCATGTGGATTCTATAAAGATCCCGACACATTCGGTTGAAATCCTGGATGGCCTCTGTATCAGCCGCTGTCAGTCTTTCTCCGTTGCCCACTATCACGTTCAGTCGCGCATGATCTTCTTTCATGTCTAGCGGAAGTTTCGGTGAGTAATCATGCACGGTTGGTTTACCCGGGGGCGTTGCCCGTAGACCATCTGGTCCGACCTGTTTCAAATTTGGGCCCAGCGACGACAGTACGCCTCGCGGTCGTGGTGAATCGAACCGATTTCCTCCTCGCCTCCCTCCTTTTTGTGGCGAGTTCCTGTGAAGTCGTTGCGCTCCCAGTTGCTGCGGTGTTCTCATACGAGGCGTTCCGATATCTAACAATGATAGGCCTCCCGATTTTGGGAAAGGCGGCAATATCGGAGATGACCTTTGCGACTGGGTCGCTATCATTCCGCCAAATCCTCCATGTCCCATAAATCTACTCGGTGTAGTCTGTTGCGGTGGCGGCATCAACGGTCTTGCCGGTCCCATCATCGTTTGCGGTTGTCCCATCGGTGGGGTATACGGTCCCGGATGCGTTTGATAAGGGGCGCTCGTTACTTGTCCCGAATACTGGGTTCCGGCAGGTGAGCCGTGGTGCACCCAGTTAACCGTATCTTGGTAGTTCGTCGGCTGTCCTGGATCGTGATACACATAATACCCCGGGTCACCATAATAATCTCCTTGTCCTGGTTCGTTCTGTGCCGTTCCTGCTGACGACGTCGACCCTTCACCATATGAGGTGTCATACCCGTATTCACCTTCCATTCTTTTTGGGGTCGATATCTTTAAAGGATTTCGGATGCTTTCCGAATCAGAATTATCTGAATTTTGCCGTTCCATTCTGTCCATTAACTGAGCTTACCTTCTGTAACATGAAACGATATTGATTAGCTTTTACAACGGTGATGACCTTTATACACCTTCCCAACTTCTATTTTTAGTGAAGTAAACCCCTTATTCGTATTTATGTGGGTTAATTTTCTTTGCGTCCTTTAGTTATCCGATCAAGGAGTTCTTTGTCGGCCGCGTCTTCAACTTCACCTTTCTGGGTCAGCAATTCTGTAGGAGTTAGTTTCTTTTTCTTCTGTTTGACCTTTCGTTCATCGATTGCTTTCGCTATGTCACGGCCCAATTGTTCAGCTTTCGATTTGACCGCTTCTATCTCCTCTTTTCTCTTTTTTATGAGGTCAGTGTCATTGTCGGTAGCAGTGCGTGGTTCGAAAAGGATTGCTGCGAGTCCTTTTTGGAAGTGCGCTCTGGTACTTCGCCAACCTTCTCAACGTTGGTTCGCTGTTTCGAAAGGTCATCCTTGTCTTCTCGTGACTTTTCTGCCAGATTTCCAGCTTCTGCGTTCAGCTTTATTGTCACTGCTGTTTCAAAATCTTTATCCTCTTTTCTTGGTCGTCCCATCTTCTTCTTCGGTTTGTCTCCCCCTATATCAGGAGGCAGGTAGCGCGGTTCGAAAAATTGACTGGTGCCCCTTTTCGTATCGTGTTCCGCTTCTTCCGCTTCTTTTTCATCGTTTCTCTCGGTTAGCAGAGGTGGTTCGACAAATGATTTGCGTTGGGAATTCGAATCATTTGGTGGACTTCGCTCTGATTCCATCTCCTTTTGAGGATCGCCTTCCAGCTTTTCATCTGGCAATGGTGGGTGCCATGATTTCAGGCGGTCAATTGAGACGACCTTTAAGTCCGCTTCCTTCTTTGGGTTCTGTTCGATAACCTCTGCTTCGTTTGCTCGCGGAAAGCTAAGAATTTTCCACACTTTATCATATTTTGCTTTAAATTCGGACTGGTTTTCCTTTTTCCCTTGTTTCGCATCCTTCGGGAGTCGTATGAGTACCAAGTCGCCTACTTTGAAATTCGGTTCCGACTTCTTCATATTGTAAATTTCCGCGTTCTTTTCATAAGCGTCTTTGATGTTGCATCTCGCCACATCTTCAGCAAAGGTCAAATTCTTTTCATAGTCTCAACCCATTCGTCTGGAGTCCCGTAATCGGCTGGTATATTCGTTTTTGTCACGACGTCTTCCGGCATTGTCATTTCTCTGCCGTGTAGCATATAATATGCTGAATATCCGGTTGTGGCGTGTACGACTCTGTTCATCGCCGATATGACGTATGGGAGGTACTTGTTGAACTTCCTCTCATTTCCCGCTTTCAGATATTGCGCCAAGCCGTCCGCAATCGTCTGCATCTGTCTTTCAACTTGGCCTTGACCTTCTGGATGATACGCCGTTCCGAATGTGTGTTTAATCTTAAACACATTGGTGACCTTTGCCAACACTTCAGCTGTGAAATACCGTCCGCGATCCGTGTGCAAGATGTGCGGTGCTCCATGTGCCAATATCACATGTTTGACGAACACTTTGGCAAATTCTTTGGCTGTAGCCGTCTTCATTTGTACTGCAATCACGTATGTCGTCAGCTGATCAATGAACACCGCTATATACTTATATCCACGTTTCTTCGTCGGTAGCAAAGGTCCTTTCAAGTCCGCATAGACCCGGAAGAAGGGATGTCCGACCTTTATCTCTTGCAATTTCCCCGGTGGACATTTTCTCGGTGTTTTACGAAATTGACATCCTTGGCAGGCGAATATGTAATTCTTCACGTCTGTACTCATTCGATCCCAATAATATCGGAGTCTTATCGCTGATAATGTCTTTTCGAATCCCAAGTGGCCTGCCGCTTTCTCATCGTGCAATGCGTGGATTATCGCTCTTCGCATTGACAATGGTACCACATATGACCTTTCAAGTTTCCCATTTTTATCCTTTACTCGGTACAGTATGCCGTTCCATACCTGATAGTGCACTTCAAATTTCGATCTCGTCTCAGCATCTGGTAGATGTTCCAATTCATCTATTATCATTGCCAGATGGAGATCCTTCAACTGTTTGTTTCGCAACTGCAGGTTCGAGTCATCTTCCTCTTCTTCGTCGCCTTGCAAGTTGACGATGCGAACTGTTGCCGTGCTGAGTTCATTCCAGTCCTTGATGACCTTGCAACGTGGTAGCGGTTTGTATCTCCTTTTCGTCTGTTTCGGGAATCTCAGCAGCTTAATCGGACACTCGTTCAACGCTTGTGTAACTTTGTCCGTTTCCCAAAGGTCGTCTATATTCTCCGTTGATTCACTGGGTCCGGTGACCTTTCCATTTTGATCTTCGGATTCCGCGCCAAGTCCAGTGACCTTTAGGTCACTAACAGCGGGCAACCAGCTTTTTACACGGTTCACTTTTGCTTCTGGCTCAGCCGACTCCTTCGCCGTAACTGAAGTGGCCTTTAATCGTTTCTCTCGTTGTTCCACCATCTGTAAGAACAACTGGCCAATTTTGATTGCTGGTTCTTTTGTGTCAAATTCCTTCTTGTAATCCTCGAAGTTCGGAATTTCGTCAAATTCTTCTTCGTGACACGTTGGCCCTTCGATCGGCGCTCTTGATAAGGCGTCCGCATTGTCACAGTACTTTCCTGGTTTATATTCAATTTTAAACTGGTGACCCTGCAGTGCCATCGCCCATCTTGTCAGACGCGGGTTCATTCCCACTTTATTCGTCTCTGACCTTAGTAAGTTGGTCAGCGCCTGGTGATCCGTTCTTACGGTGAATTCCGCATAGTCGATAAATGGTTTGAATTTTCTGACGGCAAAGACCACTGCCAGACATTCCCATTCCGTTACACCGTAATTTCTTTCTGCTCCGTGTAAGACGCGGCTGGCGTATGCGATCGGGTGACCTTCTTGTGATAGGACAGCTCCGATTCCTTCCTTACTCGCGTCACATTCAATGACAGTCGGCTTTGCCGGACAAAATTTCGCTAATACTGGGCCTTCGTATAGCAGTTGTTTCAGACTGTTGAATTCATCCTCGTGTACCTTTGTCCAGTCTTTCTTTACTTGTTTATCTTGTCTCAGCAATTCATACAAATGGCAAGTCTTCTGTGCATATCCCATTATGAACTTGCGGTAATAGTTCGCCAGTCCAAGGAATGACCTTAGTTACCTTTCGGTTTGAGGCCGTTTAAATTCCGAGACCGCAGTGACCTTTTCAGGATCCACTCGAATTCCATCTTCACTGAGGATATGACCCAGAAATTTCATTTGTCTCATTCCAAATTCACATTTCGTCGGTTTAATCGTGAATCCTGCTTCGAAAAGGCTCATTAAGACGTTTCTCAGGTTCTGCATGAAAATCGCCCACGTTTTTCCAGCGAAGATAACGTCATCAATATACCCGAAAACGCAACCCTTTCTTTTCGCTTTCGAGAGTACTTTATCCATACACAATTGGAATGTTGCTGGTCCGTTGCAAACTCCGAATGGCATTCTTTTAAATCGATACATTCCGTCTTGCGTTACGAAGGTCGTCTTGTTGATTGACGCCGAATCCATTGGGATCTGCCAAAATCCACTTTGCAAGTCCATTTTCCGATAATATTTGTTGCCTGCGCACGCGTCGAGCAACTCATCTGGGTTCGGTAGCGGGTAGTTGTTCTTTCTCGTTAACTTATTCAACATGATGTAGTTGACACAAAATCTGGTTCCCATTGTTCCGTCGCCGTTCTTTTTCACAGCTAGCACGACTGGAAAACTCCACTCGGCATCTGACGGTTCAATTACATCTTGTGCCAACATCTCTTCTATATGCTTCGTTATAAATTCGCGGCCTGTCCAACTCGTTCTGGCCGGATTACATTTAACTGGTTTTGCTTCTCCCGTATCAATTACGTGAGTGACTCCTTTCAAATCTCCATACGGTTTCTTTGATGTCGGTAAGACCTTCCAGAATTCCCAGAACGCGCTATACACGTCGTTCTTTTGTTCTTCAGTTAGGTCAGGTCCGAGTTTCAAATTTCCAATTATCTTTGTCAATTCGGTTTTCGTCGTATCATCCACCTCTGGGTCTTCGAGTACGTTCTTTACTGTCCCAGCATTGACTTTTACATTTTCCATGTGTTCATAAGGTTCCACATAGCCGAGAAGCTGATTTTTCTTCACGATTTGATATTTGCTACTGTGATTCGCAATGACGATTTCGAAATATTTTCCTCTGTGGTCCGTCACTCCTGCCAACCGTTGCACATCAGTTTCAACTTGTGGGACCGGTGTAAACATCAACTTGTTTTGGGCCGGTGCATATTTCCCATCTTGACTTTTACCCGTGTGCAGTTTGACGGTTTCAATTTGATTCGTTGGTCACTGTAAACTTTAATCACATCTTTCGAAAGTCTTGCTTTTTCTATTTTCAGTCTTCTGACTTTTATCTCTTTTTTTTTCCTCGTTAACTTCGTCATCTTCATCCAGGTCCAACAAGTCTTCTTGTTCTGAAAGGTCACTTACGCCTGAATCTTCCGAAGTCGTTGAGTTATCACTTGAACTCGTCCATTCCGAGTCCGAATCACTGCTCTCGTATTCTTGTGCAGCGGCTTGACCTTTGTCAGCCTTTTCGAGTGGACGCTCATCAACTCCTTCGTCTTCTGACGAAAGGTCACTTTCGTCATCTCGCGAATCGCCAAGTTTTTCACTTTCGAATTTTTGAGCAGAGGTTTGTCCGCCTCCTTTGCCTTTCGCCCATTTCGTGCGGCGATTCTGGGATGACTCCTTGCTACCCGTATTCCTGTTGGTGACTTTTCTGACTGATCAGAGTTTGACCTTTCATCGTTACATTTTGACTTTTCCAGCTCATCAATCTCTTGAAGGCTCATTAATGGCTTTTCGGTCAACTCGACCGGCGGACATTCCTCACCGTTGTCGAGTGACCTTTCCCCGTTTTTTGCCTCAGTTACTGGGTTTTGCTGTTCATTGGATATCCTTTCCACCTCCTCTTTAAATTTCTTCCACATTTCTCTTCTATCTGTTAACATCTTTGCAATGTTAAAAGCTGACGTGTGTGATTCTTCTGTTTCATTCGATCCTCCTTCAGCTATCTCTTTAGTTAGCTCTTCCTTCTCTGCTTCTTTTTGGACCGCTTTGTAACCTTTGGGTCGTTTGGGACCAACGAAAACGCAATTCGCCATCAGCTATTCGGTGACCCAGTCGTCACTCGGAATCGTTTCGTTCATACACCATGTATCACCACCTCTTTCTGGGTATTCCACTCCATCTGAGTCTGGTGCGAAGGTCACATTTTTCTTTTCCATCAACCCCGGTAACTTTCTTTTCCGGGTTACTTGCAATTCCTTCATCTCTTTTACATCAAATTTGGGGATTTCTTCTTCAAATTTTGTCCAGTATTTTTCGAATAAGTCCCAGTCGTTTTCTTTCAGTGCTTTGCAGAACACCACCACTGACTCGTGTACCGGTATGCCGAGTCCTGTTGGGAATATAATTGTTTTTCCTTGACCTTTGTACATGTGATTGACGCGGAAGTCCCAAAAGAGTTCTATTCTCGCTTCCTCCCATAGCTGTACTTCTTCATTTATTTCATCTATCTCTCTTTCAAGTTTCCGCTCAGTTGATACTGGGTCAAGAGGATCCTGAATTCCGTTATCCGCACGTTGCTGCCAATGGTTCAGCCATTTGCCTCTCCCCGTAATAAAATTTTTCACACATGACAGCCAAGTCCGATATCTGTTCCAATGATACCGTTCGATGTGTGGTTTCCACATTTCTTTTGTCCGCATTATGCTATTCACTTCTTTTTGGACGTGACTTTTAAGATCTGCTAATGCAGCGTTACATCTCGGCCATTCTGAAAGGTCATCTTGGGAGGCGTTTTGGCGACATTCAGTGCATTCCCATTGTGGTTGCACTCTACACGGATCCTCGTAGTAACCGTGTCCGCAGCTCCCCATTCGTTCTTCTGGAGTTAATATCCTTCGACTCATTCGCGGGTTGGCAACCTCCTTCTCCTGTGTTATGGCATCTTGCTCGCATTCAATTTGGGTTACACTCGCTTCGTCGGAGGATATTTCTATAATCTCTGTTTCTTTGTTCAGTTGGTGACCTTTCAATTGTTCAATCGCTTTGTTGCGGATTTCGCTCGCGAACATCTGTTCTTTATCAGCTATTCGTTTCAATACCCGTAACCTTTCACTCTTTTTATCCTTCCCCACTTTGGCCGTCTTTATTCCCAGTGCCTCTGGTACTGGGATAGGCTTTGCCCACTCCATGCCAGGCACGAGCGATTGTTTCGCTGCAGCTGCCGCTTCTTTCTGTGTGGCAGCTATCTCTTCCAGCGTTGGTGACCTTTCGTCATTTTCGGTAGCAGATCGTGGTTCGAAAAAGGTCTTGCTGATGTTTTTCGGGTCCGGCTCTGGCGCCAAGTTCTCAGCTGGTGACCTTTCATCTTTCGTTTCCATTGCCTCTGGTACTGGGATAATTTCTTCTTGCTGCACTTTTGTCACGTTCTGCTGCACTTTTGTCACTCCCGGTGCCTCTTGTACTGGGATGACCTTTTCTCTTCCCTTTTGTGTCAGCAGTGTCCGATTTAATGTGTTCTCAATTTCCTGCTGAATCGCTTTCAACTGCTCGAATGGCGACAATTCTTTTTGCACCACCTTTTTCTGTTCCTTTCCCGGTGCCTCTGGTACTGGGATTAGCGTTTTAATAGCCGTTTGAGCACTTTCCGTCTGTTTAACGAGTTCGGTGACCTTTCCGGCTTGTTCTTTGACAACTGGTTTCGGGTCATCTTCTTTTTCTTCTTCACCTTCGTTATCCATCAGTACAAATTTCTTTTCTAAGAAGTCGAATCCCAGTTACACCTGTACGTCGTCACACTTCGGTCGGACGTAGAAGGAATGTTCGCTAGTCTTTTTTCTTAAGGTTACTGGTGCTACACAATAATGTGTCACCAGGAATCCTGACGTTCCGCTAATTCCGCTAATCTTTACCAATCTGTCAGGTGGCAATGGGAGCATATGAAGTCCATTTTCTCGCAAAACGGTTTACTGATCAGCGACGTCTCGGCGCCAGTGTCCAGCATTGCGGTGACCTTTATGTCTCCCACTTTCACTTCATGTGTATACGCTTCGATTCTTTTGGGCAATTTTCCGTTTTGAATCTTCAATGTGTGGATCTTACATTTCACAGGGATTAGCGATACTGGTCCCGGATCCATATCGGGAAGGACTTGCCCTTTCGTTGAAGTGCTATGACTTTTCAGTATCTCACTCAACTTGTCAATCCTGTGTGGCACGTCAGTTCGGACATCGTAGAATTTCTGCGGCTTTTTCTTGTCTGCTTGCTTCTCTGCAGCCATTTTACCGCTGATGACCTTTTCATTATTCTGCACTTGCGGATTTGCTTTTGTGCCGGTCGTGTGACCTTTAGTCACTTCATTTATCGTCTGATGGATCAGTTCCTCTTTACGCTTTTCATTTCGTTTATCTCGCAGCTTCTCAATGACTTCACTTGTTATTTGGTCGGCTCGCTTCAGTTCGTCTGCTTCGCTACCTTTCATCTCATTTGGTGATCTTTCATATGTTACCATATCGTATCCCTTTTCGGTCATCCATTCAATCACCTTTGCAGATACTTCACTGTTCGTTTTCGTTGGGTCGATTTGCGAAGACATTCCATCAGTTCGGGCTGGTGACTTGTCGTTGGCATCCTTTTGCAGTGCCTGTGACAAGTCCCGTGACCTTTCGACTGCGCTATTCTGATGCATTTGCGCCATCTCATTTGACCCTCCTTTCTGTTCATTTTGCGCTAAGTCCTGTGACCTTTCATTGCGCTTTATGACAAATCCGCCGCTTGACAGCTTTTGTATGGGAACTTTTTCTCCATAATTCGACGGTTTATCATTCGGTGGTGCATTTCGCGAGTTTTTCAGGTCAGTTCGCACAAGCTCCTTGACCTTTCGCTTTAACTTTTCCTACGGAAGGTGACCTTTCATCTTTTCTGTTAGCAGTAATATTCTGCTCCATCCATTTTTGCCTTATCAACGTCTCATCTTCATCCTCTGAGCAATCCCAGAACCTTGACTTTATCTCTCCGTTTCCGGTTTCCACTTTGTAACCGGAGCAACGTGACCCATTCTCTTTGTCGTTTTCTGCCAAGTATTTTCGGAATTTCGCGTGTTGCTCATTTTCTTCTTGTGCGGTATCAGTCTGCGGCTTCTTCTGGTTCAACAGCGCCTGTTGAATCTTCGCGTTTCGTTGTGCGCGTCGTTGCGCTAACACTTTTTCGCTGCAGTACGGTGACTTTTCGTTTTGCTGCACTTTTTGCAGTGTCGCGCTACCGTCACGACGATTCCCACTCGCAGTACCATTCTGCGGTGACCTTTGGTCCCGTTGCGCGCTTCCACTTGCAGTACCATTCTGCGGTGACCTTTTATCCGCTTGTGCTGGTTTCCCGGTAGCCAGTTCGTTCAGACGCTGTGACGGCACCCTTATAGCCGTTTCAATTTCCATTTGCAATGACGACATCCATATAGCCGTTTCATTTTGCTGTGACGGCATCCATATAGCCGTTTCAGTGTGCTGTGACGGCATCGTTATAGCCGTTGCACTCTTCACGTTCACTGCAGTACCATTCTGCAGTGACCTTTCCATTCCCCGTTTATCCGGTGGTTTCGGGTCGGGGCGATCAGTAGGCTCACCGGCGCCTACTGATCTTGCCCGTTTCCCTGAACCGGCGCCCCGCCTTGTTGCGCGCCCTGCACGTTTCCTTGCATATTTCCTTGTTGTTGTCCGATATCATTTGCCGGGTTCACATTCTGTCCGCATCCGTTATTTTGGCCGCCTCCATTATTGTACTGGCCGCCTCCTCCTTGTTGATAGTTTCCTTAACCACCATTTCCGCCGCCTCTGTAGTTTCCGCGGCCAAAGCCTCTGTTCCTTCCTCTGAAGCCGCCGCGGTAGCCGCCACGATTGCCACCGCCTTGGCCACCATTTCCGTTTCCGTTTCCATAATTTCCGTTTCCATTCTGATTTTGGAAGTTTGCCTTGGCCTGATACCATTGAGCGATCAGGTCATATCCGTTTGCTACCGCCTGGCGCCAGCCGCCCGAATTGCGCAACCGTTGCCACTCTCTGAAGGCGAACAAGTTCGGGTTCTGATCCGGCGGTGTGGTGGCGAACTTGCATCCCTGGGTCTGGTAGTTGCCATACATACAGTATTGGCACATCTGCACACCATTTGCAACCCATCCATCAATCATTTGAAACTTGAATTCCGTTCGTGACCCCAGATTCTGGTGGAGTTATTCTGGTTTCCTCTATTTGGCTGAAAGTTGCCTTGACCTTGACCTTGATTCTGGAAGTTCCCTTGACCCTCATTCCAATTTCCGTTTCCATAACCGTTTCCACCGAAATTTCCGTTGCCCACTCCTTGTTGTGGTAACCCTACATTCATAGGGGCCAAATTCTGTGGTGCTGGTGGAGCCACATTCTGAGGTGCCGGTCTCACTTGAGCCGCCGCTTGTATTGCCGCTACCATTGCGTACGTTATCGGTTGCCCCGTCTGGCTGTCGATATAGGTCACTTCTCTGGTGACCTCTTGCACTGGAGTCTCCCTTCGATATTCGACTGGTTGCTGAATTGGTGCAGCTGCCATTCTCTGTTCCGGCACATTTTCAACTTGGCCTGATCGGATCGTCGCGTAATCTTGGCTACGTTGACCTTTAGGCGCCTTATATTTTTCTTCGCCAGTAACCCAATGTCTCAAGAAGTCCTTTACGTCAGTTGGCGTTCTGCGCTTTTGTGTACGCAATGCCTTGTAGAGCTCATTGTCCACTCTGCATCCTTCGATTAGGAAACCCACTGCTTGTTTTTCAGTTATGATTCTCTTTGCTTTGAATCGCATCATCGCTTGATAGTACTGGTCAAGCGATTCTTTTCCAAGTTCGAATTTCCTTGCATAGGCCTCGCGTAAGCCTAGGACTTCTTCATCTCGGTCACCGTACTCGTCTTTAAATTTCTCCATCCATTCTGTTACCGAGTGTTCGATTCCATCTTCTGATGCACTGTCTTTTTCGCTTTCAAACCAGGTTTTGGCAGGACCTTTCACCGCCATGGCTATCTCGATCATGATTTGATCGTCGATGAGCTGGTAAGTTCTCTCCGTATCTTTTACCAGTCTTGTCCAACCATTCACAGCATCACGACTGCCATCAAAGGTCACAAGTGGCGTTTTCCGAGCCATGGAGTTGAGCGCCTTTGCTAATGCAAATCCCGATTGCGCTTTCTGGTCATCTTCCTCTTCGCCACTTTCATCGTCACTTTGATTCCGCTTCGGCTTTGCATAACGAGACTTCCGTGGGCGTTCTTGCCGGCTAGATGGTCTGCCTCTGAGCCCTTCGTCGATGTACACGTTCGTTTCAATATGCGGGGGAAATTGGGAGGGATCGCCGTGACTCGTATGCGGATAGCCTCCTGATGGTGGCTCTTTGTCATCTTCGACCTTTTCGCCATCCTTTTCATTTTTGACACTTCCTCTGCCGGTACCAGTTCGTGGTGGCATTTCAAAGTGGAAGCTTTTTTCCGTGCCCGTTTCTTGTGCCTTACTGTAACTGGGCGGGGTGACTCCACCGTTGCCGTTCGAACTCCATATTGCAGGAGCTGTTCATCTTTATGCTTATCGGACATGTTGAGCGCCTTATTCTCGTCTTCGAGGCGTCTGATTTTTAACCGGGATCCCTCCTTCTCGGTTCTCAAACTCTGGTTTTCCTCGTTGAACTTTAGCATGTGCTGATGGAGTTGGAAAGTCTCCCCCTGAATGACCTTTTCGGTATCTCTCTCCACTTTTGCAATGTGTTCCGCCAACTGGGTCGCTTCTCTTTCCAATTTCGTATATTTTTCTCCTGCTGCTTTCAGTTTTTTCTTTGTCTGGGTGACCTCATCTTCTCTCGTCATTGCCGTTTGGGTCATATCAATCAATTCCGTGTTGAGTTTGATGACCTCTTGTGTCTTCTGGTGGACTGTTTGTTGCCACTCTTTATCTTTCAGTTCAAGTGCTGTGACCTTTGTGTCCACGAGGTGTGCCTCATGCTCCCACCTCAAGCCTTGTTCGGCAAGTGTCTTGGCGGTTCCTTTCAGCTCGGTGTTTTCTTCGGTGACCTTTTTAATGTCTTCTCTCAACGCCTTATTCTGTTCTCGCTGTTCCTTCGCCACTCTGGCGGCTTCATCGGCCCTTCTCTGGTGATCATTTGATTCCTTCTGGAGGATCCCGATATTCTCGTCTCGTAGCTTCAGGTCGTTCCTGAGAATGAACACTTCAGTGGTGTTTGTTAGCAGACGCTGGGTAGCCTCGGCAAGTTTGGTCGCATAATCGTCTCGTTTAGCTTCAGCCTCGGTGACCTTTTGTTTCAGTGAGTCACAATCGTCCTTCAATTCGGCTAAGTGCCGTGACCTTTCCGCTGATTCTTCCGACATACTCTCGTTAAGGCCACTGACTGCAAGATGACCTTCCATTTCTCTGTCATCTACCATCTTCAAGTATTCTTCCGCGAGTTTTCTTTGGCGTTCATATTTGATTTTTCATTCATCCGCCGCGCTCTCTAAGTCAACCTGTTGTTGCTCCAATACGTATATTCGGGCTTCCAGCGACGACAGTTTTTCCCGATTTTCTTTTGTTCGTTTCGTTGCTTGATTTTCCTTGGCCACGAGTTCGTCTTCCAACTCTCTCACACGAGTCCTCAGAGTCGTTGTGGGACTGTTCGGTGATGGCGGTCTAACATTGATGACCTTTCCTGTTTTTGTTCGTTCGATGAGGTGCTCCGGTATATCTTTGAAGGGTGTCATCCCTTCAGCACGGTCGGCTTCTCTTATCGCAGTTTGGAAAGACACGTTCATCGCCGCTTCATCATCCGTGAAGTACGATTCATTCGACTCGTCTGAGACCATTGGAGTTGCCCAAAGGTCATCGCCTGCGGTCTTGTCATTCAATGAAAGGTCATCCAATCCTAGTTCAGCCAGTTTCATTTCGGTGACCTTTGTGTTTCCGTCTTCCACTTGAGCCAGGTTCACATATTTATCCTGCTCATTCGTTCTGCTAATGGTAGCACCCATCTGTGATGCTCCCCCTGCTTCCGCTCCTTTTTCTGTGGATTTTTCCTCCCCAGTGACCTTTGTCTGGTTCATCGGTTCGCCTCCCGCCGCAGACGCGGGAGTTTGCTTTCCGTCACCGCTGGAGCTCTCCTCATTCTGTGTAGCTCCGAGCGCCGCTTGGTATGTGCTATCACTGCCTTTGCTGTCCTTTCTTTCAAAGGTCACAGCCGCTCGGGTCTGTCTGTCATGTCCGACTGGACGCGCGAGCGACCTGTATTCCTTCTTATAAGGATCAACTGCGCCTTGCTGTGATCCTCGGGAGCTCCTGCTTCCCTGGCTGCTGTGTGATGTCGGTTCCTCATTGTCTTTGTCCATGTTGATCGGATAACTTGGACGCTCCTGCCAATTGTTCTCACACACACGTTATTGTATGGTTTATTCAAATGTCGTAAAGGTCACTTTGTGCTTCGAACTTTTTCCAAGTCCTTGTTAAAGGTCACTTTTCGATTGAAAAATTCCGACTAAGTTCCGTTTAAAGGTCACTTTTTAGGTAAAAAGTTCAAGAGATTTGCCCTAAAGGTCACTTTGTAGACAAAGCTTCGAAACCGTGTTTACAGTTCAAAAGGCGTTTACGGACAAGGTCCTACAGCCGCTGGTATCGCTGTAATATTTATCAACTCGATTTCAACTTCGTTCAAGGTCACTGTTGGTCACTTCCAGATCTTAAAGGTCACTTAAGTAGGTCAATTTAGCCAATTCCAACTTTTTAGTAAAGGTCACTTTCTGAAGTCAAAGGTCACGTTCTGGTCTTAAAGGTCACTTTCCAACTCAACTCAACTCAAAAGGTCACTTTCCGATTCAGTTATCTCATCTCAGATCAATTTTCCCGTTACTGCTCAGTTTCAATGGAAAATCCCCATTTACCTTGTTTACTACGTTTCTATTGGTCAGCTAGCTCAAATTATTCAGTTCAAATTTCGGCCAATCACGGCTCAGATCACTGACCAATCACGTTAATCCGTTTAAAATTTATATCTGCCTGACGTCACGGTCAACGGCCAGACATGCGCGCCGTGTGCAAAGCTCCGCCTACGTCTATGCTCAGCTCAGAACGGACCAACAGAAATTGCCAATTTTATCAACTAGCCAATCCCGTAATTAATAACGGTTTTCTACCTGTTAACCGTCCGTTCCACGGGGAAAATGATCCAGATGATCCAATTCTTCTCCATAGTCCGTTCCCGCGTCGCCGCTGTTCCGTAGCGTGCCTCGCGCTATTAGTCTGCTACTGTGCCGGCTGTGCCGTAGCAACAGTAGTAGTGCTCTACTCCAGTTTGGAGGAGTCTGATCTGATCTTTTCCCGTGCGCCCCTTTCGGCGCTTCGGCTCTTGTGCCCCACGGCTTAGGCTTCGCTGAAGCCTTGCCGAGTATCAGTGACACCAGTGTAGGTCTTCGCTGAAGACTCTACACCGAGGAACACTGACGACTGAACTCTTGCACTCTTGCGCAGCTAAGAAACAGCACGGTTCTTCGCTGAAGATACCGTACCGAAAACCGAAGCTGGAAATTTGCGTCCGATGGAGGAAATTGCACCGCTTGTGGTGTGCGCTTTGCTGTTAAACAGACCTGTGCCTTACTGGTCACGGTTAACACGTCGAATAACAGGCCAACTTTGCCTGACACCAGTCAAATCAAATCAGATCAATTCAAATCAGAGAACCGCTGTCGGCTCTGCTACCATCTAATGCTAGATCCAGAATGGATCCAGAGACAGAGACCTAAACGGGATAGATCCTGTGGAGCGAGCAATGCGATCTGGATTGCGAGCTATGCGGAAACACAAAACGTCGCACCGCTAATTGCTGACTTTTTAATATTGAAAAGTCTGGAGAACAGAAAATCAGTACTGATCGGCGCAGCTCGATCGTAA
This sequence comes from Paramacrobiotus metropolitanus, assembly GCF_019649055.1. Taxonomy (NCBI): domain Eukaryota; kingdom Metazoa; phylum Tardigrada; class Eutardigrada; order Parachela; family Macrobiotidae; genus Paramacrobiotus; species Paramacrobiotus metropolitanus. The sequence continues at coordinate 750,045 of NW_026570276.1, forward strand.
ATCGTAGAGCCAATTCAACAGTGTGGAGCACGTGCTATGCCGCGCCCACTAACAAAACACAAGCCAATCAGAAGCGAGACACAACACAGACCGTAAACCAAAGGCGTAGCGCCTAGCGCCACGGGCGTGAACGCTAGTGAGGCCTCGTCTCACAGTTGCATTGAACCGGAGTATTGCATTGAAATGCTTTACAAGAAATTCGTAATATTCAACTATTTGCTATAGAATTTCTAGCATTTCTCCCAGTAAAAACGTGCATCACCTTCGCGCTTCGCGCGAAATTTTACGTTTTCTGAAGACTCTACACCTTTCTTCAGGCCCTTTAGATTTCGCTGCAAAACAATTCAATTATTTCTACTATTTTCACTTTAATTTCTAGCAATGTTTGCAGAAAATCGCTCGTTGGCTTCGCGCGAAGATCACTTTCCGCCAAAATTCTGCCCTTAAATTCCGTTGTTTAATGCCCTTTATCTACGCTTCAACAAATTCCGAATTACGAGTATTAGCACCATTTTTAATGTAAGTTCTAGCAGTTTCTGCAGAAAAAACGCTCCCTGGCTTCGCGCAATGGCCCCCCAGCCCACTTCCAGAAGGGCGTCAATCTTTAAAATTCCACTATTTTAGGCTCTGGCATGTGTCATTGCGAGATAATGTTGCGCTCATGGATTGGATGCACGGAACCGTCAACACAAGCCCCGCTTTAAGGCAACGTTGCATAAGTCTGCCGTATCGTAAATCTAGTCTCGACTAGATTACGATTCGGCATCGTTGACTTATCCATGCAGTCTGCAGCTGTTTTAAGTCGCGTACGCAGTTTCATCTATGGAATATCTGAATTATTATTAAAATAACTTCTGCCAGTATTATGAATCTTCATTAATTAATTAGGGCACTAGCAGAGCGACTTCTTTATTTGGGTAATAAGTAAGTCTAAATCAATCTAATTAGACAAGTTAATTAATTTCAGCGCTAATTTGCATAAATATGTCATGTGGATATTTAGGCTACTGTGATATCGCAAGTAAAGTGCAAAACGTTGTTCACCCTGCCATACAAATTAATTAAGTAGTAAAAATTTTCTAATTTTGGTTTCGCGTTCCTTATACAGTGCTCCGCGTACCGTATGATACGTATAATTTACCGTAAGTTGGGGGCGCTCAAATATCGCAGCTGCAACGGTTGCTTCGTTATCGCGTTATTGGGTGTTTTTTTCTATTTGTTTGTTAGCTTACAGTACTGCTATATCAGCAATAGCTATGGCGATCATGTAGTGGCACGCCGATGTCCTCCATGTTGGTATACTGCGTATGAGAACCACCAGATTCGATGTACTGCCCACGGTGCACAGGATCAACAAGCCAAAATACAAAACTTGACAAGCACGGTATGCGTCGCGCACTTGGCGGTCGGTATACAAGCAGCGGAATGCCGAAGGAATGTCGTCATGGCACATACTGTATAAATGTTGCACTTCCTCTGCATGACTGTCATTAATCATGCTAAGATTATGATTGTTGGATACGCCAAACAATGGGGCTGACGAAGAAATCACAGCTGTAATGTTGTCCATGCCTAATTCAGCGGCGTGTTACTTGTTCTAGTTGATCAGCAGTGCCATGTGAAGAAGTCTCATTGAAATGGTCTGAGACTCTGAGTGTTGTGCGTCAAAGAGTGAATACCTGTGTGATACGAACTATTGCCACTGCTTACTGTACCATTAGTAAGCAGAACGACTGACAATGGGTGGCAGTGCTTTTCCTGTTATCCTGTTACAGTTAAGAGCGTAGATTCGTAGAATTATGTGGAAATGTGCGTTAATCAGTAATTTGTTCCCCAAAAAGAAGGCACCAATTACTAATTTTTTTAATAGTCAGGCAAATTTTCCACCTACTCGTGTTGTATAATTAACCTTTTAATGACTTAGAATTGCATGCAACCCGGCTTAGCCGGCTGTCGTTCCGCCTACGGCACACAGATGGGAGTGCGACTGCAGTCGTACACAGGTGCACAGCTGAGCGGGATACACCGATTCCATGTGGTGTTTTTGGGTTTGTAAATTTCTCGCAAACTGCGCGAAATAAATCGGTGCAAAACATTATAAATATAGATTTATTCGGTATATCTAACAAACGGCAAGGCATTGCGTTCACATGATCTAAAATAAAAAGTCCTTTGAAATTAACGTGATACAGAACAGTCCCAAAACACTCTGAGCACTACCATGTTTAATCTCGAGACCGAAACGTTGAAAAAGAGAACAGCTTTCTCCAGTTCGATTGAATCGTTTTAATTCAATGTGTTGTATTAAAAATATGTCGGTCATTACATATGTACAGAGTAATTGCAAGTTCCAGAATTCCGCAATTTTCATAATCCTCGGTTCTGCTTAACTAAAACAATTTTTAGAAAGTCGCTAAGGTGCGATCTCCGCGACGGTTTAACCAATCAAAGCGCACCGAAGGTCCTTCGTGTTCTGTGAGTTGTTGCCATGAACAAGTACTGTATGCTTCCGTCCAAGAATTCTGTTCCTTTTAAGTTTTTCGTCAAGATGCTTATACAGAATGCTTAAACCACTTAGCGTCGATTGCAAATGCCCCTGCCACCCAGCGTCCAGTTATGATGACCTTGGGAAAAGACGAATAGTTAATAGTCTGCTGGGAACTGAGCAGAATGGTCCAAAGTCATTCTTACAGCACTAGTTGATTTTTTATTGGAAGCCTATAAGCTCCAACCGTTTTCCTGCCGCCATGTGAAACTGCTTGGGTCTTTGACGGAGTTACTTGGGGGGAAATTTACATGAACCCCAAGTAATGTGGGTACGTCGTTTCCATCATGATGCGTCGCGTTCTTAAGTTTCGTAGAGCTCGTTTTCTGCCTTTCTGCCTCAATTTCTAGCTTTTCATGCCACTCCAACCGTTTTCCTGCTCGGGATGTGGCAAGCAGCTACGGGCATGGGGCAACCACAAGAACGCGTGCCCAAAAACGCTGTCCTCGACCCTGGAGCCTATCCCACTAACCCCAACCACAAGCGACAATTCCGCCGCACCCGCACCTACGCCTCCACCAGCGGAGACTTTCCGTCCATCAAAAGTGCGTATCATGCGCCGCATCCCCCACGGAGCAAGACCCGCCGCAAGGGCTTCCTTGGTGAAAGCTCTCCAGCAGGTCGCCACTAATAACGACAACAACTCGTGGTGGAAGTTGTTGTCGTTTGCGCCCACGGCCCTTCGCCTACCTGTCAAAAGCAAGTCCCCAAACTCTGGGTCCCTAGCATCCACGGTCAAGCAGAACATCGGGACTTTTGACAGCGGCACTGCGACTGCCCCCACATCCCCGCCGCCCGCTAGGAAAACTCGTACGGACCAGGACGATCTTGTCCGCAGGGTCGGCCAGAAAATCGACGACGGGTCGATTTCGGGAGCAATGCGGGTTGCTCTGTCGACAGATGCCGTTCTTCGACCAACCCCGGAGGTTTTAGCGGAATTGCGCGAAAAGCACCCCCAGAGCCCCCTCCTGGGGTAGTTCGCCTCGACTCGCCTCCACCAGTACCTGCTCGAATAACACGTGAGGAGGTCTTCGCAGCCATCCAAAGCTTCCCCAAACGATCGACCGCGGGACCGGACGGCTTAAGGCCCCAGCATCTTGCAGATATGGTCGGTCCCAAATTGGACGACCACTCCGCCCCCTTATGTGACGCACTGGCGGCAGTGCTGAACATCGCAGTCGACGGAAAGGTTCCCACTGATGTGCGCCCAGTGTTTTTTGGCGGAAAACTCATCGCGCTGAGGAAGAAAGATGGCGGTCTCCGTCCGATAGCAGTCGGGATGACACTACACCGATTGATAGCCAATGTAATATGCGCCCGTTTGAAGGACCGTTTAGCAGCCATTTTATCTCCACAGCAGTTAGGAGTGAATGTTTGCGGTGGCGCAGAGGCAATAGTACACGCGACCAGGACGTTTATTGAATCGGCTGGCGACACTACCAAGGTTGTTCTGAAGGTGGATTTCAGAAACGCCTTCAACACTTTGTCCCGTGAAGCCGTCCTAGACGCTGTGATGAAGCATTTTCCGGAGTACAGCGATTTTCTCTTCTGTGCATACGGCCATCATTCTACGCTATATGTGGATGACGTATCGCTGTCTTCGGAGTCTGGCGTTCAACAGGGTGATCCGCTCGGCCCATTGCTGTTCAGTCTTGCGTTGCACCCATTGGTGGCTCTGCTGAACGCGGAACTCAATGCCTGGTTCCTAGACGACGGAACCCTGGGCGGAGCTCCAACGGTGGTTGCTGAATGTTTCCGTCGAATTACTGAAGGCGCACTCGCCATCGGCTTGCAAGTTAACGAGGCTAAGTGCGAACTGCTGGTGTTTGGGGGAACACCTGATTCGCGGCGTGTCGTCACTGAAGAATTCCTCGAACGTTACCCACGACTACGCATTTTGTCGGAATCCACCATGTCTCTGCTCGGAGCTCCCGTACTGGATGACGCGATCGGGCCTCTTCTCAACGAGAAGGCTAGTACCTTGAAGTTGTTGTGTGAACGACTTCAGTTACTACCTAGTCATCAAGCGTTATTCCTCCTTAAAAACTGTCTCGGAGCGCCGAAAATTATCTACATGTTGCGGTGCTGTAATGCATGGAAATATCCCGCATTACTATACCAGCTGGATGAAGCGATGCGCTCCTGCTTCCAAAATCTGTCGAATGTGAGGACCAATCACAACGACTACCCGCCTTGGCGTCAAGCAACACTACCGGTTAGCAGAGGTGGAATTGGCATCCGCCGGTCGGAAGAATTATCCCTTCCAGCCTTCTTGGCTTCGATTCATTCCGTATCCGGCTTACTTGCTACTCTTCTGCCAAACCACGCCGCTGTTGACGCTACTGGTGCCTCGGAGTCTTGGAAACTGAAAGCCCGTCAACCCCAACTCCCGGAAGCTCTATTTCGAAAGTCCCAAAAGGCCTGGGACTTGCCGTTATGCAGCGTGTCTCTTGCGGCCCTCCTGGAGGTATTTCAAGGAGACGAAATCAACACTGCGCGCCTGCTTGCCCAGCCTAGACCAGAAGCCGGAATTTGGTTGAACGCCTTGCCGTCCGCCCACATCGGCAATCTACTGGGCGATGACGAACTGAAGATCAGCATCGGCCTCCGACTCGGCGCCACGATCTGTAAACTGCACGACTGCGTCAAATGCCACAAACCCGTTGGTGGATACGGGCACCATGGGTTATCGTGTGTTTTCTCCGCCGGACGGCATCCGCGCCACGGCGGGTTAAACAGCATCATTTGTAGGGCCTTTGTATCCGCTGGTGTTCCTGCAAAACTGGAGCCGCGCGGCACATCTCACACAAACGAACGCCGCCCGGATGGCTGCACGACGTTCGCCTGGAAGCGCGGATTGTGTCTTGCATGGGACGCGACATGTGTAGACACGGTTGCGCTGTCGCATCTTAAAGCCACTTCCACAACTGCGGGAGCGGCCGCTGCGCAGGCAGAAGGAAAGAAAGCAGGACTATATTTCTATCTGACCGGCCGCTACCTATTCGTCCCGATCGCTTTCGAAACACTGGGCCCGTGGGGACCTTCGGCGATCGCCATCATCAAAGAGCTGGGAAAAAGACTGCAGCAGCACACCGGGGAAGCACGCTCGCACGAATTTCTGCGACAGCGTTTGTCCATCGAAATTCAGCGGGGAAATGCGGCTTCAGTGCTGGGCACGATGGAAGGGCTAGATAAACTAAACGAAATTTTTCTGTTATAGTCTAATGTGTTCCTTTTCTTGCTTATAAGCATTGCGTTTTTGATTTGACCAATAAAGTCCAGAAAGCTTTATATTAAAGCAGTCACAAATCTGGCTGCTGCAGAAGCCGTCCCACATATCCTTACGAGTTAACTGATCTTTAATGTGACTGTCACCGCTATCTCTGCAATGGCCATGATGGCTAGCATGACGCGAAACAAGCCGTTATTACAGTAACTGTTGCTCTCCAGAATATGGACGCATCACGGTAGACAAATACACCATGTTGAGGGCACGTGAGTCCAGTGACACATCCATGCACTGCTCAGGACGGGGACGTTTGATTCCATACTGGGATAAAGATTTTACGGGCCACAGATTCTATGGCCAATTATTTTCACCAAATAGGTCGGCAACTCAATTCGGGGTAAACAAAATTGACTAGGAAAACATAGGTGGAAAACATTTCAGTCTTTAATTAATAATTATGATTTGCGGTACCACGATGACTTTGGAGCCTGACTTGCTGCACATAACGCATGCCATCGCTCAAAATCGACTATCATCGTGGATATTATTACGGTAGCCTCCAAATGGTAGCAGAAGCAGGATGCAAAAAATTGTGACGAGCTTATCGATTTCATGATCCTGATGCAGCACATACAATGTCATACATACACGTAAACCAAAAAAAGGTCAAAATAAAATTGTCTGGTTTATGACTGGAGCGACCAGTTTCGGCGATAGATGCAAAATTTGGTGGTTTTTAGGAAATATTCACGTACAAGTACATTAAAAATTCTGCGTCTATTACGGTGTCGGGCCACTGTCGGCAGTGGTGTGGTGTGTTTTCCATGAAGTTTGACTTTCACTACTGTGCCGAATTGATGAACCAGGGTTGATTACTCTATGAAACAGAGTTTCTTGACCGCACAAATATTTTTTTATTTGCGTCATACATATATTGCCGACCGCCCGTTTCGACATTGCATTATGGTATGAGAAATTTCCATGATTGGTGAACATACTCTTTTTTGTATCCACTCAAAATGTGCAAATTTAACTTCTAGTTCCGAGGAACGCAAACACGGTGAATTATCTTCCAGATCGTAATAATTAATGTTATGGAAGTCAACGGAAAACGAATACTTTGTTTTTAAGTAAAATACAGTTAAAGCTCATTTAATTACAGTTTTAACAAGATTTTTAGAGTGTATCATCAGAATGAAAGTTTATGAAACCACATGTTGGTTTGTTTAAATCACAATTTAATATTTGTATAATGAGAACGGTTTAGGGTTTGTACAACAATATTTTTAAATTTGTTGCGGTTTAAGATTTCTTGTCTAGTTTGCATTGACTTGACTTTGTTAGTTGCATATTAATAAAGCGTGTTGTGGATAAAAACCCTCAGTCTATCGGCTGGTTCTACTCCATAAAAACGTCAACCGGATGTCATTTGTTTGCGCAAAGCAAGCATCAGTATAGCTGTGAGCCGTCCATGGGATGAAGTTTGGTGATCACCACAAGTACCGTTGCTCCTTCACCGTGCCCATTCGGGAACACTGTGGGGCAGCAATAAGCGCACAGTGGACGGACGACAAATTCGACAAAACGCTGTCGGTATTTACGCTCGGTCAACAAATAGAAATAGACATTCAACGAATATCCCATGTATGTTGTTACGAGGATAATGGGCTCCATGAGATTGCGCACGCTCCCATCATTGATGTATGCAAAATCGAGCCCGAACGGTAGCACCTTGGTACACAAGTCGAAAAACTTGGGGGTGCGCGTGACAAGGTAGAGCAGTACACTGCTCACCAAGATCACTTTGGTGGTGGCGTGCTGGGACAGGGTAGTGTTCGCCGAGGTTGACGCCGATGCTCCAATCAACATACGGCGCCTCCTGCGGGATTCGGATTGTCGTGGGAGAGTCCATGCCATAATCAGAATTATATTGGGGATCAGGATCAGCACCACTTTCAACATTTCCACTGTAATCTGCAAAACATTTTACTATAAACGCATCACTGCAACTGCACGTAACTAATTTGGTTTTGCCGGCTGTTTTGTTTTGGGGTTATGGTTATCTTTCGATTTCTGTCAGATACGTACTAAACCCATCTTGTTGATGCGCAGCCAAGGAACGAACCATGTCGGAGTGTCGTTAATCTTGCTGGTGAAGTCGTGCATGTAGGTAATACATATAGTGATTTATAAACCGGAATATGTGGCAAGCCAGTGAGAAAATCGCGAGAAAGACTAGTATCGGGCGCGCCGTGATGACCCGTTGGAGAAATTCGAAGCGGTACGGGCTTGCAATTACAAGCAGCCGCTCCCAAGAGAAAACCACCAGGATCCTAAAAGACAACTGTGCATTTTTTGAGTTTCACATTGTCAAAACCTCACCAGTCGGATAAGTTTATCGAGGCATCAGAAAACCAGGGAACAACGAGCCGGTGCACGGTGTTCCCGTGCTCAATCTCCATTTCTTCATTCGATAAAAATTTTGATAAACCGAGCCATCTGCAAAGGAAAGCTCAAAAGTATCATGCAGATACATCAACCAACGAATGTACTCGTCGTTTAACATTTGGAGCGCCACACTTTCTACATTTAAACATTCAGCAAAACAAAGAAACCCGATTACAGAACCATCAGAAAATTAGTAAGCAAAATATCAAAAAGCAGTATCAACGTAATCACGAGTTAAGCTGTACTGTAGTGGCGTTAATAAGTGGACCACAGAGTTGGTTTACCGGAAAAATGCACACTGGATATACCCACGCTGCACGGGGAAAATTCACGACGCCCGTTCCTTGGACATGTCCTCAGCAAAGCCGGAGTCCAGACCGATGACGAGAAAGTAGCGGCTATTGCGCAACACAAACCCCCAAGAACCGAACGCCAACTGCGGTCGTTCCTCGGGTTGGCCAACTATTACCGGAAATTCATCCGGAACTACGCCCAAAGAACGTCAAAGTTGTATGAACTCCTCCGGAAGACCAACTCCATCCGGACCGGTTGGACAGACAACCATACTGCGGAGGTCAACGGCATCAAAAAGGCTCTAACCACAGCCGCGGTACTCGCTAAGTTCGACCCAACCAAGAAGACGGTAATCGAATGGGATGCCAGTGGAGCCGGACTTGGCGCGGTGTTGTCCCAAGAAGGACACCCGGTAGCATTTGCCAGCCGAGTTCTCCACGGGGCTGAAAAGAACTACGGAGTCACCGAATGGGAATGTCTAGCCGCAGTTTGGACTGTCCAGAAGTTCAAACACTTCATCGACCATGGACCCTTCACCTTCAGAACAGACCACCGAGCCTTGCAGAACTTGATGCGCTGTGAGTCCAATAGACCCGGTATCAATCCCCGGCTAACTCGGTGGGCTTTAGCTCTGCAAGGTAAGGACATCACCATCGAGTATAAACCCGGAGTTTTCTGCGATAACGCGGATGCTCTGTCTCGGTGGTCCTTGGAACGATCCGACGATAACGACCCCCATGAAGAACTGGACCAGGTCCCCAACTTTGAGGATTTCAAGGATGAGATCCAAATAAGGTCTCTACGGGTACAACGTCGGGAAATTAAGGAGAAGAGCCGAAGAAACCCGGACTTCATACTTTTGCCCGGAGGCTTGATGGATGAGGCTAAAGTTAGGTCTCTCCGAGCGGCAGTTGAATGGAGGCAGACCACAAACATTCCGAAAGTTACTCCGCTCCCTGAATGCAAGGTTATTTCGGACTGGAATGACCTGGCCACCGCAGATGTACGGATAGTTAACGTCGTCGTACCGGACGATCCGGACTCACAAGGCGAGTCGAGGGTCGGAACCGCAAAGATACGGACAACCAACGTTAACGGACCGGAGGCTTCGGGTTCACAGGGCGAACTTGAGGATGAGGAGGAAAAACCGATAGAGTCCAACAAAGGGTTGCGCAGATTGCAACTCCGGGACCCTCACCTCCGGAAACTGATCGATGAACTCGAGAACCAGGACCAGCTCGAACACAAGTCCAAGCTACTGGAACACTCCCAGATGAGCGGAGGCGTACTGTACCGGCTGACCACGTACAACACCAAGCTGGAACGACGGTTTGTGGTCCCGCTCTTCATGCGAAAAGGCATCATCCGAGCACTTCACGACGGAAAGACCGGTAACCACTTCGGCCGTGTGAAGACATTGGAGGCAGGGAGCTCCGGTACTACTGGGATCGGGTGCTAGCCGATGTCCACGACTATGTGGATAACTGCAATCGGTGTACCTTGGTGAATAAGCCTCGGACCAAACCACCCGGTAAACTTCAGAAGATAGAGGTCGGGGAACCATGGTTCCGAGTCTACGCGGACTTCAAAGGACCTTTACCCCGGACTAAGTCGAAAGGTTACCAGTACATCGCGGTTGTCACCGACCAATTCACTAAGTTCACCATAGCCCGAGCAACCAAGACCAACTCGGCAACGGAGTTTGAAAAGCTTTTCGTGGAGGACGTGGTATTAAGGTACGGCATGCCGACCCATCTCCATACCGATTAAGGATTCCACATCACGGCAAAGCCCTTCGCAAGTGGCTAAGATCTTCGGAATTCAGCATACCTTTGGAACAGCCTATCACCCAGGGTCAAGGCCAAGTCGAACGTTCCGTGCACACCATTTGGGACGGAATCAGAAAGGAATGCGACGCTAAGGACGGTCACCGATGGCACCGGAACCTACAGTATGTAGTCAGCGGAATTAACCGAGCGAAACATGCGACCATCGGGTTCTCACCCTACTACATGCTGTATGGACGAGAGATGACCACACCCCAGGACGTCATTACCGGAACAATATACCGACAAGGAACGCTACATCCGAAGGATAAGGAGCGGCTCCAGATGGCACATGACATCGCGAAGACGAATATCGACGAAGCCTTCGAAAAAGCCGGAGAACTGTATAATAAGAAGAAGTCAGTACCGGACTTCCAGAAAAGAGACCTAGTCCTGGTAGAGTATCCCAATAAGGATTCACCAGGGAGGAACGATACGATGGAGTATGGACGGTACTTAACCATAAAGGACCCAACAACTTGTGGCTCCGCAATGTCGAAACCGGAAAGGAAGACGTCGTCGCCGTGGATCGATGCAAACATCAACCGAGCAACACGCGTCGACGGATAACCCGATCTTACGGCCAGAGGAAAGCCGAGGGAAGCTCGGGTAACACCATTGCAACGGTGCCGTGCCCCCATGTGGGTCAGCCCGCTCGCAATACCCGGGCCCGAAAGGCAAACTTAGCCGAAGAAAAGCCTCAACAACCGGCAAAAGAGCCTCGGCAACCGGACTTAACGTCGGTTCAGGACCCCAATAAGGGTCCGTCCGACAGACTAAGCCCCGCGGAACCCGATAAGCCAAAGGGTAAACGTGGCCGACCGAGGAAGAAGCCCCCGTTGGACTTTGAGACACCAGCTCTGCAGGAATTGCAGAAGCAGGCTGTGATAGAGGATGAACCTGGGGCTGTCCCGGAGAAGCCGGTGGACTAAGCCACGAAACCCAAGGCTACCTCAGCAAAACCGAAGAAGCCTAAACCACCAAAGCAGAAGCCGGCGGAAGAGAAGAAAGCGGCGAAGAAACGCGAGAGGAAGCGACCCGACACACCGGCCCCGGCTACATCAGTCAGCAACCCTGCTAAACCCCCGGTTCCGAAGCGAAAGTATGGGACGGTGAAAAAGCCGAGGCTAACAGCTCAATAAGCGCTTGAAGAGGCCCAAGTGGCCGAGGATGAAGCCCATAAAGGCATCCTCGACAGAATAGCCGAAGGATGGGCCGAACCAGTCAAATCGACTAAGCCAACGAAGAAGCCTAAAGCAGCAAAATCCACCGCGCCATGAACATACATAGGGCCATAAATAACAAAGAATTTGCTAGGGCCTAGCTAAGAGTTAGTTTAGGAATGGACCTTCGTGTAGGAATGGAACCTCTTCAGCTGTGTATGGAGCCATTAGTTGAACTTATCGGACCTTCTTAGAATGCTAACGAGCCGTACTTTTCATCTGAAAGGCTTCCCATAATGATGTCAGACCGACGACGAGACTTTCTTTTAAGCGGATCGGGGAGCAGCCGACGCGACCACCGACGATTACATCCGCACCCGTATGATAGGTCGGGCTCCCGAGCCGATACACGCTCGGCCAATCAAACCCTACGCCACAGGTTAGTTCCGCCACTTTTACCGGGACCAATTACCCCCGGACCAGTCATGTCGCAACCGGTACAAAGGGATACTCCTGGATGTCGACAGCTCGAAGTCCAACCTTAAGGTTGCGCTTGCGAAGACAAAGTATGAGGAAGAGAGCCGCAATACGGTTCCACCTCAACCCCCGGTGAATCAGCCGACTCGAACCTCGGCAAATCTGCGGCACAACCGGAACGGCCGGTTAGACTATCCGGTAGCGACCCAACAGGTTGTACCGACTCAACGTGTCTTCCCAAAGACGATGGTTCAGCGCATGGAGAATATACCTGGCCCGGGAGTCCTCCCGCAGGATGCCCAACCTTACATCGTGGAGGCTATGACATGACTCGGAAGGGTCTACTTTAGTGGTGGAGCCCCGGTCGTTGGCGACTTGTAATAAAAAGAGACCGGTAGCTGGACCCCAATAAGGTTAGACTATCCGTAAAACCGGTCAAAGAGACATGACGACGTCTCCAATAGAGACGCAGACCCCCGGACAGAACTGAACCCCCGGAAAGAAAAGCCGCAAATCGTCGCCTAACCATTTCGCAGCTCTAACCGCGATTGGCTATCAAGTAGAACATAATGACGTCTCCAATAGAGACGCAGACGGACCCTCGGATAGAACTTAGCGGAAAAAGACCGTCGGTTAACTACCAACCGGACCCTCAATAAGGGATACGGAGGTAGACTCAGCAGACCGCGTTAACCACATCTGGTTCCTTAACCGGACCCTCAATAAGGGGCACGGTGGTAGAATGGATCCAGCGCCGTAGATCGCGCCTATTAACCATGATCGGCTACCCGACCGGACCCTCAATAAGGGATACGGCGGTAGACCCGACTTTGTATTATGTCAAATGGCCCGGAACGGAACTTTCGCCTGAGCAAGCGTTGTCAAGACCACAGATCGGGACCAACCACGTTCTGCTACCAAGAACAAGTCACAGAGAAGGCGACTAACCACGTTCTGCTACCAAGAACAAGTCACAGAGAAGCCTCCGCTCGGAAAACGGAGTCCAAAGAAAAGGACTTAACCGGACCTTACCCGCGCAAAATGCCGGACAGCCACCTTGCGAACCCAATAGGTTCCGAGGTAAGCGCGCAAAAAGCAGGGGTGAATATGGTGCTCAGATGCCGTGCCTCGAGTCCAATCATCGTGGAAACCGGATCAACGACTTCCCCGTGAACCCCCCGCAGATCGCGATACTGCGGGCCAGTCTTTTCACGGACCGGAACGGCTCCCAATAAGAGCCTCCGTCCCGACCAGAAGGCAAAATGGACCGGCTTTCAACGTCGGCAACCTCGGCCAAAGATGCCCGGATCATCGGAGCCGGACTCGGACTTTTGCCCGGAGGCTCAACCTCGGATACCGAGGCTACCCCCACCCAACCTCAGTCGCCCGGCAACAACCCTCAAAAAGTTGCCCAATAGGCGACAGGAGACGAACTTAAGATTGTTGTCCGGACAAAACACCGAGGATTCAGTGTAGCCGACCTCTTAACCGAGGATACCCGGGGTGTAACCAAGGCTACCTCGGACATAGAAGATAGCCCGGATTGAAACCTTAGAGTCCGGCAGTAACCCTTCCTACGTTGCCCAATAGGCGACAGAAGGCGAAATCATGGGTTGTGCCCGGACGGAATACCGGAAACTCGACTTACCAGGGTGCCTAACCGAGGAAACCCCGGGCACCGAGGCCACCCCCGGACACGGAGGCTGCCTCTGATATGGACCTCATTTAACCGGCAAGACCCTCGTCAGTGTTGCCCAATAGGCGACAAACGACGATATTAAGGCTTTTGTCCGGAAGGAACAGCCACCCGATCGGTCGATCACTACTGCAACCGAGGCTACCTGGGATACCGAGGTTACCCCGGTCCAACCTTCAAAGTCCGACAATAACCCTCTCCACGTTGCCCAATAGGCGACAGAAGACAAAACTAAGGGTTTTGTCCGGAAGAATCTCCGAGGATCCGGCTTACCTGGGATATGAACCCCATTCAACCGGACTTTGAACCGCCCAGGCGAACAGGGCTCGGATCCTGCCTGGAGGCTCAACATGACCGACGGTAACCCCGTCTTCCTTGCCCAATAGGCGACTGAGGATAATTCTGAAGGTCTTGCCCGGACAGAACATTCATTCGACCATGAAATAATCATTTACAAGCACAGCCGAGGATACCAACTCGGACTTTAACTCAATCACCGAGGCTGGTTTTGGACTTCAACTCAATAACCGAGGCTTCCTCGGATAACGAGGCTATCCCCGGTTCCAACCTCAAAAGCCGGGCATTAACCCTCTCCATGCTGCCCATTAAGCGACGGGAGACAAAATTAAGGGTTTTTCCCGGACACGACACACTTATGGACCTCGATTTTGTATCCGAGGCTACCCCGGATACCGAGGCTAACCCCGAACTTGACCCTCGTAACCCGGCATTACCCGGTCTATGTTACCCAATTAGGTGGCTAGACGGGTTTGTTCGGACGGAAACCTTGGAACATCGGAGTCGACCGGACACAGGGGTCGGACTCCCGCCGGATGGATCATCCGTTTGACCGTTGACCACGACCTGCCATTCCAGCCGAGGCTACCCTAGCCGAGGCAACTCTTTAGGCCCGGTAACCACCCTCTCCAAGTTACTCAATAGGTGACAGGAGATAGATTTGGGATTTCTGACCGGACAGGACCCCCAGCATATTGCGTAACCACGATCTGCCAGTACATCCGAGGGTACATCGGGACTTTAACTCGAGTACCAAGGCCGACATCGGACTTCAACCCCTCAAGCCCGGCAACTATCCTCTCCGAGTTACCCAATAGGTGACAGGAAATGGACTTAGGCCTCGTCCCGAATTCAAAGCGAATCTCGCTGCGATACAGCAACTCCACCTCGCTGCGATCCGGTTAATTGAACTGGTACCATCGGGTACCCCGAGAACCGATGCCTCGGACCCGGGCGACCGGACATCCAATGGACTGGAGCCCCCGTGAGCGGACGTGCTCTAGTCGGAATAAGCACCCGGACCAAAGCCCCGGACCAAAGACTCTGAGTTTACTTTTTTTATTCACGAAATGATGTTCTCATTTTATTGATCTTTTCTAACCTGCTCACGAGGAATTTTGATGTTATTTTTACTAGAGAGACAGAGATGGAATAATACTTTAGTTTTTTACTTTCTCGCCGTTACGGATACTGCCAACAGATGCCTACACCGGTCCAACAACACAACCGACCGACCTTCGGATTTCGGCCGTGAGTTGTATCTCCACCACGGGTCCGGAGGAGAACGCGGCACCGAGAGACCTTCATCATCGGATACCCCGAGGCGCAGCCACCGACCCAATAGGGTCGTGTGCGGAGCGGGCATTGGCGCGGTACGAGGCCGGTCCTTCGCAGGGGCTCGGACTCCCGCCCAGAGGCATGTTGGGCCAGTCGCCATGGCAGCCTACGAGTTAGCAGCCAGCGACAGTCCCGCTTCCGGTGTGCTGACTGACACCGAGTCGCACTCGCTGTCGAACGCCGTATCGGCCTCGACTCAGGCAGCTCTACGCCCAGCCTTACGTTTCGGCCAATCATCGGCCTCGATGTAGGCGGAGCCACGCCCCAGCTTTACATCTCGGCCAATCAGCGTTCGTTCGCTCGTGTTGGATCTGCCCAGTATGCCGCATAGGCTTTTCCCATGTTACGGCTCGATGTGCCGTTCATTAGCATTCACTAGCGCATCATCCAATGTACTTTCATGCCGCCGCTCACATCGAGCCTGCGTATGCTTTGTGTTTCGGTTCTTCACTTTATTGCTATCTCACAAAAAAGCCTTGTTCCCCACTACTCGTGAGCCTCTGCTTGCCTGCTGTCACAGGACTAATTACTGTGAAAAATAAACGCGCTACTCCAAAATTAACGTGTTTTCGAAAAAATGAAGCGTAAAATAATCTTTTTTCACTGGCAAATGTAATGACAAAAGAACAATTAACTCGCTCTTTGTTTATACCTGACTGACAAATGACTACTCTAAGTTATCCATAAGTTCACAATTTCTACCGATAAGATCATTTTTGTGTGAACATTTGAGTGTTTCCGGCCCATTGACTGGAAAGAACCTTAGACATTAAAAATGTGAAACTTTTATTCCGGAAACGTTCCGTTTTTTTGTGATGTTTTGTTTTCCTGATTATCCACCAAGCAAATTCCGTTCCGGTTTATCCTCAAAATTATGTCTGCCCGGCGTGCCCGCTGATAGCAATCAATTGATTCGGAATCGCCAATGCCCTCCACTTCCTGATTACAGTACTTTCCAGTTAATAGTCGTTATGTGACTACTGTCTGCATCATAATTTTTTTCAGTGCGTAAATGTTGCTTTGCTAGTCTATACGCCGTGTAGACTATCAAAGCATCATTTACAGTGTACGCAGCATTAAAATCATTTAAAATTTTATTGCAATTGTTGTGACATAGTTCTCCAAGGCCTGCCCGTACCTAAAGTTCCAACCCCCTTTGTCTGTTATTTTTGAAGATATAAAATGATTATGCATTGTAATCAAGCACCATGCGATACATAACAAATTTAAACGTACAATGTTGCTTTTAAGAAAACAAAAGTTCCATATCAAAGTTTCGAAAAATATGCTCCCAGAAAGGGTCAGATGAGATTCGGCAACACAGACAACCGCACCCCCCCGTGGCAGCACTGTAAATTAAAAACTGATCAAACCTTTACGGCAGGCAGCTACTTTATCTGCAGATCTTGCAGGTCCCCACTTTTGAAAATCTTCTTTCAACCCTTTCATTTCATTTCTCGAAACTGACTTTTGATGAAAAACTAATAAGCTCAAAAGCTACCGAATGACATGTGTTAAGGTTTGAATTTAACTCTGTGTAGCGCTTCAGTGGAATTGTAGAACTGCGTTTCTGGCTTTCTCACTATGCGGGAGACAGTGGTGACGTGGTTGGTTATGCAATGGTGATTTCTTAACTTTTCCCATAGACTTCGTATGTTAACCTTTTTCGAAATTTTCTTTTTAGTCTTGAAAAGTTTGATAAAACTAACCCGTTTCTGCAAATCTACGATCTAAGCGCTATTGAATGATCCATAGACATCAAAGTTTAGTTCAGTGTATCGTTTGCAAAATGGAATGGAATTTACGAATGGAATTTAGCTAAGGCTTACGCTATTAATATATAGAGAAGGTAATTCCTTGTACTATCATTGTTTTAGTAAGTACAGTATATAATATATCTGTTATATCATTACTATATATACATATTTAATATTTACCCGCCTACAGATATAGGGGGAAAAATGTGTCTAGCCGAACCAATCCCTTGTACTTCTGATGTAAGCCAGCTGGTGGTTTACGTTGTGGCTGCACAGCGTTTTATGTAAAGCGCTGCTATTAGTCCTTTGCGGCATTGACGGTACATGTGGTTTTAGCTGCACCGGGCTATAATACAGTTTTAGCCTGCTTACCTGCAGTTGTACGAGTGCTGCTTACCTGTTATCAGTACCTGTAATCTTAATAGCAGCGCTTTACATAAAACACTGTGCAGCCACAACGTAAACCACCAGCTGGCTTACATCAGAAGTACAAGGGATTGGTTCGGCTAGACACATTTTCCCCCCTATATATGCTGTATATACCTGATTCATAAAACTGTCGGCCAAATTATCTGTAGACCTTTTATGTTTTGCGTAGGAACAATATGGATATGTCCTTGCCGCTGCGCAGAATATTATTTTCAAAGCGACCGGCAGCGAAAGCAAGTGTGGACGTTTAACACATGCGGAATTTCTGTTGCGGTTTATTGGTAAATCACGATGTGCATATAGGGGGCAAAAGTAAACGTGTTCCACCGTTCCCCTGTACTGCTGCCGTCACCCGACTGGAGTTTGACGTTGTTGCTGAACATGGCGCTTACGTACCGCGCCAGATTTAACCATATGTATTGCCGTAACGTCACACTCCAGGCGGGTGACGGCAGCAGCACAGGGGAACGGTGGAACGCGTTTACTTTCGCCCCTTATATAGTAGTTGCGCTGACTGTTAATGTGTTTGTTTTTAGCAAATTTTAATTAATGTTACTGTCTTTTTCGATGTTGGTAGTATGCTGACTGCTGCGCCCCATTGGCGATGTTAAATTTTGTTTTCCAAACCTGTGTATAGGTGGTAATGTAGCTAATGTTCTTTAATCATAAATGTTGCTTGAGTATGTACAATAGTATCAAAGAAAAATTGAAATTAAGTCAGACAGGATTGTGGTGGTACTGTACTGGTAACTGCAAGTCATGTCCGCTGAATCACTTCTTCGAACTGCCACACCAGCAGTTGCGTTATTAAACCCGCAAACAAAATAACACGTACAATTAAATACGATCTAATTGGCGATAACACATTCCTGCGTAATAGTTTCTATTGATTCTTGAAAGGTTCCCAGGAAAATGATAACAGTACCATCAGCCTGACCAGTCTATGTGGAATTTAGCTACAAGAGAGAACTTTTCATTCTCGTCTTGATTTCACGGCAGTCTGCGGCGGCAAACCGAGCTCATATAAATAGCGAAAAATTTCCCAGGCTTTTGTGAGCAGACTCATACCGCTCTCTACAAAGGTCACCGCAGAGTATGGTAATAACATGCCGATAAATTTTGTTTCCTTTGTCCATGGAAATTATACCAATGCGGCAGCGATAACGCCGGCATTAGGAGCGTGGAGCAAACAGAACGTATTGCGCACGTTATAACTGCACTCACGTGACTTTCTGAACTTTGTAATTATTTTGTTGTTCTAGTCATACTGGTTAATCATAAGCTTGTTACCATGGACGCGATAAGAATTACACAGTTATTAATTAACACAAGTTTACCCAAGAAAACAAATGAAAGTATACGAAAATATCTGTACTCGTATTTTATTAATACTTAAGTAATAAATATGAAATGAACTTCAAAGTGTGGTTTTGCAATTATAATAGTCGAGCAGCCGAAATTCAGACGTAGATATTAGGCTGGCAGATGAAAACCGCGCACGTTCGCCTCATACAAAAATTTTAATGTGAAGTAAGTTGATATTTATTACTTATACAGCGACTGAAACAGTACAACATGTCAGTAGGGCGCTGTAGAGCGCCATACAGTCCAGAAGATGCGCAGAGTCAAAACGCGGACTTACATCGAGCATCTGCGACTTACATCGAAACGAGAAATAGGCGTACCAAGTCCCAATTGGCTGGGCTTCGATGTAAGTCGATTTTTTCTCGATGTCTGTCGGTGGGCGTGGACGAAAACCGTTACGAAGATGGACGTACCTTGTAACGGGTCTAAGCGACGCCCAGTTACTTACAAACTTCGCGTTTCCGCGATTCTGATTGGTGGGTCAGCATTCTGAGTTAGATCGAGGCTGCCCACCGCCAATAGCAAAATTCAAAACCACGCGATCGTTTCTCTATACTCTGAGCTTACGGCGACGGTTAAACGATAAAATCATAGGGTTTTATATCTTCTTTTGAGTTTTCGGTTCTTGCCTTGTTTGTTTTTTGAAATTTGAAGTGTAAAAACTGATAATCTTTTTGGCATTACTGCTTTACTGGTGTATCTATAGTGCAGGGATGCTGCATTCTGGGAATCCAGATTAGACTGCGCAATATTAGTGTTTGGCCAGGTGCGCCCCCGTTTACTGATTACTTGTTGCCTGATTATTGCTCAGATTACTTTTGATCTCATTGATTAGCATATTACAAATTGATTCCGACTTGCCAAAAAGTTCACAGATCCTTGTGGCTGTCTTTAACAATTTGGGGTATACTCGTCATGTATTACGGCCGTCGTATCGCAGGGAACCCTGCGCGCTGGCTACCCAGCTGCTGGTGCTGTTTACAGTACACCCAGTTCTGTGCTTAATTTTTAACCTGATTTAATGCCCCACTACGATTAATACTGCTGGGCAGCCTTCCATGGTAAGTCAGAATTTGATTTATAATATCATGTTAGTTTGACATAATTTGTTGGTCGCATACACTTATTTCCATTTTTCGTCTGTATTTTATGAAAAAAATTGTATACTTGCTTAACCATGTGAAAGGTTCCCGCTTTGATCTGGCTACTCAGAAGAACTATTAAATATTAACCGCAGCCTTTTTATTTATTTCTCTAAAAACAATAATGCATAGCAATTCCCAAGCGCACCTTGTTTTGATGCTTTTCAACAGGTTGTATGGCATTTAACTTATTGTAATATTCAGAAAAGTTGAAATACAATGTAGAAGCATAATGTCTGCACGCATACTGTCAGTCTGTAGCCTATTTCAGATTGCATATGGTAGAGGCTCCGTACATAGAATCGCACGGCGTCAGATAAGCAGTACGTTGGCAGAATGAGAACTGCTTCAGATCTTTGTGCGGTTACACTTTGGTCACGTACAGCAACGAAAAAATCGAGTCGAGTGCGCGCGAGGACGTGACCACCCTGCTAACGGTCGGCGGTCTGAGTGCTAAAAAAAGATCCACGGGCAGCATACGCTGGCCTGCCATTCACTCATGTGTCTGAGCCGTTGCAAGCATCCGCGTAAGGCAGATAGTTTTTACGCGTCACCGCACGACGCTAGGTTACAGCTGCTAACGTCGCGAACGGACGTAAAACAATCCGGAACCGAAGGTTCCACATGGAACCGGAGCCGATACTAACACAAACCGTGCAATCTGAAATAGGCTTGTATGTCATGGCAGTTGTGCGCATGCGGTCGAGTTTAGCCCGTACATACTCACATGCAAGACGTATAAACGGGCGCGGTTTTGCGTTCGATGTCTGTATGTCAAGGGTAAAAAACGTTGTAAGTAAGTCCGCGTTTTGACTCTGCGCATCCTTTCTAGTAATACATTGAAAAACTGACAATGCACAATGTACAACCAACAACGTATGCAGTATGTTCAAATCAACAAAAACACATTTTCAAAAACAGATTTTTGTAATTATTTTTTATGCATTTGAAAACAAATTGTTAATAAAAGTGCAACACCGACAGCAGTAAAATGAATGAACAGAATGAAAAATAAAATAAATGCCTATTTACCAAATGCCATTCGGTCCTGCCATGGTACTTTGCTAGCGGTGTTAAAGTACTGTTTCAACACTGTGCGCACATCGCTTCTCACATGTCGGTACGGCTTCCGGTCATGGACGAAGTTCTGCACTTCTGCGCCAGTCTCCAGGAGTGATTGTCCCGTCCGCATTTTCCGAATCCGCATATCCCGGCGGCAAGTAGGCATCGTTTCGACCCTGCGCCAAGACTTCCGTCCGGAGAAAATTATGCAGCGCAACGCAAGCTTGAACAATACAGTTAACCATTTCCGGCGAATATTCCATTACCGTGCGAAAAATTCGCCAGCGTGCTGCCATAATGTCGAAAGCATTTTGAACTACGCGCCAGCGCGCCTAGCTCACGCGATAGTTAAAAATTCGTTCGTCCGACTCGATATTGTTTCCTCCGTAAGGTTTGATAAGGTTGTGTCCAAGAGGAAAAGCATCATCGGCAACAAATACATACGGCGATCCAGCTTGTGAACCGGGAAGTTTGCGCTCATCTGGCAAATCCATTGTTCTATTAATGATTGCTTGACCGACCTCCCAATCAGCAAATTATGTACCGCCATCACTTTGTCGACCATAACCTCCAGCAGTAATTGCAGTAAGCCGATAATTTGCATCCGAAATTGACATCGAATGATCGCGAAAGACTTTTTATAACTATAAAAATTACTGCCGGAATTAGCTGGGGCTTTCACAATTACATGTTTACCATCGATAGCACCGACGCAGTTGAGAAATTGCCACATTCTTTCAAAGCCGTCTGCATTTCGTTTCCAGGTTTGCTTTGTTGGTGCTGGCACGTACTCGTCTTTAAGAGTTTCCCAAATGGCTTTGATGGTTTCTGTGAAAATGGCATTTACTGTGCTTTCGCCCATGCGATACCTGGTAGCGATGTTAATCTGGCTGCATCCGGTGGCCAACATGTGTAGCGTCATAGACAGTCTTTCGGCTGGAGGTATCTCGACCGCATGATTATTCCCGTTCAACAGTTTGGGCGTTCTCATGACCAACAATCGATCGAAAGTAGCGCTGGACATCCGAAAATATTTGAAATGCCGCTGTGGATCGTACTGGCGCAATTCACTCACAAGTGCATAAAATTCTCCCCCTTTTTTTACGATTGCGGCTGGTATATCGCATGTAGCACGACCGCTCAACAATAACTTGCTGGAATTAGTTTGTAATAACCCGAGAAGTAAGCACAAAGCCACAAGAGCTGACCTCTTGCGCTTACTCATAAAACACGGGCGCTTTAACCGGCTACGGTTTTTAGCAGAACAGCAGCACTCCCGGACTGCCCTTCTTTATTTTTTTAAAGTACGCACTTCTTCCAGAATTCCGGAGGGACGCATGTTTCGGTGCCACCCTATCTAAATTCGACACTGTGACAGTGGGGGGATCAACAAAAAGACTGTATAATCTGAATGAAGTAGCACCACGGAGTCTGGCGAAGGAAAAAAAGCAAGCCTTTTATCGGAGGCATTTTATGATGCTGTACCGATAAAACGACTAAATGCTTGAAGTCAAAAAGTAAATTTGTGAAGCGTAGTGTTGCAGTGTTGATCTTTTCATTAGCGAATTTGGGCAAGCGTCAGCAATGGCAGTAGCATTAGCAATAGCAGTCCTCACGGCTATGGTCAAACGCACTGCAGCCCGGTTACTTGGCTGCCCAACTCCAGTGCTGGAAAATGCAATAGCAATAGCAGTATCGTGCATTGCAACTATTGCATAAATTATAATATTGAAAACTGCCCAGCGTCTACTTTGGCAGTGAAGTCAAAACAACAAATTGCGCATAAAATTTATACTTTTCAAACTTGTGGACTTGAAAATACGCTTCAGTATTAGTAGTGTTTTACTCTTCATCTGAGCCTTCTGATTCCGTAATTTTGTATCCTCTCATTCCTCTGCACCATGCCAAATGCCCGCCAAATTGGAGACCTTCCTCAAGCCCGTCGCATCTTCCACGCCAAACAAGATCTCTTACTACTGGACGAAGTTAACAACGAAAATCCCTTTTTTGCTGAAAACGAAGGAGCGGTGTGGGTTGAGATCGTGGAAACGCTGAACAAAGTGCCCGTAAGTGACGAATACAGTAGACGAATGCGAGTACTATGTAGATGACTGTGTTGTACTTACAGTACTGTATGTTTTTCAGAGCTAAATATTTTTTGACTATTTCATTCTTTATTAGGCAGTAATAAGCATTTACGATTTCGCGCATGTATAATTCGAGTTGCAATTGTGCGTACAAATTGCTGCTATTGTTTGCGTTTTCAGATTTTTCCAAGTCCCTTGGATGTTCGCGCATGTAAGAAGCGTTTGGATTTGTTGGTTATTGAATTTCGGAAAGAAAATTGGCGGCAAGTTGTTAAATCCGGTTCGGAAGAAGAATACGGGACCATTCAAGAACTGTTGACAAAAATAGTTCAGGCCATCGACAGTGCACAAGAGAAAACCCGCGAAAAGGCACAGAAGAAAGCAGAAGAGAAAAAGCGGAAAGAAGCTGCGCTAAAAATGGTGGACGCAGAAATCGCCAAAGAAAGTGACTCCACGTTTGCGGGCAACGGTAACAGCGACAGAGCATTGCCTACGGATGAAGAACTAGTAAAAATTGGCGCCATGGATCCCTCCGAGCTGGCACGACACTCAGGTAATTTCTTCGCAGAAAATGGCATAATGTTATATGGTACGTAAAATCACAATTAATAGCAAACTTCATCGGTGTCCGCCATATTTTATTTTAATTTAATAAATCAAAATCTGGAAATATGTGTACGGAATACGTTACCAACTTTTGTAGATGACGGCTGGGAAAGCGACAGCGAAGGAGGAAAACGAGCGGCGACAAAAAAACTGAAGCGAGGGCGAATTGATGAGTCGGACAGTTTGGTGCAGTATTTGAAAGCCAGCGATGTGGAGAAGCAGAAGATCCGTGAAATAGAGTTGAAAAATGAACGAGATCTGAAGGAACTTGAACTGCTGAATCAAAAAGAGCTGAAGGAAAAGGAAATCGATAACAACTTTAAGTTACGTCAACAGGAACTTGAATTGGAGCGATATCGTATTGAACTGGAGGGAAACGATGGGATGCGGATAAAGAGGCGAAATTGGCTGAGAGTAAAAAATTTGATTTAATTCTTCTTTCGCTGCAAAAATCACTTGAAAAGTAGTCTACGCAATAATTGGTATTTGGCACGGTGAAATTTTGTTTTTGGTGATTTTTTGCTTTTCTCGTTACAATTACAGAATTTTGTACATAATTCGTGTTTTAGCATTCTGTTAAAAATGTCGAGTTTTTATCCGATTTTTTTTTAAATTCAAGTTTGCAAATACCCTTCGAGTACAGTACAGGCGGGGATACGCCGAAATAATTACTAGTTTGGTTCGGGTACAAACAATTACGACAGTTTGCTAACACAACTCCAACGCGGTAAAACAAGCCCACAGGCACATGTAATAACTTCATTTGTTTTTTGAAGTCTAAAAAAGCCCACAAACTGCCCACATCTTTGAAATTCCATTCTACGGATTGTCGAACTTGAGACGTGAAGTAATTGTCGTCTTCTTTCTGCACGTCCAGGAGACACTTGGCTCTGGAATGTGGGGTAATTAGCAGATCCTTCTTTCCACACCCGCTGTCTCCGTACAGCACAAATTTTTCGTCAAAATTTGCAAAATGAGTCCGGAGACTTTCAAGCAGGCCGCTTTCGTTCAACATCCTCGCGTCATGCATGGTGCCTCTCACTCCCCCGAACAAGTTGCAGATCAGTCCTGTTCAAATGGAAACAATATTTATGTGCGGTTTTGTTAAGTGCAGTACTTACTACAGTAATACAATAATTTTCTAGAATAATCCAAAAACAGAAAACTTTCACACTAAATATCTTTTATTAATTTTTAAGAATAATTTTGAATTCAAGTTTTTTTACCGTTCGGTGATACCACCGACTGCCATTTCAGACAATGAAAGCGCTTATGACCACTGAAGCAGTCCCGTTGCAATTGTTTTGGTCGACATACTGGCCGTGCAGTCCCATCAATAAATCCAAAACAATTCTTAACCGTTCATCCTTTTTTCTCAATTGCCGCGGCGTACGTTGTGAGGCTTCCTTCATTCAACCAGGGACAATCCAACATACGTAATAACTGGCTGAAATTTTGGTCAATATGGCGCAAAACGAGATAAAATATTCGGGACAAGCTCGCCGGAGAACGGCAGAATATTCGTCGCAAATCCCACCACCGACCTGGGTACGCCAGTCGACGCAAATTGATACACAAAGCCTCCAGTCCCCCAACAGACTCACGCCGTTTTGTGACTGATTTGTCCGGGATTTTTAGTGCCGCCCTCAATCGCTCTAGATCGATTTTGCGGAACCGAAAAAAGTACCAGCACTCCCTATTTGTTAAATGATGGAAGTTAAATCGCTTAC
Source organism: Paramacrobiotus metropolitanus (assembly GCF_019649055.1). Taxonomy (NCBI): domain Eukaryota; kingdom Metazoa; phylum Tardigrada; class Eutardigrada; order Parachela; family Macrobiotidae; genus Paramacrobiotus; species Paramacrobiotus metropolitanus. The sequence goes on from NW_026570276.1 coordinate 775,536, forward strand.
GGAACCGCAGTCCGTCCTGGTATTTAGAACGATAAAGAGCTTTTTGCTGAAGGCGATGATTAAGGTAGAGTAGAGCACATTTGCGATTAGATAAGCGTCCCAAATGATGAAGTAAAATCAATCCTTCAAAAAATTTCCCCATTTTAGCATAAACTGTAGTTAATACAATGCCTAAAAATAAGTAAGTACTGTGTACTCACACGAAGAGTCGAGACGTAGAGTTTGCAATTTTATTTTTACCGTGTCAGACCGGAAGCGAGGCAGGAAGTGATTTGTACAGAGTAGTGACTTGATGCGCTGTGAATGGTGGTTCACTTGATCACCAGGTGGTTTACTTTGAAATCATTTTAAAAATACAAAATAATCAAGTAACACATTCGTATACAATCCAAAAAAAACCTCCACTGTTTTCTGAACATTTCTGGTTTAGTCTCCCCGTAGGTAGCTGTTCCCTTCTGCGAAGGCAGATGGAAAAAGAGGATGACCGTATCTTGTTTTTTCTATGGTCAATGCCAGCTCTGCAGTGACCGTGCCGTAGCTTTGAAACCGTAGCTGATGACGATTCGGACCGTCATTCGGTCCAAGACCAAAGGATACGGCTATTGCTATTGCTACGGTCGAAGCGTGCCCAAATTGTCTATTATGTGGCAATATGCAATGTACAGAGTCTACAGACAGTATGTGTACGTGACTCTCATGTAAGCAAATATTATATAAGCGCACAGACAACAGGATGGCGCGTTTTATGCTGACCATTCCTGTTAAAAGGGCGTCACTAATTTTGCCGAAATACAGACAACTGTGAGGAGTACGAGGACAATTGGGTGCTGTAAACACCCCCTTCACGATTGGGCTGCGATGAACAGCCGGTTAGCCGTAGCTCGCAACGCTACTGTCGTCACAGTCTAAATGCAAACGGCTAAAATTTAGCCGGCTGTTCATCGCAGCTCAATCGTGAAGGGGGTGTTCACAGCACCCAGTTGTCCTCGTACACATTTCGCACACCACGACGGGACGGTCAGTCGGAGTGACCGCGTCGTCGGAATTCCGTGACCACGGAAACTCCGTCGACGCCGACCCTCGGAAAACTTTTTCTCCGTCTCAGAAAAAGGCTGACTATCAGAATATTAGTGAGATTCGTTATCGTTTTCTAAGCTTCCTCTCGTGGTGAAACTGGATACTGCTTTCGTCTGATTAATTTTTCTTCGTTGAATATCAACAGAGCCACTGCAGAAAATTGCGTTTTTAACGCTGGATGGTCAACCGTTAAAATTTTGCTTCCATTTCCGCATTTTGAAGTTGTCGTTCGCGCCTTTTCCCAGCAGATACTGCGGCGAAACACAGATGTCGCAATGGATGAACTATCACTTCTACGAATCGGTGCCGATAGTGACGCTCGGTACACAGGTAGACGTAGAAATTCAGCGAATATCCCGTATACGCTGTTACAAGGAAAATTGGTGCCATGAAATCCTGTATTTCCGAATTATAGACTGTTACAAAAGTCAGGCCATACGGCAGCACACTGGTACACAAATCGAAAAACTTTGGAGTGCGCGTGATGAGATACAGGAGTGCGCTGCTCAACAAGATGATGTTGGTTGCGTGTTGCGAGAGAGCTTTGTTGACGGGAGCTGCCGCGGTTGCCTCGATATTAGTTTTCTGCAAGCGGCGCAATTTACCGAAATGGGATTGCCGTTCACGGGACAGGAAGATAATCAACAGTACATTTGGAATTAGGATCAGCACAAATGTCAGAATACGCACCGTTATCTGCAAATATGGTAAGAATCTGGTATGATACAACGATCGTTATAAGAACGAGATACGATGAAACTCATGAGAATGAGGGAATGCAGCATTCCAACACTTCGAAAGTGAGAAACGCTTAAAAAGAGCGTTTCAAGAAAGCCTTTCAAGGTTTAGCTATTATTTTTCTAAGAATTTCTTGCAACCAGACGGTGCGTTAGTTTCGCATGAGGGCTGACAACCTACTTAAATTACTGAAATATTTAACTGGTCGGTTGACAGTCGCACTGCATTTGCTCTTTCTCGAATTCCATTCAACCAGAATATGTTCACTAATTTTTTTTTAAATTTCCAGCGATTTTTTAGGAAAAATTGTCCGTCAGCTTCGCGCAAAATTTAACCTTTCAGATTTTAAGGTGATAAGTAACACTTGCTTTTTACGCGTAATTCTGCCAACCCATACCGGTACCAAAAATGGTAAACAGTTAGCCCTACCTTTCCCTTGGAAAACTGAATTTGCTCATGAAAATTTTGAAGAGTTTGCTCTGATTGATGTACAAGCTTGTCCGGTTATTTCTGCCGGTTCAAAACAGCGAGATACACAAATTTGCGAGTTACGCCAAACGTAGTGTAGTGGTAATATGTGCTATCTGTACCTTTACGACAGAAATTACCGGACATGCTTGTAATCTGCAAGCAATGGCTTCAGTGGACAAGCACTGCATAGGTATACAGTACAATACATGCACAGGGTACGTCGGTATTTCACGATAGCAGTAAATTACGATATCAGTGGAAAGTAAAAAGGTTTCAACTGTCCAGTATTTCTAAACTATTGAACATGATTATACTGTCTCTCAGCAAGCAGTGCAGATTTTCCGAAAAAAGCAAAACGTTTGCTCCGGTTCCTAGCAGGCTAGCACTTAATCTTATTGCACTGACCATGAAACATAATTTAAAAGATGGTAAGAACCAAGGCGTATCTGACAAAAATGGCAAAAAAATGGGTCGGCCTACTTTACCTTTGCCGCCCCTTGGCATTTTTCCACTTTACCTTTTTCAACTTTACCTTCATCTTTGCCTTTGCCGCCGCGAATACCGCCTTTCCGTTCGAAAAACCTTTCTCGTTAATTAACCGCTAAAAATAAATTAGCGGGGACATTTTGCCGTTTCTCCAATTTCTTGCTTATGTATTTTAAAATTATTTCGCGACCACTGATAATAGTGTGTGGCTTTCGCCACTGCCCAACGGGCAATTGCGAGTGAAACGAGTGAACAGCCCGCTTGGCGCATTAGTAATTTCGCGCATTTTAATTTTCTTTGCTTAATTCGTTGTGTGCATGTGTTCCATGATGACAAATAAGCCCCGTTTTCAGTTGTGCTGTACTGAAGTAAAAAATAGCATGCAAAATTAAAGTTTGCAGTCATTAAGGAAATATCGATTCTCAACGCCTTAACCCCACCTTTGGCTATTGTCACCACCTTTGGCTATTTACAAATGTAGTTGTAGTTGTACGTTGTAAAATATTTTTAGCTAGGTGCACATACGGTCTGCCATGCAGGAACACAATGACGATGAAGGATCATAAACTACCAAAATGTACAAAAAAACACGGGGCGAATAGCCTCGAAATCAATTTAAAACACATCAACAAGAAACTGTAGAAATGACAAAGTGTCGAAGGTAATTTATTTTTAACGGTTAATTTTTCGGTAAAGCTTTTTCGAAAGGCGTTTTTCAACTATCTAATGGCGCAATTGTGGAACTGGAACAGACTGCCCCAAGAACCATACAACCGCATTAACAATTCTGACTCTTTCCTGGATACGATTAAATGGACGGATTTAAAATGGACTAAGCTTTTCCTTCATCTTCATTTCGATCATTACTGTTTGCTGTTAAACTGTTGTCCAGATTTGCGATATTTTAGATGTAAGGTTTTCGCTAATGCGGTAGCCTTTTCTCTCATGTTAGTCTATGACCTCGTGCAGGACATCCCCGATTGTTGTATCTGTAGACCTTAAGCTCCGACAAACAAACAATCAACGGTAAATTGGGACGGTAAAGGTATTCGCGGTGGCCAAGGTAAAGGTAAACCTGAAAAAGGTAAAATAGAAAGGCAAAGGGACGGCAAGGTAAGGTAGGTCGACCCACAAAAAATGCTAAACTTCAACGGTCTGTAGCTAAGGAATTTCGGTTACTGACCCAACTTGGCGTAGCAGGGCTGTACATACCAGACCTGTTCGAGTTGTCGTCTGTCGAGTAATGAGTGCATTACGTAGTTTTGAAGCGTAACAGGCTTCCCTCGAAACTTAACGCTAACGTAACTTTCGTAAAAGTTCTGTGTATTGTTTATGGCAGCGTAATTCGCGGTATGTATAACTTAAATCTCGGTTTTATTGCTTCGATAGCGTCTCATTGTAACTCGTGGCTTTATGGTGAATTTTCCGTCACTGCACAGATCTGTTACTGTACATACCAGTCCAATTTTGTGTATTTTCCACCATGAAGGAAACCATTTTGGAGTGTCGTTAACCTCGATGCGAAAGTCGTGCATGAAAGGAAAGTAGTGATATACAAAGTCGAACATGTGACATGCCAGTGCGAAGATGACGAGAACGATAATAATCAGACGCGCCGTGAAAACTCGCTGCAGAAATCGGAAGCGGAAAGGGCTCACGATCACCAGCAGGCGCTCCCAGGAGAAGATGACCAGTATCCTAAAAGGGCAACTTTTTGCACGATCTCGCAGTTTTGAATTTCGGAGAACCTCACCAATCCGATAAGCTCATCGAAGCATCCAAAAACCATGGAACAATAAGCGTATGCGCGGGCCCGAACACCTTCTCCATTAATTCTAGATCTGATAGGAAACTGGATAAACCGAGCCACCTGGAAAGGAAACTGTGTAAACCACAATATAGAACCCGAGTATCGTGCAATTTATCCAGCACATTTCAACAGGAGTTCTACTCTTTCTGCATAATGCCATTATGCTACGAGAGCCGTCATATAAATCTAACCATAAGAAATACATGTAGTAGATGAAATTAGATGTAATAATTGCAGGCTTACAGTACTGTTATGTCAGCAGCAGCAATGGCGATCATGTAATGGCAGGCAGATGTCCTCCATGTTGGAATACTGCGTATGAGAACCACCAGGTTCGATGCATTGCCAACAGTGCACAGAATCAGCAAACCAAAATAAATATCTCGACAAACACGGTACGCGCCGTGCATTTGGCGTTCGGTATACCAACATGCTAATCTGTCAGTGCTATGTATGTCTACCTCTTCCTCTGCATGGCTTTCATTAAGCGTAATCACATTACGATTGTTGGATAAACCAGAAAATGACGCTGGCGGAAAAAACACAGCTACAGCGTTGTTCATGGCGAAATATTTGGCGTTTAACTCGCTTTAGTTGATCAGTAGTATCTAGCGATGAAGTCTCATTGAAAGGGATCCGAATGCTCCGCTTCATAGAGTGAATCTGTGTGATAACTCTTGCCCTTTGCTTAGGAAACAGGACATCTGAGAACGTATTCACTGGGTGGCCGCTTGCCGTGCGCGGAATTATTGCCAATTATCGTGTCATTTGGACGGTTAAGCGTGTTGAATCATTTAGAATTGCGTATTAGCGATATTTTCTGCTCGCCCAACTGCATACTGAGCTCTCTTCTTTCTTAACCCGTCCTGTATGCATAAGTCTATTCTTTACATACGGTGTAACATGCGATACTTCGTAGCGAGAGGTGTTGTGTCAAGTTTTCTTAACAACGGAACATTTTGATTATTTAGTTTCAACAACGGATCGCTGGACCCTATGTAAAATCTGTATGGTACATAATGTCGTAACAAACTGCTGATTGCGGTTCTGAGCGTGCGCTGCCTTGTTTAGAACACAATTGTGTTAAACGACCTCCTTAAGATTGAGGTAACTGAAATTTAACGAAGGCAAACTAGAAAGAATATTTCGGTGTATTCCAGAGCAAAACGTTTGACTCGGGATTTCTGAATACAAACTAGTAAAAATGACCTTAATATATAGCATTAACAAGTAAGGTAATTATTTCAAACGTCTGAACTGTGCCGACGTGCCAAGCGATTAGCAGTCCATCAATTACCGCAACACAAATTGGAAACTAGTGCCTTGTTTATACGTAGTGATCCCGTTGGTGGGAAAAGTCGAGGTACGGCTACATTTGAAACCAAGGGGCATACCTCGAACAGTCTTTGGTACGGAAATACGAGTTTCTTAGATTTTTTGCCATACAATGATACAATGCATGAAAAATAACATGAAACAGCGGGAGTCGATCCACGGCTAACGAATTTAAAAGCCAAAGCACTGCTTTTGTGCAACATGAGCGGAAGTATAACCGGATGTGTCGACCATCATCACAGTTTTAAATTAATATTTATTCCTGTTATTTGTTGCTTATTTGTTGAGGTAAGGTCTTTTCAAATTATCCTGGCATGAGGTGAAATTCGATGTGGAAAATTTATGATCAGAATTGCTCTCTCAGAGAGATCCAAACGATTTTTCGAGTGCTTTGTGTTGACAGAATATCCCAGCTGCTGTTGACTGCATGTTAATAAATTAGCAAAGCGTTTACCATCCGTTACTTAGCCCGAATGGTAGCTTAAAGTGCGGTGGATGATGACCTTTCTTCCCTTGGAGCAAAAGCAACAATAATCAGAACTACTGGTGACCTTTATTATGATTTGCATACTACAGCTTCAGTGCCAAAGTTCAACCGCTGTAGTGTACAGTGGACTTCCAAACGGATTACACATATATAGCCACAAAGCGCGCGCAACCATGCGCTTATCTGAGCAAGCTATTAATTCGATCAACCACTGCCGATGGACTAATCGTGAAACATCGTTATACAGCACGAGACCTCAGTGCAGTATACATCAAGAACTAAAAACATCAGCCTTATTAGCCGTAACAAAGCAGTATGATTCGGAATACACCCCGCAAGACACGTGCAATAATTTCGAAAGTACACGGGACTTCAAAAATGTGTAGCACTTATGCAACCATAAAACGCGAGCAACCAGGCACTTATCTGTACTCATACAGATATTGATTTTCCAGCCGACCATTGGCCTGCTGATATTTATACTTGCACTTTGCTCCTTTCCCAACGATAACCAATAACCGTTATCTCAGACGCAAGAGAATTTCAATTTCAATACAACTTACAAATTTCAATAAATTTGAATAGTCTATATCAGTGCAGGTATCTATATATACGGTAAGTATCAAATAGGAGCACCTGTGCAGCCACTCCACGACACCTAACTGACTGGTGACTGATTCGAAGCAACATTTCGCTATAGTCAATGGGACAGGCAGATTTTCCAGTACATTAAATTGACAACTCTAGATTTTCATTCAGTGTTGCTTTACTGAGTAGAGTAGGAGTGTCTATTGGCAAGTGAGTATCCTACTGAGTAGACACCAGTCGCCTCATATTAAAAAGTTACCTAGTAAAGTAACAGAATCGGTACTACTAACAGTTTGTAGTAATAAAAAGTAATAAGGTTTTTGTGTTGATAATACCCAGTAGGTAAAGTTCTGCTACTGCAAGTTCTGCTGTGATTTAAAACAAAATTTGCCAAAATTTATGCCGGAACTCGGGAGAGCTGATTTTCGTAGGCAAAATTATAATTTGGTACATAATTACTAAGTAAGTAACTTTTTAAAACCAGACGTAACAGTAAGTAAACAGTAAACGCTTTGCAAAAAAATAGTAACAGTAAACCAAAGCAGGAGAACATTACGGGACAGCATGTATTGGTAAGTAGGAAGTCCGAAACTGACAGTAACGCAACAATGGGATTTTGGTACGTATACTATCGCATTATTCATTCCGCGCAATTTGCGCGGGGTCTGCTAGTCCCGTAGATTCAAAATGTCATCTTGCGGCATGTCGGCAGCGTTGTGTTCGGTTTACACAGCATTTTACTTCCCTGCGCCTTGCACGCACCATGCCCATGTGTAAAAAAAGGCTTTTTTCCGCACTAGCGTTACTTGCAGCAGCTACTGAGTGGACTTCGGACTACTCAAAACTAGCGAATAAATTAGTTTTCCCTTGGTAATGGTGACATTTCTTTAATTGTAAGCTGAATATAAATCTGTTTATAAACGGTATACATGTGTCTCCGTGCCAAAGGAGAAAAGATAAACTTAAAGGCAGGTTTGGAATGAGGTCGTTCTCCAAGCACGCGGATATCAAAAGACCCTGCTTGGGCAATTTTCAGCCTAGCCGTGGAAATGACAGTTTTTAAACAAACTTATTGTTGGTCTAAACAACCGGTAATTACTACTATATGTTGAAACCATATAGTAGTCACGTTCATGTCACTGTGGGAACGAAACTTTAATGCTTTAGCTAGAATAAGGGCTCCGGTTGAACAATCCGTCTGCCTAACAGCTTCGTTGTACGAGCGGTTTTTTTTAACAGAGGTGCCAAATACTCGCGCAATGACATGAGGTGGTGGAGAATGAATTTAATCGACTAAAAATTCAAAACGAATTGAGCGCATTTTGGCAGTGTCGCAGCGCTGGTTTCATATTATGCAATCAGTATAATATGGTATAAATATACATAATACTGATAATAATATAATTTGTTACACAGTCACATAGATGCTACAATTAGAATTAGCACGGCAGGCTCCATCAACGTACTCATAAGTGCAAGGCAGTATAACAGTACTCCTATTAAGTAGAGCGTTATTAATCAATGTGGGTGCCAGAGGAATTTCAGCATAAAGAGAAGCAGGCGTAAAGTTAAGCACTTTGGTGTTTGGCGGTAATATTATGAGTGCATTTTCTAATGACCTTAGTTGCTCTAATTTAAACGCTTCAATGACCATTTAACAATTCGGCAATATCTTATCGTTGGTATTGAATCCAGCAGTTTTTAGAATTTTGGATTCTTCGGTGTCGGTAAAAAAGCAAACCGTGTTACAGTTGCGCGGTGCCTCCTGCTTCAATGTGAGAATTCTCTACGAACTGAGCACGCTGTTCAATGCTGTTATTCGTGAATATTGCGGGGAAGCAAGGACCGCACACTGGGCGGGCGATGAGTCCAGCAGTTCGACGCCGGTACTGGGTTTCCGTTAACCAGTACACGTAGACATTCAACGAATAACCCATGTATGCTGTGACCAGGATAATGGGCTGCATAACTCTTTGCAAGCTGCCATCTTCGAAATATGTCAAATGAAAGCTATACGGTAGCACCGAGATGAACAAATCCAAAAATTGCGGAGTGCGCGTGATGAGATAAAGCAGTACACCGCCCAGAAGTACGATGTTGGATGCGTGATGGGTCAGAGTTGTGCCGGCTGGGGTTGGCGCGGACGCCTCACTGTCAACTTTCCGTAAAAGGCGCTTCTTACAGGGTTCGGATTGTCGCTGACGAGTCAGCAAGATAATCAGAGATAAATTAGGAAGTAGGAGCAGCAAAAATGTCAGCAAACGCATTGTAATCTGAAAATATACGGTAATAGATTTCATAAGCATAGCCGCATAGGCATGTCTGGTTTTCTGGGTTTCTTTAAGTTTACCGTGTTTTCTAGATTTCCTACAGTAAGTTCCTGGATATCTTAAGTTTTTTGCGGTTTCTTAAGCTTTAGAGTTGGTTTTTTGAGAAGTGCTTTTCTGTGATATAACACTTTTATGATTATGGGACACGACACTATTAAATATTATTTACGAACATGCAGGCGACCATTGTTTCTTCGTTACTGGACAGTGGACACCACCTACCTTTTTATAAATATAGCTTTTTATAAAACGGAAGGTGTGGCAAGTCAGTGATAGAATGACGAGAATGACAATCACAAGACGCGCCATGAAACCCCGTTGAAGGAATCCAAAGCGGAACGGGCTAATAAATACAAGCAGCCGCTCCCAGGAGAGGACCACTAGGATCCTGAAAGGGCAACTGTGTAGATTCTGGCAAGTTTCAAATATCTGAGAACCTCACCAGTCGGATACGCTCATAGTTGCATCCAAAAACCATGGAACAATGGGCCGGTTATCTTCAAGATCATATTTAATCACTATTTCTTGATCCGATAAGAATTTGGGTAGACCGAGCCATCTGCAAAGAAAAGTGTTTGTTTAGATCAAACAATATTACATATTTAACAGGCAGATGTTAGTCCTACGTTTGCGTTCTCGATGTTAGCAGTCGCTAGCCGACAAAACAAAACAAAAAGCAACTACTTAAAAACCCGAAGACGATTAGAAAGCATGTCCGACATCTTTTCCTAATTAATCGGAGTTTGGCCATAACGTCCTGGTGCTACTATTCGCGTAGCGGTGTACACGCTGTCAATTGACCTCCTCGTAGTTTTTTTATTAGACGAGTTTTTTTCTATTTGTTTACAGCTTACAATGCTAGCAAATCCGCAGCAGCTGCGCCGACCATGTAATGGCACGTCGATGTCTTCCACATGGATGCATTGCGCAGGAGAACTACCAGATTCGATCCATTGCCCACGGTGCACAGGATCAACAGACAAAAGTACACTACGCGACAAGCACGGTATACGTCGTCCACTTGGCTGTCCGTAAACAACCAATCCGGAGTCCACTGAGTTGGTGCATTTTCTGCATCGCTATTGTGGAACACGGTGATGTTAGTGGTGTTGGTTGCGTTAGGGAATGGCACGGACACGAGACACAGGTCTTTGTACATTGTCCATTAGAAAGTTGGCAGCATTTTACCGCTTCCTGTGTAAGCTGGATGCTGTGTAACCGTTCTATATGTAGTTTATCCAAAGGTTGTATATAAGGTCACCTATATAGAAAACGGATGTTGGATGATCTGTTACACGTAAAATATATACTTGTCTTCATCCGGAACATAGCCAAACTGGCGATAAGCTATGACGACAAGGAACTCTGACCTGCAAAGTCAGAGATGCAGAAGACTGCTCAGCAGGATGACGTAGAATTCGTGCTGGGATAAGGATGTTTTCACGAACAACAGACCCCGCTCGAGTCACGCGTTATAAATCCGCGACGGAATTTAGAAGAAAATATACCTTACGTATCAGCGAATCATAGAATATTCAATTTCATCGACATTTTTTCCAGTAAATTGCTTATTATTTATTGGCATGTCTGAATGTCCCCAGCATGTTTACGAATCTGATATTTAGGCTTGTGATTAATACGTATAAATTCCACTTCCGGGTGAGCCAGTGTGCCCTTTGCACTTCCCTGTCTTATGATAGTCCTGGGAAGATTATTAAATTGCCAGCATTTATAATGAATTACCCTGGTCAGGGCAACTAATGGATCAAAATTCGAATAGATTATTTATACAAACCACTTTAATTTATTCTCCATAATTAATTCAAGCATGGAATGAAGAATATTCTCATAAGTGACAATAACAACAGTTATTAGAGCCTATACTGTATTAAAATGCTTGACCACTAAACCAATCAAGTGGACTGGAAAATTATGTTGATGCATTTCGGCCACACAATGGTCGTTATAAGCACGTGGGACTTCTTAGGGTAGTTGTTTCTATATATTCGAAAAGCGTATATTCGAAAACTGGTTCTATATTTGAGCTAACTTGCACAGGTTACATGTACTGTATTGTTTAAGGATGTACTGACATACCAATGTGCTTTCAAAATAGCTGGTGGGTCGGTTTACTTTACCTTTGCCTTAGCCACCCTCAACACCGTCACCGTTAATTGAACGTCGAAAATACCGTTCACAAAGGTTGGTTTGTCGTTGATTAACCGTTAAACCATAAATTATCATTAATATTTTGCCGTTTCTGCATTTTCTTGTTTCCAGTTACTTAGGAGTAGTTACATAATATCTTTACTGTACAGTGTACATATATACATCGCTACATGCGTAAAAATTGGTGCAAAATGGATTTCGTTACAGTCACAATGTAGCAATCATAATGTATTAACAGTTCAATGTAGCAAAGTAGCGTGAGGCTGATGCGCTGTACTCTGGTTGTTCAAAACGAATGTGTTCGGCGAGCGCCTTCTGACTTTGATGATGCAATGTTTGTTTTCTTCATAAATATCTGAAAGCTGACATCAAATTTTTTTACGAATGGAGCGGGAAACAAGGAACACTTCTATTATTTTAGGCGGTGCTGATGACGAAGTACTGACTGTGAGGTCACTCATGTTGTTATACATATGAGCTTATCAGAAGCTTCTCGGTTACAGATTTCGACTTGATCTCGTTTTTGCAACCGGTGAAGTGGTGACGGTAAATGGTTTTTCTAAGTTTAAGTAAGGGGGAAGGCGGGTGTTTGGAAATGGTAAAAGGCGGTGTTTATTATCCACAGCACTCAAGTTCTAGCAAATTTATCTTGGTAAATTCGAAATGCTTGATCTTATTATCTTTTATAATTGTTGTACGAGTATTAAGCGATAGCAAGTCAGTTCTTTCACAAAAATTCGTTGTTCAAACACGTCGATTAATTTTCTTTTTAAATTAATGCTGTAAAGTCCGGACGGGTGACCAGTAAGCCCCTGAAGGTGAATTTTTCCATGATAGGTGCTTGGATATGCCTCATATTTCGGTCTTTAAGTATACGCTTTCAAAAAAGAGCCGGTAACAGAGATAGTGCGCTAACATTCTCCATGGCGTAACCGTCAGCCTGCTGCCGCACTCACCGACCCAAGAGTCTAATAATTGTGACAGTTTGTTGAACGGGGAAGCTACAATAATTTTGTCTAACCAAAAGCTAAACCCGCCGTACCATCCATCAAACTCCTATCCAGGATTTGCACAAAATTTACCTGCAAGCGCATTAACCGTTGCGTACTGTTTGACTGGTAAATTTAGCACCCTCATACATACATTACAGTATTGTCTGAAAGTTCGATTATGTCAAAAAGAGCGGCAGTATAAACAGCCTTTTGCTCGAAAACTTTATGCGCAAACGCTTTCAGTTGAGCTGCGTACATTACAATTTACAAGGCATCCAGATCCGCTTTATTCTGTCATCTGTGAAAACAATCTGACCTGTATCGCCAAAGGCCCGCAATCCAGTAACCTAGTTTACAAGGTGTACCACTTCCGATCCCTATCAATAACATTTATATGGAAAGACAGTTTCATATGTTTCGGATGAGTGGCTCACAGATAACCGCATCCGATTCACAAGTGTGCATGTCGGTTCATGCAGATCGCTTACAGCGCTGACTGATAACACCTACCCGTATGGTCGCTAAGTGAAACACTATGATAAGTGAATGGGCGATGGTCGTTTAAGTGAAACACCCGAAATAACATTTTCCACAAAACGATTTTCGTTTGGATTTTTTTCTCATACGATTAAACAAGATGTACCCTTTACAGAGTACTTGAAATTTTTAAAAAAGCTTGAACCGTTTTCTTGCAAATGTCTCGTAAAGAAATCAGTGACGAAAGCGTTTTAGCCACGCCACGACTGACACTGAACTACGCTCAAATATTTGCCATCACCGCCATACATGGCTGGCTGTACCATCGCCGTGTAAGAAGCTTATTTAAACCAAAATAAATTTAGTTTGAAGACACCAGCTTCAAAGAACGAAAAAAAATTCCGTTGAACATAAATTTACCTGAATTGAATTAACAGCCGCAAATGCGGTGATGGTACAGCCACCCTTGTATGGCGGTGATTGCAAATGTTTGAGCGTAGTGCAGTGGCAGTCGTGGCGTGGCTAAAACGCTTTCGTCACTGATTTCTTTACGAGATATTTGCAAGAAAACGGTTCAAGCTTTTTTAAAAATTTCAAGTACCCTGTAGAGGGTACCTTCTGTTTAATCGTATGAGAAAAAAATCCAAACGAAAATCGGTTTGTGGAAAATGTTATTTCGGGTGTTTCACTTAAACGACCATCCCCCATTCACTCATCATAGTGTTTCACTTAAACGACCATACGGGTAGGCAGTTATAGCTTTATCTCGTTCGTAACGAGAAGTGTCGTGGTTTGACAAATTTTGTTCGAAAATACAAAAACTAACTTCAGCTGCCAACTGCCAAGCACCTGTCGGCAGCTGGTTTATACACATAAACCTGCATTTTTATTGGCCAAAGCTCAGCTTGGTCCAAGCTTTTTGAATACACTTGATATAATATTACGTCTTACATTAAACATTTTTGCCTTCTTTCTAATTTTTAAAAAACGAAAATGCTGAAGTTACACGCTTATGCGTCGTCGTTGTGAAAAACTGTGAATATAAAGTGATCAGCCGCTGCACTTTCCAGTCTTCCCATTGCGCGCGTTTGCTTGCGCACGTACGTACGGTATAATTTACAATGCGTTGCGGGAGTTCCGAGTTCCGACCGTATTACTATACTAGAACCCTATTCTATTAAATAATATATGGATAAACCTCTATAAAACAGTATACGCAGAAAAACCTCTATAAATCTTGATGTACTTTAAAAGTTAAAATATTAGGTTTTTCTTCGTTTTTTTGGGTTCTTAATAATTAGTCATGAAATCTGCCTCTAATCAGTAATTATGCATAAGGCGCAGTATGCATCATTATACACCTGTATAAACGTATACTACATAATTCTACGTATATATGCTGGTAGCCCTTTATAAATATTATAATATTATCACATTAATCACCTTCACAGATCTAGAGAGAGATCGATGTACATACACCACAGAGAACAAGCACAATAACCGAGATACGACTTACGGAATTCTTTATTTTGGAAGCAGCTAAAAAAATGAGTAGACACTGTAAATGAAAGTCGGCATGTGTAATTTTTCACACGCGCCATGAAATACTAACCGATTACGTTAATTACTTGAAAAACTTAATGGCCTTGCATCTGTAAATTAAACCGATTCCTAATGATTCTTAATCATGGTAAGCACAAAACCGAAACGGTCCGCTTTTATATATAGTAAAAACTGCTAAATTCTATAACAACTGCATGCTTATAGACTGTGCATGTTTATAGACTGTGTGATAAGTGCAAAATTAAATTATTTCAAAAGCCCAAATACCTGGTATACCGGCGGTCAAGTTAAACTCATCTAACTAAATTAATACAGCTCGATACTGTAGCGATAGTATTTGTACGAACGATAAGACCGCCCAGTTATGATTCATTCCATCGCGTTATGAATTTGTGTCCCCGTTACCGGCTAGTTTCCTTTCTCCTGAATTTCTAGAATTCAGTCTTGTGCTCAGCTTGCTACAGCTTGCATCTACTTGATTGTTCCTCTTGCTGAAACCCTTGCTTACAACCTTGCTGTGTTCTTGATTCCCTTGTCATTAAACATGCCTTGAGTTACGTTGTTGCGTTTGACCGCTTGGGATGAACTAGCGTCATCCCAATCGGAGCCACCTGTGTAATTGCGTTACATCTGTAAGAGCGTCCTCGGCCAGCATCGTTGCCGGCCGTGCCACCTTTCACACCAACAGCCGTTTAATCGTGGTAAAGGCTGATCGCCACCCCACTAGAACAGTAGCCAGATAGGCCACTGTTACATGGCGCTCCTGTAAAAGAACCATACCGCCTGGACGCCTGCAGCCTATATCAGCGATTTATATACCATCGCAACTTCCCACAAGAACCAGTGGAGGTTCCTTCGTGAGTTTTGACTGTGCAATTTGTAACCGGTGAATTTTGCCTTATTCGGTCTTAATATCTAAAACATCCAGTGCGCATATATTAACACTGTTTTTGCAAATTTTGCTGTTTTCTTGCACTAGATTTACATTCGCGAAGATTACATTAATTTTAACACGTGTTCTAATGCCATCATTTTGTAACAATATTAAAATTACGTGCGCTTACATTAACTGGTAAAATTTGTTGAAATTAATTGTTTGTGCTCTCGTTGGCCGTTACATTAACGTTGTTCACCCGGCGCCACTGTGCCGCCTTGGTCTGCTCGCGCCAAAACGTCCTGGTCTGCACCCTGCAGTACACAAGAGACTGCCTGAGCTCAGAGAAAACATTACTGGTCTCGGTCCAACAGTTCAGTGGAATCTCAGCAGATTTATTAACATAGCCGTCTATATTATAACACTGTAAAGATAAGCTTGCCAGCGCGTCTTCCCTGCCGAAATTAATCATATACAGCCCAAGAACAACGTCTGCTGTCCAGCCTGTATTCCTTCCCCAACCGGCTTGCAAAATTACAGATACTAACGCCCAGTTAAAGAGAGCTGCAGAACAGAACATGATGCTTGGGAATACACAGCGAAGAGGTGCGGCCACTGAGCGTACGCACCAAACTGGACGCGCATTCAGTCCCAATTCAACCTCCGACAATGCACAACATTATCGCAACCATCGCCACAAATATTACTGTGATTCCAGCGATTCAGATAACCGCCGGTCATCCAGCCCGCGCCGCAATGACTTACGCAGTGAACATTACAGAGAGCGCCGGTCGCCCAGTGCAGACCGTGACCGTGCACGTACAGAACGGTATCGTTCACAACACCGTCCCTACTCGCGTGAAAGTACTTACAGTAATGAAAAGGAGCGTTCACATTACCGGGAAATTCGCAATCACTCGTCCGAGAGCGATCGGACATATTACCGTGAGCCGTACCGCAGTTACACGCCCGATAGTGCGCGCAGCACTGAACCTTATTCTTTGCGATATCGCTGTAATTTGCGTAAGCGTGACCACACGAAATATTACAATCGCAAAACTTTCGACGTAAGTAAAAAGGTACATCCGAAATACATAGATTTCGACAGTTACAGATTGAATAACGGAAAATTATTTTGCCCGAAATGTTGTGATTTTTTCCATTCGTATGGCGAATGTAAGAATTTTAGCTGCGATGACAAGCATACTATACCGCGTATTTGCCCTGACGATATTAAGGCCAACGTTCAAAAACAATACGATGGGTTTGTAGAACAGATGGTATGGCGGAAGGGAAATTCCTTCTGGAACAGTCAACAAGGCAAAGGTTGAACGAGTATAAAAAGGGAGGTCCTTATGGACATGAGTATATCCCTCCCGTATTTTACACTATCACTGAAAGTACATTTTACGCTGATCGTGTGAATGCTTCCGTAGCACGATGTTCACGAATATTAACGGAACAACGCCAAAATCTGGGTACAGCTAAATTGTTTCAGCCTCATACGCCTTACATTAACAACTGTGTCAACGATGTTACGACTTCAACTGTGCCAAATTGCTCGATTGATTCCGAAACGAATATTACACCGCAAACAAAAGCCAGAATGCAGTTATTGGAAAAATTATCGCATATTAATGCGGACAGTACGAGTACATTATGTGCCCCCACACAGTGCAGACAGGACAATGAAGCAACCGCACAATCCTCACAGACGCTTGCTTCAGTGGCTGTACGTCACACAGATCCAGAGATTCCGAGTACATTATCGCCCAGACCGGCTAAACGCGAACTTACAGTCGATGGTCTTAATTCTACACTGGAGTATATTAGCAATTCTCCATTCTATCAGATGATGTTTAGCAACCCGCACAGGCTAAACATACCTACAGCTACATTAAATTTTGCCGATACACCCAAACCCTCCCCACGCCGCCGGAAGAACGCGGAAAATTTCCGGATACCGTGAGGGACCCCTTCCCAATCCCGGACATTCTCAGCGGAACCTGACTGTAGGATCCTTCCGATCGCCGGATGGATTCTCGTGGTAGTACAACGTGAGGGACCACCACGCCGTACGTTAAGGATCATCCCGGACCATTGTGTTCTATTGTTTACTAATTCCTAACGCTTTGTTTTCCTGTTTTCCTACGTCTTTCGTTTTGTTGTCTTGATGAGACAAGTATATCTCATCGCTACCGTGAGGGATGTAGCGATAGTATTTGTACGAACGATAAGACCGCCCAGTTATGATTCATTCCATCGCGTTATGAATTTGTGTCCCCGTTACCGGCTAGTTTCCTTTCTCCTGAATTTCTAGAATTCAGTCTTGTGCTCAGCTTGCTACAGCTTGCATCTACTTGATTGTTCCTCTTGCTGAAACCCTTGCTTACAACCTTGCTGTGTTCTTGATTCCCTTGTCATTAAACATGCCTTGAGTTACGTTGTTGCGTTTGACCGCTTGGGATGAACTAGCGTCATCCCAATCGGAGCCACCTGTGTAATTGCGTTACATCTGTAAGAGCGTCCTCGGCCAGCATCGTTGCCGGCCGTGCCACCTTTCACACCAACAGCCGTTTAATCGTGGTAAAGGCTGATCGCCACCCCACTAGAACAGTAGCCAGATAGGCCACTGTTACAATACATTGATACTTAACATATCTACCTATATGGCTATATGTATACTTATATATGTACACGGTAACAGTATACTTACAGTCTATAAAGAAAACCGCCGAAGTACTGTAATACTTTGTTTATTTTTATTTTTCCTACTTCTATTCATTAACTAACAGAAGACATTAGTCAGCTAATGGCTGACCTCCAGCAGCAGACGCGCACGGACGCGTACATGATAACACTCGCATTACTGTTATCAAAAACGTCTCATATCAGGATTTCACACGGAGTCGCGTCGCAACGGCTGAATGCGCCATGCAGTTCAATTGCGCGCGGCAAAAGTTGTCAAGTGTGATGAAAACTCAAAACTTGATATTTCAGTCGATCGTAAGCGCCATACAGCACTGCACCACTAAATCTTGATGTCACTGGTCTTACGCTTCCAAATAAATAATTACCGGTGGCAGCTCATATGGAACTATTTAATTTATTGGGATAACAACCGGGAGCATCAGGCTCGTCTTTAGAAAAAGATTTTGAAATCGTCTGAACAGTGCAGCCACATTTTATTCCGAATTGATGCTTGTCTACGATGCTCGTATTTCTTTGCTTTGGCGAACTGTTGCACGGCTATTGTTCGCATTGCACCGTTATGAATCTCTAATTGCTTCACAATCGAACCTCAAGTTTAAATTTTAATGCTCATCAAGCCAAATTGGAGTGGATGGTTTGTACAAACCATCCACACAGAAACCGGCAGCTGTCTGCAGAATACAGTGAGCAAAATTTCTTTTTCCAGGAAAGGATGAATATAATTTTGCCCGAACTGGGATTAATTAACTGTTCGATGCCGGTTACATATCTGTATCAGTCGAAAACTATTGCAACATTTATACATACACCACAACTACCGAATCCAAATCGCCCTGCTGATTAATAAAGAAAAGCGCCTAAACAAATGAATCCGCACAAGCGCAATAAAATTACTAGTGTCGTACTACAGAATACATATACCGGATAATATACTTAATATTTCAACAACCGCAACCGCAATTAATTTCATAAACGATTGGGGGCGGGGAGGGCACAATTTGTACCGACAAAATTATTATATTATGTCGGATTACGACAAAAAACTTCCAGGACAAATTTTGTCTTTTTCTAGACAAAAAAAACACTGATTTAAGGGTGATTGTGATTCATACGTTTCCCGTATGAGTTAACGTCTAAATTGATGTACCGATATTACTATGATTCATATTTTTATTATTGATGGGGGATGTAGTATGTACTGCACACCTGAATGTATGCTCACGAGTCACGATAGACAGTACCGGTTCCCACAGTCGATGCTAATGCAGATAATTATGTATGACTACGCCGGCTTATGACACTGGGTTTATTTTGTACGAGGAGTTTCTACTTGTACATACATTTTAGTATTTCTTAGAAACACCAGAATACCGAAACTAATCCGTATACCTGCCAAAGCTAAGAGGTCATGAAAAAGGCAATGTGCAAAAAATGCACATGGGCGTTTGGTGCAAGTGAATTTTATGAAGAAATTGGTTTAACATTATTTTGTACTAATGCCGCGCTGTTTGTTCAGTGGATGGAGACAACCGCCTTCGGTGGAGCTGGTATGAAGCTTATGAAATTCCTATGGAGATTTTACTTTTTATTCGCTTTTTGTGTTTGTTGCCTTCTATTTTCCTCTTTATTTTGACCATCAAACTCTTCATTCTGTGCAACAGCCATGGATGTACTTTTGCGTTTGATGAATCGTAAACCAACGTACTTTGTAGTAGTATGCGTTATACTACGAAAATCAGCAGTAGTATACTGGAAGTATAGAAAATGGTATTGGAAGTTTCATTTTTTTCATCTCAGAATTCCTTTGTAAACAAAACAAAATCTTGACGATTATGGTGGTGTTCAGAGATCCTCGGCCCTCTTTTTGAATCTGACATAAAGTCCATGGACAGGACGGGTAATCAGCTGGCCTTGAATGGCAAACTCTTCCATGGGTACAATGGATTCCATGATGAAGTTACGCAGTAGTGTGCTCAAGATGACCTTTTCCTCCATTTGCGCGAACCGCTGACCTATGCACATAACAGCCGTAAGTACTCTGTACTTATGTTGCGCATACGATACACAGATTGTATGCAGAAATTAATAATATATGAATTTACGGATTTATACCCATTCCAAATTTCTTCTCTTAAGGTGCTATCTCCTAGTAATAAGTTTTTTTCTCAGTTAATTGCTGAATTTCCATTTACCAATGCAATTGCGGGGACCCGCGGAGAATGGTACGTAATCGAAAGCCGTATTGAAAGTATCGCTGCCTTCGCCGTGCGAATCGAAGCGGTCCGGTTCAAATCGCTCGGGGTCAGGGAAAACGTCGGCATCTCGGTGCATCGCGTAAATATAGACGGATACGGTGACGCCTTTCGGCACCAAATATTCGCCTATGACACAATTGGTTTCGCTGTTTAGTTGCACAGTTTAAAGCACGGTAAGAGTTCGAATTGCTAACGCACTACAAGAGTCGGTATTTGTACATTGATGAGACTTTCGTATTAGAAAAGTTTTGATTCCCTCCATAAGATTTGCATAAAGTAAGAGTTCGAATTGCAACTGCATAAATAAACACCTTAACTGCTGGTACTGGAATTAAAAGGTTAACCCAGAATAAAGGTGCAAGAATGCGCAGTGAAGATATTCTAAACGCAGCTGCTAGTTTCCTAAGCAGTCGTAATTCCCGGCGCGGCGCGATCAGGGAAAAACAATGTCAGAGATGAGTGCTTCTTATGAAAAATTATTATACTGTAATATAGCAAAAAAGGCGTTACCTCGAAAATCCTTGAAGTTATTACTTATATCGACAAAATGCAATACGTTTTCTTATGACACCTACGTTCTTTCTTACCGACATGGAAGTCTTCGTTTACCCTACGGGAAATAAATGGCACCGACGGGAAAAGTCGCAGCGTTTCCTTGAGAACTTTGTCCAAATATGGTAAATTTTTCAGATCCTCGACCGTTGGGTACCGCTGGGACCGTCCGAATACCGCGTCGACTTCCGTCCGTGCTTTTTCTTGTACGAACGGATGCCGGCCCAACAGGTATACGGCAAAATTGGCCGCTGCGGCCGTTGTATCATGCCCTTCGAACATGAATGTATCCACTTCCTCGCGGATGCTGGCGTTATCAAGCAGCTGACCGTCATCGGTACGCGCTTGCAGAAGGGAATCCAGAAATGCCATTCGCTGTATACGTCGGCCGGTTGAGTTAGTAACAGCAGCGCTACTGCGGCGCCTGTCGATGCCACCCACTCGACGCTCCACGATGACCTTATCGGTAAAATCGTGCAGTGTTTTCAGATCTTGCTTAAATTGTCGACCTCGGCCAAGGATGTAAAAGATGGGGTCCCACATCATGGTTGGGCGGATCATACGATCGAACGTTATATCTGATACGCTGCGATAAAACAGTTAATCGACATGTATGTGGCTACTTGTATTTATCGCTGCAGTCTAGATTACCTGTAAATTGCCTTAACGTATTCTGATTCGCTATTGGTTTGGGCGTTGATCTTTTTCCCCATTGCGGTTTCTACAAACAGTCGATTGTTAATTGAAATGTGTGTAAGCGAAATATAGAGTAGGTCCATCTAAAATGTGGGATTAAAAATAGTAAATGCTATGTATTAACGCATATTGCGTAAAGAAACGCTTTCCTGTTTTCCCATCCAGTGCTAGCATGGTACGCGCTTCGGGTGCGATTTTTGTGTTCCCTATTTGTTGATTATTATTAAATTTTTGAATTACGGAGCGAATTTTTCACTTTTTTAGTCCTACAGTATAAAATAGGGGGGAAAACCATGACAGTCGAAGTGTCGAACCAATTCACGGCACTGCTGCCGTCACCCGGCTGGAGTGTGACGTTACGGCAGTACATATGGTTAAATCAGGCGCGGTACACAAGCACCATGTTTAGCCACACCGTAAAACTCCAGCCGGCTGACGGCAGCAGGGAACAAGGGAATGGTTCGAGTAGCCTGCTTTTTCCCCCTATATAATGTAGTTACCGGAGATAATGTCCAATGTACATCGCGTAATGTAAGGATAAATATCGAACGCTTCCTTGTCAGCGTCAATTTTTGCCTCGAGTTGCTGAACCAGGATCAGGCTCTGTTCATAGAACACCTCCACAAAATCCGTGAGGATCTGAAAATGGAAGGCCGGAGTGAGGAACTTTCGTCGACCCCGCCATTTATCACCGGTGCTGGTCAGGAGACCGGTCGCTAGCCAGGGCCGTAGAAAATCATAATCCCGGCCTTTTTCGATGTGCTTGGAACTGCTCAGGACTAACTCAGCCGATACGCCCTTCGTTAACACGACATAGGGAAAGGGACCCGACCAAAACTGATAAATTCCCAGCGGAGATTCCTCACGGGTGAAAAATTCGTAGACCTCCTTGAAATACTCTGCAACAAATCGCTGCCTATAAAGTACGTTAAGGGAACTAGTGCATATTTTGTGGACTAAATATCGCCGCATTTAAAGCGTTACCGTCATGCTTGGTGCTAATAGAACCGTAGTGACCAATGGGAAAGTGGCGAGGTTTCTGCCCCGGAAGAAGATCCAGGCATTGCTTGATACGCCGGTATTCGGTGAATGTTTTCCAAATCCTTTCACAAATTATGATTATGATGGCGGTCACGATACCTACTGCGATATAATTCATGGCTGGTGGAACCGCTCAGGAAGCCAGTGAAAAATCTGCAGTGTACGCCACTGTTAGCGCGCAACCATACCCTGCCGGCGTCAATATTGCAATCAAGATTTCTTTGGATAGTTCTTGCGTTTATTAAACCACGTTGCAAAGATATCGAGTTGGGAAGCATCACGATATTCAACACTGTTTTATTATTTTATGACTGTTGATGTGTACAGTATGGTAGCTGTGGGCTCTGCCCCGGGAATGTGAAGCGTTGCAGACATTTGACAATAACAACCATTGACAATAAATTGTTTTGTCAGATAGTGTACGTGTTCTTAAGTATATTCCGTGTACAACGGTGTAGAAGTGAGCGTCCTGTCCGTTTACCGGAATTTCGGGTACCTGGCTCCACGCGAGTGTGATTACTTAATAATAATCAGAACTAAAATAATACAATCTGGTGTGCAGCTGTACGAATAAATGTTGTGCTCCATAAGTGGTCATACATACTTGTACATGACTGTATCATGTATGTACAGTACAATACATAAGTACCACATCGCCAGTATGACAGTAAATTATCTTGTTTAGCAGTTTTACGAGTAACAGTAAATGTATTGCAAATGTTGCAGCCGTATTACAGCAAATCTTTCAAAAATTAATCAGCTGCACACATGAGCGCGCATTACTATAATATTTTATGTTTCCCTAAAGCATGAACGACTCTATGATTTATCGTCGGAGCCGGTTAAAAGTTTTATCACGTAATCTGGCGCGTCTAAGCTTTACATGTATATTGGCCCAACAATACCCCACAGGTTCGCTTAGGTTGCAGTACGTCATTTCCGAATGGCGATGGTGAAGAGGAAAATTTTATTGTAAAAACGCAGTAAGGGGTACAAGAAGAAGATCCCCAGAATCACTATCGTACAATCTGTAAACGACACCAAATTAAAACATAACAATACGGTAGCATAAATAATTTACTGTGACAACCACATCGCAGTTGGTCAAACCGGACAGATGTCTGCGGAAAAGTTCGGACAAGTCAAATGCCCGTATAAAATTAATAACGTTTGTCGTCCTGTTCACAACTAAAAGGCAACTTAGCGTAGCTCTAATTTGCACCGAGCGCGAAGCGCGAGGTGCTGCAGTAGTGCAGTAAGCAGTTAACTGATCGTCAAGAGCACAAATTTGTCTGACGCCACGAAGAGCGTCACGGCTCACTTTACCAATTCCAGAAACCCAGTACCACTACCCAGTGGTACTGGCGCTCGCGCTCGTGCAATAATGTGGTTAACAACCGCCGCTAGTAAGTAATATATCTTGGGCTTCTTGTGTAACTGGCGGGCGTACTGGTAGTTGAGTGGGGAATGCAGCGTGTACCCGCCGCTACCCGGTGGAATTCTGGATCGCGTTTATCGCAGATACACTTGCGATTGGCACTGCATATAGTACGCAATGCAAAGCGCTAATGCGTTTGCGATATAGCCATATTATTCGTATCCTGATACCTCAATTCCCGCACCGGAAGTGACAAGTCTATCTTCAAGAAAGCGGACAACGGAAGTCTACTCTGTAGTGGACGTCGGTCCGCCAGACTTCCCTTATCCGCTGTCTTGTACTGTATATAGAGTTGACGCTGGAGTTGACCATCCGAAACAAAAGGCACTCGCAAATGACCAAAAGCCAAGTCCAGGAGAATGCCACGCGGAACCTGCAAGCGTGCTTGACTTTGAATCACTTGATTTATGTGCTTTCGAATGTACTCGTATGGGTATTAACGTATTACCGTATGTATCCAAAGTTAACAAACTTTAAGTATGCATTTTTGCTACCTATTCTAGTCAAAAAATTGGTTTACCAATTTTTCCGTCTGATAGGCACATGGCTGCATCACGATCAGGAAACATTCCATTCAAAATTTCGGTAAGCTCCAGAAAATCATCGAGAAATGCAGCCACCTGTAAGTGGAATGCCTGTAAGTTCCCAAAACAGCAGTTTTATAATTTGCGCATGTCTCGTCCCAATATCCAAAAGCGGAGTTATTTCTGGTACATGAACTGTATCATATATATACGTATGCGTATTATGTCGTTATTAACGACATAATACGAACTTCTACAGAAATGCAGTGTCTGTATATATGATACAATTCATGTACAAGACAGTAGAATAATTTTACGAGCTCTTCTGAAAATAAGACAGCTTGATCACGCACATTATTATTGCAAAAGAATAATAATGCACTTTCTTGTTTTCATAATAATATAACTATTATATGAAACGTAAACAGCAAAGTATTAAATTGCAGAAAATATACTTGTACACCTATCAAAAACATTCACACAAGAAAATTCAGTGGAAGCTCTGCAGGACAGGAACTTTCTTGAAACTGTTTGGAAATCTTCAATTACGTCTACGGTACATTCGCCTAAACCGGTTTAGAATAACGGCATTAAAAATTAATTTCGTACTATCGAAAGCCGATAGTCTGTACTACTGTATAATATTATACAGTTTGTAACAGTAGCTCTGTACCGAGTCTACCGAGTACCGACTGTACGGCACTTTAATCCGTACGTAGCCTAGCCCACCAGTATGCGCGTCACCTGAAGAATGCCGCAGCAGTTGCTCTCCTGTTCAGTAGTCACGTTGCGCAAACGCGCTTCTAGTGGCAATTGCTGGTTGCTCGTAGCTTTTAACGCCTTTTATCCTGTCTGTGCTCTATCTACGATAAACAGAGGACAGACAGGATTAGGGGCAATAAAAGCTACGAGCTACAAGCAACTGCCACCAGAAGTGCGTTTGCGCAACGTCACTACTAGTGCATTGCTATCTCCCTCTCTCGCTCTGTTTCCGGCTCGCGTTGTGTTTCTCTCTGTGACTCAGCAGCCGGCTGCCGACTATGAAATACATACGGTATTTACGGCAGCCGCGCAGAGAACGGCCAAAGCCGGCTACCATATCGATTTTGTCTGTCTGTTCTGTCTGGCCATTTTCACTCCGTAATATACACGCTTGAGCGCGTTGAAGTTCTTTACGCGAAGTTGCAGCTCGCGGGAAACCCTCTTGCGGGATTAATACCCTCTTGGTTATCTCAAATTTTGCGGGAATTTGTTGGAATATTTACTTTCGACTCGTATTCTTATCTTTTGATCGGCTAATTGACCGTAAGTGCTCGCCCTCAACAGCGTATAACGTATTTGTTGAAACTTTGATTAAATTACTACTGAAGTACGCCGAAAACCTTGGATGTGCTACTCTAGCATTTTAGTGCGAAATTTTCGGAACGTTGTGATCGCAGCCCTCCGCATAGTTTTTCGATGGAAGCTCGTTTTCCCGTTTCTTTATAAACTGGGGAACCTTTCACTGGATTTGATCCTCACACTGCAGATAAATATCTCCTCCTGATGTTGACTAATACGTCATATGTGACTTATTATGCGTTGTATTTACACTGAATTTTAGATTAAACCTCGATGAATTTTCTAAATTTTAACGCAGATAAGTAAATAACCAATACATTTATATTATGTTAAAGCGTAACGATACCTCATTTGTAAAAAATTGAAGCAAAACAGAAAATGTCGAATGGAAAAGTACGCGTGTATAAAAAAGTTGATCCTGAATAACGTTACCTATATTGTTTTGGTTAATTTAAATTTTACGATGTATTTGGACGGCCAGTTTATTAGTTTTTACAAGAATATTTCGAAAAATGAATAAGGTTGTGAAATTACCGATTTTTTGCTATTTCTCTCTTGGACATAAAATGAGGCTAAAAACGGAAAAAACCGACCAAATTTGAAAACATTTTTGAGAAACATTTTCAACTACGTAAAATATTATCAACTTCATAAAGTTAGAACAGTATAAATTGAATAAAGTCCAAAAGTAAACAAGATCATGAAATTGTTATTTTCTGTCAATTTTCCTTGCGGCGAAAATACCATGCAGACATCGAACTCTGGAGTTATGAAACAGCTTTCACCTGGTGATTAATTTAATTAATGCCTTGACACCGCGTGGAATGTCGCGCTGTCTCAAGTGTCTGCCGTCTTCATTGGATCTTCGTGCAACGCGAAATATTTTCTGCATTTCTGACAGTTTACATTTTCTTATCGCTGACACGCCGTTTTTCTCCGTACGGAATCCGTTGATGAGTTACAACCTGAGCACACAACATTACTAGTACTACTAACTGTTTTCAACAGCTATGATATTTCGATGCGTCACCGTTGACTGCGCATTTCTTTGGTAACGGACGACTGAATTTTTAGTTTTAAAATAAACACATATATTCTTTAAACATTTAGGCATTTCTTATGCACGAGCGCGTGTTCCGTCTGCAATTTGTTTGGATGTGAAAATGTGTAGTTGGCGTGCTTGTGCAGTATGGAAATATGACCGGCTTATATTTTCTCCATGTGTAAATGGTGCAGTTTTCAGCTTCCACATGCTCTCATGAGCGATCAGCACGCAAAGTGATTTTTGCAGCCATCAGGATTTGATTGATCGCTGTGCTGTATTGAGTTTACAATAGGGTTCGGCATGAGCGTTTTTGGTCTGGGTGCAAATTTGCAGCTTGTGAGGTTTATGGCCCGTTGCGCTGCGAATAAATTATCGTTAGACGGTATTCTTCTGAATTTCTCGTTTGCGAAAAGTGCCATGAAACAGTTTTTCCACATTGGCTTTTCGTTGTTGTTATTAATTTTTAATTTTGCGTCCTTTAAAATGGATTTCAGAACTTAAATGCATAATAAGAATTTAACAATCAATTTGCAAAGTAGAAAAATATTTAAAACAAAATACTTAGAAATTAATTTGCAAAGTAAAAATAAATATTTAAAATTAAGTACTCAAAAATTAAGTTGGCGAACGGCCCGTACCAAGCCTTAACGAATAGTGGTTGTGCCCGATTAGTGCACGTAATTACGCATGTCCTTGATGCGATTTGCTGCAGATTGAGCCCAAACTCTACGAAAACTTTGCTGTGGGTATGCATGGATACTTTTTGTTGAGCAACTTGAGTGTGAACTTGTCATGACAATGGATTCAAAAGAAACTTATTCTACTTCGAGTGTTACAAATGTTACTAATAATTACCGATCTCTCATCTAAAAAAATTAGTTTAAGTACATACAAATTACAACGCAACTATTCACAGTAAATGTACCATTTTACAACAACGAATGGAAGCAGATGTTACGCAATTACCTGTTAGAAAATTGTTTATGTATGTTCTGGAAGAGAAAATCGATGCTCATGTATGTCACATGTGAGACAGTACAAATAGTGCCCCTGGCACCGGAAGTGAAATACGTACCATCATACCATGTAACAATGAAATCACGATTAGATGTGTTTCACTGAATTTTGTGTTGGAATACAGGTAGTCATCCCTCGCCATGTCGACGGCTACTCGCAAACGCGGCGGCTCGCAGCAGAAGAGCAGCAGCAGCGCGGTGTCGGCCGCCGCCAGCTCTTCATCCTCGCACCGCACGGAGACCACGGAGACGGTGTACGAGCGGTCGGAAGTGGAGACGCGCACCCGCAAGGCCCCGGCCTTCGCCTCCGTCACCGCCGAGATCGAGGCCAGCGGCGGCGTGGGGCTGGCCGCGTCGCCCTTCTCCCGGCACCAGGAGAAAGAGGAACTGCGCTCCTGAACTCCCGCTTGGCCACCTACATCGATATTATTCGATCGCAGGAACAGGAGATCGGCGTGCTGAAGGTAACGGAGAGTGTTGGATAGTTTCGATTTTTAAAGACCGCGATTGCATTTGCTAAATACTGTAGTTCAGTCGTCATTTACGCATGAGTCGTGAAGATTGTCGATAAAAATTTCGTTATCATTCTTGTTGTTGATTATTAACATTTGTTTTTATTACAGTAGGTAGATTCAGCTCGCAATGATTCCGTCGTGGCTTGTACGGCCATAAAAAGCCGAATTTTATTCGATATTTTTTTAATTTTTTAATTTTCTGGCGTTTAATTTTCATGGCTTAGGGTTGCGGTGAAATACTAAGTACATTACCTGCTTTGGTCGTTGATAACGTTGCGGAAAAAAAGTTGTTTTATACAAGAAATTGTTAAGGGCTTTTTGCCTTTAATTCTTTACCGGAAATCGTTTTGATTCTGAAAGACTCGAACTTGTGAAACGCCCATATTCCTCGAAATCTCTTCGGTGAAATTGCCATGGATGATTATTATTGCTGTTCTATTTACCATGAATCAGTTGTATTATCGGTAATAAGAATAATTATCGCCTATTCGTTTAGCGGACAATGTCATCGTTATTATGCTACAGTTGTTGCCGTTATTTCTGTTTTGATTCCGTATATGTCATTTAATATGTCAACCGGCAGCGGTGGATTAGCTGTGCAAGGGTGCAGTTGTGGCTTGAGAGATCGGTTAACTAGGGTGGGTGATTATCGGAGCTGATAAGTTGCTGTTTGCCTGTGTGGTATAGAGAAAAGTCGAGTCGATCAACACCACCGAGTCCAAAGAGGCGCAACGGCTGGCCGACACCTACGACCGGGAGGTCGCCAATCTGCGGCACGCGCTGGACGAGGTCAGCCGGGACCTGGCCGCCACCACCACCGAGCGCGATGAACTGCGCAACGAGAGCAAGGATTACGTGGCCAGGTATGAAGATTTATTTTATTTATTTGTTTCATATTTATTTTATTCGTTTTTTTATTTTTCTGTTCATATTACTGTATTTTTGCAGTATATCTTATCGCCGATTTCTGCAGTATTTCACAGAGATCATTGTTGTCATTGAAACAGAATAACCATTGATAATCGTAACAACTGGACAGAATTTTATTACTCTGCCAGGTTATGTTGTCACTGAGAACTTCTCTGTAAATTAATTTAAATTAATATTTTATTTTTTAATTTATTTTCGATTTTAATGTAGTTATTAATTTACTTTTTTTCCAGTAACCTGTCTTGTTGAGTTAACCGGGTTTGACAGACATTTTGTAGCTTCGTATGTTCATCTCTGACCGCGCTATTTCAGATAATAATTCACTATTTTTATAAGCAAGTTTTTTTTAACAATAGGTGAAACTTTGCGGAAAAAAAACTATTACAAGATAATTTAGCGTTAAATAACTATGTTGTGTTGCTTAATATTTCGACTGGTTTATTACGCTCTGATTTAACGCGTATAATCCAGTGCTAGTGAGTACAGATAATCAGTTAATACTTAATCTGTGGATTAATCGACAGGAACCATGCTCTGGAGAAGGAGAAGGCCGCACTGCAGAAAAAGCTGAAGGAAGTGGAGAATGCTCTGCGTGACGCTCGCCAGCAGTTATCCAATCTCCGCGACCAGATCCGTGACCATGATGATGAAATCAAGGTGATGAGCTTATTGTTAGCTTCTCCTAAATCCACTCTTTCTAGGGTTTGTTAATTGAATTTTTTGATTGAATTTTTATTTCATCGTATCCTAGACGATGAATGCCAAAATTCGCGATCTGCAAGCCCAGGTGGAGCAGCTGAAGAAGGAGCTGCAGGCGGAGACCGTCAAGCGTGTTGACGCCGAGAATCGCCTACTATCCACGCAGGAAGAATTACAGTTCCAGAAGAACCTTCACGCCGAAGTAAGGCCTGCATTAACATATCGTTGGATAATGATATCCTGTATTGTTTTCGATATTTTGGTTTTGTTTCCTTAGATTTTTCATAAAATGCTCTATTAATTGTTCTCAAATTAATTACTATTTTTTATTTCTGTTTTAAATTTATAAGTGAAGCCCTTTGCCTTGAAACCGTGCCGGTCGAATGTATAAGTAGGCAGTAAGGTCTGTTCTGTGAAATTCGTAGTGCAGTGTCGCAAGGACGTTAAATATTCTCTCTTTGTATTGCGAATACTTCTACGGATAAATCTCAAGATGGAAAACCATGACAATTTAATTTGGTAAAATTATCGACTACCATTCTTTTTTGTGCTTGCCGCTCTCAACAGGGTTGATACTGCTAGTCCGGTGTTAGCTGAACTAGTTATTACATTTGCATAGTATACGGCTATTGTCCGTACAACTTACAAGTATGAACTATTCCGGAAATTGGAACGTTAAACTTTATCAAAATTTAATTAATTTGGAACGATAATTTATTATTTTTTCATCAGTTTATGAATATTATTCTTATTCGTATTTATCGCTTATTTATTTAAAGTTATTTATGGTTGTTATTTGTTTGTTCATTAGGCCAATGCCCGTATAAATCACGCCAGGACATTGTAATGTTAAGCTTTATTGGCTGTTCTCGAATTAATTACTTATTTTTTATTTCTTTTCGAAACTTAAGGAAATTGTGTTCTAAATTTGTAGGTGAAGCCTTTTGCCTAGAAACCTGAATCCTGATTTGAATTTTGAATTTCTGAATCCTGATTTGTTATTAATATCTTGATATATTTTTTAATATTATTCTTAAGATTTATTATCGTATTTAATTTTTTTATAATTATTTGTTTTTGAAAACTTAGCGAACGCGGTACGAGTACAAATTCATTACTGCCTAAAATTGTTTGAATTCAGTATTATGCACCTTGTCATTTCGTGGTGTTTTATTCTGAACAGCAAATCACGAATCTCCGTAATCAGCGCGTCATCGAGGTCACGGAGACGGAGACCCGTCTGACCGACCACTACCACTCCAAGATCGCCGAGCAGCTGGACGCCCTGCGCGCCGACATGGAGCAGATCGCGCGGGACACCCGCGAGGAACTGGAGCGCAACTACCAGACACAGCTGGACGATCTGGCGCATCTGGCCGACCGCAACGCCGAGGACGGCCGCGCGGTGCTGGAGGAACTGCGCTTGACGCAGAACAAGTTGAAGGACATCCAGGGCAAGACGGACCGGCAGAGCCAGGAGTACCGCGCCATGATTGCGCGGCTGGAGGGGGAGCTGCGGGAGAAGGATGCGGATGTTCAGCGGCTGCAGCAGCTGCTGGCCGACCGCCAGGAGGAGCTGCAGCGGACGCACCGGGAGTTGTCGGATCTGATGGCGCAGTACCAAGAGCTGCTGGGTGAACGTATCCAGCTGGACGCGGAACTGGCCACGTACCATACGCTGCTGCGCACCGAAGAGGACCGGTAAATGGGAATAATTAGGAAAGAAGTAGAAATTAATAAATAAATTATTATATATCAAGAAAAAAATTAACAGAAAAATATACACTGTTAAATAGATCAGCCGAAAATTAAGAAAAATTTAGAAAGTTTTAGAAAGCTTGGAGAATTTGTAAGCGTTGATAAAATAAATAAATCGAAACTGAAAAAAATAGAATGGTTCAAAGAAATTAGAGACATAGTACCGTAGTTGAGAACTTTCTTCGGTGGACTTTTCTCATTTCCTCAAAGATTTCTTGGGCAAAACGTTTATGGTTCTACGGTAAACAACATAATCTTGATCCTTCTGTCCCGTTAATTTAAATGTTGACAGCGCCTTTCTTAGTTGTTAGGCTTAACTGTAACTTAATTATGTATAAATTATTGCCGAAATTTAAATTGATGTGTAATTTGGTATTTTCCGCTGTATTTCAGTTTTTTCCAAATTTTGTAGTTATGATTAATGATTTGTTTTAACTGGCGTTGTATTTCCATGTTATGGTATTTGTTTTCTCTCTAAATTGTGAGTTTTATTTCAACGCGACAGGCTGAGACATAACGCAGCCTGAAGAATTCACTGCAATACCACATTTTTTTTATCTAATGGTTTTGTTTTCCGGGAAATCCAGCATCATACCGGATTATTTAAATACTGTGAGAATTCTTGCCTTAGTCGGTTTCAGGAAATAATGCAGTTGGCATTTATACCTCGTAAATTTGACTGAACAGTAATTTTTGTGTAAAATTACGGCAGTTGTACCGATTTAATAAACTAGTAATTTCAACTGTTTAGCAGTGCACATTGCAATTTTCATAATACAATCGCAGTGAAGTGACTTTAAAGTCGGTCAATTAAGGACACTCACCTTCAAGTCATTGCTCAAAATGTTCGGAAGGTGTTAATGAGTTAGATTTTCGCGAGATGTTTGGCTTTGTTTTTTTTTCTCGAAGTAATCGATCCACTGTATGATGTTTGTTTTAGTTTGAACCTGACTCCCATCCATCCATTCCCCGCAACCCCGGGCGGCAGCGGCGTCAAACGACGCCGCGTGACCCGCAGCGACCAGTCGATCTCGCGCACGCGACTGCGCAATGAGGCATCGGCCAAGGGCGATGTCCATGTCGTGGAGATTGACGCCGACGGACAGTTTGTCCGTCTGGAGAACCGTTCTGCGCAGGTAAGGTTCTCTATCCATCGGTACAGTGCTCGTTGCTAAACACCGTCTAATGCACTGTGCATGTTTAATGCTTGCGTAAACTGGAGCTGATTCGCACATTTAGGAGGTGGGTAACGTGTGATAATTTGTGGAATTCATTTTATTTTTTTGCTTGAACCAGTTGTTGCTGATTTTGTTTGCAGTTTTTAAATTTTTCGTAACCCCGGAACGAGTTAAATTTTATTTTAAATTCTTAAATCTGTTTCGGGAAATTTACTTTCCAGTGCGCTTCGCTGACCTGCACGAAAGAAGTGTTTTAATTTAATAGTTATCGATTAAGCAGTGAAGTTGAGTGAACTGAAATAAATAAATTGATTAAGTGTTTATTATTTTAATTATTTAATAAATTGATTTAGTTGTTTTATTTTTATCACATGGTTAGTTGGAATAAAATATTATGCTACGTAATGTGGGATTGTGTAATAAATATATATGGGTAATTTTTAATTTGTTGATAATAAATTATTAAATCGTTAATTTTGCAAGAAAAAAATTTTCTGCGTCCTTGGTTCTAATTGTACAGTTAATATCAATTAACACCGTGATATTTTGTTAATTTATTGGTGAAAAATTGGTGTTATTGCAGGATGTGAACGTGGGCGGTTGGGCACTGTACATGCAGTCGGACAACGGCAGCGACAACGAGACCCGCTACCGTATCCACGGCCAGACCATCCTCCGCGCCCATTCGACCATGACGGTACGCTGTTCTTGCACCACGCGAATAACTGCATAAGCATAGGAAAAATTCGGTGATGGTCTCTGTTTACTGCAGATCTGGTCGGCCAACGCCAACGTCGTGCACGACCCGCCCAGCGACATCGTTATGGACGGCCGCTGGCTGGTGGGCGGGTACACGTCGGTGACGCTGTCCAACGCCGATGGCGAGGATGTGGCGCGCCGCGAGATGGTCCGCGAGGCCGTCGTGGGCGGTAAACGGCGACGGCTGGCCGCCGGCGCCAACGCCGATGAAGTGGACGGCGGAGAAGAGCAGGTGGGTCGCATCGCGTGGCATTTCTTTCCGGCTTGTGTAGCTCTTATTAAAAGTCCTTGTTACAATAAATTGGTATTTTCTTGGTGATTATTTGTGATATTTTTTTGTTAGATAGTTCGATAAACCTTTTATAATGAGAATGTGTTACATTGGTAATTGTTTATTATTTTGGCTTTAGCAATAAATTTATATTTTTTTAAATATTTTGTTATGTTTTATTATCTTATGTTTTGATAATTTTCTAATAAGGATCTACTAAATTAGTAATCTTTTATTACATTTCTGCAGCTGTTGCTGGTCAACACTAATACTAATAGATACCGTGCTGTCTGTGCACAAAATTGCCACAAATATTAATTGTACGATCGTATTATCGTTGAACGATAACCCGGCTTTTATTGTTATTATAGCAAAGAGTTGAAATGGCTGGTTTTGGTTTTTATTTTTTTTTCTAGCCAAGTTGCCCAATATGATGGTAAAAATTGAAATACTACGTATCATTATTATCGCAGTTTTTCACTTAATGCGGTGATTTTATCAAGTAGCTCAATGTGAGTCAGTTTAAAGTTGTTGATATAATTTATCAGTAATACCTGGCTGGCATATGACTCGAAATTATGGGCAGAAACTCGCGTTTTCGCGCAGAGACATTCTTTTTTAAATTGTGTTTTTCTGTTGCAGAGAAATTGCATCGTTATGTAACTGTGGAACTGATGGCATTGCAATGGCATTTATTATCTGTTAATCGTGGACTCGCGTTTTAATTCTGGCTGATTTTATCCTCCTTTCTGTTGCCTGTTTTTATTCCATGGAAGTTTTTGCGCGGCATGAAGGGATGTTTTCGGGAACGGTGCCCTTGTTGAAGCACATATGTATTTTAAATTAATTTGTTTTAACGCTTTTTACGCCTTATTTGGAGTGTTGTGGCCGTTTTTGGCCTCTGTCCGGGAGAAGAAGCGCAGCTGATGTTTTAGCGTTTTTATAATGGTTTTAGCAGTTTTTTTGGTTAAAGATTTCGTGTCAGTGTTTGTCTCGTTTGTTGTGGATAGAGTTTGATGGTTTTTCTCGAGTAGTTTTATTGCTGTTAATGTACACGTGCTGCTTGTGACCTTTTAGTTACGGAACGCGTTATTACCGAGAACATGAACACTACCGATAAACAAACAGTGAAGGCAGAAATTAATAATATTATATAAGCAATATTCGCAACTATTAAATAATCTTTAAATTTTAAGTAGTGACATAATACGCACCGCGTATACTATACCAACCTGACCGTAGTCAACAGAGAAGGATACTTCTACTTGCGTAGACAACAGTGCACTACACAGTACGTCACACGGGATGTCAGTACACTCACATTACCACAACGCAAGAATACCAACACGTAACTTCCGCTTAGGTGCACACTACTGCTTGCCCTAAACGAAGGCCACTCAATGCATAAGCCAGGATCACAATGATGTTAAGCATTTTAAACACTATGATGTTCAAACCAAGTCCCCCGTACCTGCTCAATGCTAGCCGACGACGAAGCGCAGCTTCTGATCGGAGGTTACCAATAAGGACACTGATGGAATACGTCATGGCTAACACAACAGGGAACACAAGCGCATAGTAAACTCATGCAACATACGGTAGTACCAATTATGTCAATAGTGATTAATAAAATAACAAGAATAAGTATGAAAGTTTGAAATTTACGGCAGACGTAACAGTTCAAGTTACAGCCATGGGTGATTGGAATCGTTAATTTTACCTTGTGAGTTTCCAGAACCCAAGTGCACAAACTAAACTTCAGTACAGAATGTATTGTTAGTCGCAAATTTGCTAATAACGCCAGAGTTTTTCTCATACAAATACTCATGTACAATATTCCAAAACACAATTAACAGTTACACTAATATAAGCCGGATAGTTGGCCGGTAAATAAAATACTAAGTTGGTAAGTTTATGTACGAAGTTCACAACGGCAGCAGCCGACGTCAGCCCAAAGACATCCATAATTTACAGCGCATTTTGGTCGTCGTTTCGGATAAGTTGGAGAGATCCGCTGGCATATCATCGTGGTAAACCCATAATCGCTTTGCCAGTGTGGTAGCTGGATTAATCCAACTTACAACGGTGTAATTGTTATCTGATATGAAATATGCGCTTGCAGTTTCTTGGCCAATCGGGAAGTTTTGAAGCAGACGGAGCATCCGTTGAGAATAATGACAGTTAACAAGACTTTCCACGTCGTCATCAACAGCTCCGGGATCATCTCGATGGCTTTCGTGGTCGGACAAGCCCTTACGTGTACGAAACTTCTCCAACCAGAACTATCCAACACGAGCAATGGTAGCAGTAGGACACAACACATTCCCGTCATTAGCAGCACCGACCCGGAGACGGTGTCCAGAGATGCGATAACCTCAGGCAACAGTGCGCTCTCTGCGTCTGGACGCCATCGTTCACGTCTTTTTACTATGCGCCAGTTCAGTAGTGATAACGCCCAGAAGCATATTACTATACCCAAAAGTAATGTATAAAGAACCCAATCAATCCCAACGGGCGGACGTGCGCCATTCGTAGGCGTGTCCGTCTCGTTTTTCGGTAGATATCGTAGTGGCTGCAGACAAACAAATACTAGTTACTCCTGCTGTGATGTTTGCATAATTTTTGAACCCAAAGCGGTGGGTTCCTAAATCTCCAAAGGTACTCGGGGAAAGGTATGTGGCCTTAACCAGTAGTGGATGCTTGTAATTTTAACAAAACTTTTAAATTTTCAAAGCATTTGCACTACTTCCTATAAAGCATTTGCATTTGTGAAGTACTTTTATTGTTATAAGTTGCTGCTGTACGCCGTTTATGGTCGGAGGTTTTTAATACAGAGAAGGTTACTAAAGATTTTTGAAATACTGTATGTTAAGGGGAAGGTTATACGGTATAAGAGGCTTCAGTGTCGAAAATTACGATATTTTGCGTAATTGTAAATTTGTAACTGCAAGATACATACGGTTTGTGTTTTGTTGTCGCAGTCATGTAGAAGACCCAGTGGTTTCTCATGTGTGGCTAAATTTATGTAAGCTTCCCACACAAATGGAAAGCATTCCAGGATTAATCGTAACGTGGATAGCAACAAATGCGCACACATTTGCTGATAAATGGCACAAATTTTACCACGAATAACAACATGCCCCTGCTCGGGACCGTCATTGCGATAATCAGCTGCAAACAGGCAGAAATTTATAATACAAGTTAGGGACACGTCCGTTTTTACGGAAATTTTTAATATTTCTTAGATTACAGAAAATGAAGAAGATCTACTTGCATTTCTCAGGGCGTTTGATCGTTTTCTTGAGATTCTTCAGCAACAGAGTCATATTTTCAGCCATCCTGCTTAGTAAACTTTCGGGCGGGGTTGAAGATTTTTTGAATAGACTGCAATAAAAATACGGGCATTCGCGGGCGAAAGGAGCAGAAACTGTTGGCTGCTTAGATACAAAATTATGAATAAAGCGATACGATAAAAACAAACCTTCTTAATACAACTCACATGTATAAAGTAAAAATGGTACTTACAACTGCAGTACTGATGGCTATATGGATTATTTGAAGTTTGAATTACGCATCCGGCAATCAAAACGCAATATTAAACGCGAATTAGGAATTCAATCGCAAGTAGTACAAATTTAGGACGGTATGTTGGCGGCAGGTGTGATGGACCACGAACAGCAACTGTGGAATTTCCGAATGGCGGCGTGTAGGAATGCTAGAGTATCTGTACATGTGGACTGTAAAGGACACGATCGATAATACGGAATCGCTTGTGATACGAGGGTAGTGACGGCTGACGCTACTCGTGTAATATACAGTACAATACGTTGTTGTACAGTAAAGACGGAAGACGGAAGTCTGATGTAGGTCGGACGCGCATCGATTTTTGCCTAAACAGCGCTTAGACTTTCTCTAACGACAGCCCAAATTACGAGTAAATACCGGCACCTGAATCGTGGGATTTATAAGTCAACCAGTCGGTGATTCTTCACGTTATGTTGAAGTACAATACAAAAAGGTGCAAATCGACCAATCTGACCGCGGCTCAAAAAGGTACATTAAATTAAACAATTAAATTTTCTTAAATTTAATTTAAATCAGCAAACAGAGCAGGGACGCATCCAGTGCGCATAAATGCCCAGCACTAGCATCAAAGAGAAAAGCGTTCTTGCCTGCTTAACACATATTCATACTTGCAATGCTTTTCCAACTGGTTACGGCTCGGGAGGCGCGCCGTAGTATAAAGTATAGCTTAACCCATCAGTTTGTAGTTTGCACAGTAGTCAAGCGTAGGATATTGCGGGGCAAGCTTGTACTCGTATATTATTAGAAATACGTTTGCACAACATGTTTAACATAAAAAGATAAAAAAAAAGAAATAAATAAAAAGATATATATATATATATATAAATAGATTAAAGATATTTGGAATATAAAAGACCACAGCGTTTGACAGTAGGCGCGTTTCCGGAGAGATGCGGAACTGGTGGCTAACTCGTGGTAACGCATACATACAGATAAGATGAAAAACCTTGCCCAGTGGCAACAAATGCCTCAAATTCTGAAACCTTCTTAACTTCCACAACTTTCCAACCGGATGTTGCGCGCACAACCGACTTTTTCCCCAATACAGGAAATTATCTGACTATGAACGGCCAAAAAAATGCAGAAAAGTCTTTGGACAGCGCGAGAGCGGAAGTTTCCGTTATCACGTACATATGCACACGTACAGTATTTGGTATCATGTACAGATACAGATAGTTTTCGTCGGGTACTAGAATAGGTTGTTGTGCTTTCTAATGATGTACTTACTGGATAATGAAGCAGCAATCGCAGTAGTAACAACGAAAAAAGACGATAGCCTCATTTTACAAAGTTAATTGACGGTAAAGGCTTGAGAGACCACGAGTGCTGCACGCTGGGATAAAGTCGCCTACAATTGGCGTTCTTCCCTTCCTTAACATAAGCGCTTATTAAAATAAATGCCCAGACGAAGCTACCGACAAACCTCGCCGCGACTACAAATTTATCAGCATCGAAATTCCAGTTGGAAACGGTATCTACATTATTATTATTAGACTACTTATGCAGCCGGTAGACTGGTCGATCTGTCGATCTCTTTGACAATTTCGCGATTTAATCAGTCCTCCAGGTATCAAAGCATTTAAAGTATTACTCACTGTCTTGAGCTGATATTATGTTTCTCTAGCGCTGCCGTTGCGCGAGATATTTCATTCGGCAAAAACAAATTCTGTAGAAGACAAAATTTACGCTGGACTTAGCTGCGAAACGCCAACGACCAGTCACTGTGGAGGCGGCGCTCTTTCCCAACATTTGCTTCGCTCAGCTAGTGCGACCGACAACAGCCAACGCTGTGGATCGCGTGAATATTTATACTTCGCTTTTACTCGCGTTCCGACCGCTCACAGAATACACCTTCACATTCCGTCCACCCACCATTTCAGTTTGCCCGCATGGGCCCATATAAAAATAGTTTATAATATTATACAGGTAATTTTTAACCAGTAGAAACGTTTATTTTCGAACCGAATGCAACAAGGAACAACAAATAAATTTAACAGAAAAC
Organism: Paramacrobiotus metropolitanus; assembly: GCF_019649055.1. Classification (NCBI taxonomy): domain Eukaryota; kingdom Metazoa; phylum Tardigrada; class Eutardigrada; order Parachela; family Macrobiotidae; genus Paramacrobiotus; species Paramacrobiotus metropolitanus. The sequence goes on from NW_026570276.1 coordinate 815,250, forward strand.
AAAGTTACAGAAGTTTAGAGATCAGCGACTCCATCGGAATTTGCTATATAAAAACGAGGAATTATCACCAATTAAAATCACCGGTTTAGTTAATAATAACCCATTTGTTACTTGGTTTTATTTACTAGAATTAATCACCGTAAAATAGAGATAGCGTTTTCAAGCATAGATTTCACACCACTAAGAATAAAAATGCAACATTGTAAGCAGTTGGCGAAAAACGAAAAATAGAAGTGCGATACTTTGGACTTAAAGGATTAAATTTTACGTGCTGGGGAAAAACAAACCGAACTGTGCAGTCAGCTCTTAAAATAACCACGTAGCCGCTCACTGCAGGGGCTACTAATGCAATCGGGTGGACGGAACGTGAAAGTGTATTCTGTAAGCGGTCGGAACGCGAAAAAAAGCAAAGTATTCATCGAGCCTGTACAACCGGTCCGATTTTCAAAATATCACCCCTTTCGTTATTTCTGTTCTTTTTCGAAGCCGGTGCTTAGAAATGTGCAATATTAAACCAACATTCTATAGACACTGACAGCTGGCAGTATAGTTACTTACGGAGTTACGGTTAGGACGTAACAACGTTTTGTTCGTTCACCGCGTATGGAAACATTTACTGTAAAAACAGCATTCGGCGCTTTCATTTAGTCCGATATTAATTCGGTAAATAGAAGTACATATTTCCATGGTTTTTCCAATTCGTCGTCGTCTTGTAGAAGAAATACATTGATGCATGTTTAATACTGTACAAATAATCAACAAAATTTTCGTTTCATCCCGACACCGTAATTAACCGCCGCTGTTGTGCATTACAGTGCAGACGCTGCGGCCTGCTTGCGCAACGTCGCACAGCTGACACCGGGCCCCGCCCTCTTGCTGTCGACCGCATAGGTGGCGCCGCGCGTCTGCCAGAACCGACCCAACGCATTGCCTTCTTCATCCACACACCAGCATTTTCCGCTGCGTGAACACTGTTTGGGCAGGTACTCCCCGGTCTTCCAGCTACACTGCGGAATGTACGCCGGCTTAGCGTCCAAGAGGCGGGCGGTGTGGGCGCGCAGCGGACACCGGCAGGAGAGGCGGGCGCTGATAGGTCCAAAGACCGTCTCGCCGTTCATGGTGTCCACGCAAAAATGCCGGCCGTCCTTGGTGGACTGCAGGGGGAGGAGCCGATTGGTGGACCAATCGCAGGCCGGCTGCCAGACCGCGGAGGGCGGGGTCTGGTCGACGAGGCCGGCGCAATCGACGAAACCTTGTCAACGAAAAACAACAACGAATTTTTTTTGTTAGTGTAACAAACTGCTATTAATTGTATTACTACATATATTTACTATTTATTAGGGACTTTCAGAATACTAATAGAAAACAAAATATTAACGCTATTTAAGAGTTATTAAACGAAAGACGTTCTCAACCAAAAACATTCTTGACAAACGACATATTTTTATTTAACGCCTCGTTGCCAGAAACCTAAGTACGTTTTCTGCTTTTGATGGTACTGTTTCCAAAAACAAAGCTACAAATATCGCACATAAAAAGTCAGTAAATTTCGAGGCGGCTACTTTTTAAGTTCTGCAGCTTATTTTAGCGCTAATTGGTAAATAAAAATGATTAACAGCTTTTATTATTTTGTGCAAATGCAGAGAAGTAGATAGTAAAGTACAGCTACCTCTACTGAAATATCTAACTGAACGAATACGTGCTTCAGTAAATAATATTATATGAATTGAAGATACAAAATGCTATCTTCGATTAATGTTATAACCTATCGTACTTTCTGATTATATTACCTGGCTCTGCTTGGCCATCGTTGAGGGTTTCAAATAACGGCTTCTCCAGGAATTCTCCCTGAATAACCGCAACGCAAAAAAAGAAGGCAACGATAACACGGCGCCCCATATTTTTCCGAATAGATAATGTGCTTTTCTAACAATAAGAGAAACTACAGGTAGTTCTACTGCACCTGTAATAATTACTATGTAGTTTACTGGACCACTTTCACTTTCTGCATAAGAAAAACCGGCTTCAATGTCACATCAAATTGCCGCTCAACGCTCCGCTGTAAATCACAGTAATGATATGCGGTTTTTATTGGATAGTAGCGAGTGTTTTTATCACTCTCACCTTCGTTTGTATCCCGAGGCGGTGTTTGACTTTCACGACAAAACTCCGTGCCTTTCTGTTGACCGTGGTGTACATATATTGTTGTTTGGGAAATCTAACTTCTTATTCGATTCGGTAATTAACTATAACAACAATACAACACGCCCAATATACCGCGGATAGTTTGTTAACACGACCGCCAAATCGGATTATGCGGTGAATTGTAATTAAAGTGCAACAAGTTACGACGCCATGACACGACCACAGATCAGTGTACGGAAATTAACGTACGGAAGTTATTTCTGCATATGTATATGCAAGCGACAATTTTGGCGTGATTGCGGAAATGTCTTTTGTCAGTTGTGAGTTAATAACTACATAATTCGCGTGTTCGTTGTGGTAATCTTAATACTAATTAGATCACCAGCAGTCAATGCACGCTTTGAATAACCACAGATCAAAGCGTAAACCTGAAGTGATGCGCTATTATTGAATAAGGAAGCTGGCGCTTGTAAATGCCGATTTTTATATCAAAGGCAAAGCCCCAATAAAAACTTTCTTTTAATAAATCAACGACGCATTAGATCATTTTCTTATATTATTTCAATTTCGTATACTAGTTTTTATTATATTATTTTTATAATAACATTTTTAGGATAATTATAATATTTTTATTATGTAATTATTATAATATTTTTTGTGCTAATACTGATTTTTAAATTATGTTAATTTTAAATACGGAACTAATATTTCCATATAAATTATAGCAGTTATTTTACTATGAAAAACGTAATAAATACGTAATGTTAAAATAATTTTTTTACGTTGATTTACTCGATTATTGCCAATCAATAATCATTGAACCAACCAGTTTATCGATGATATGAGCAGTGCTTAAACGGACACTTATATATGACGTGACCTTTGCTACATTCGCATTGTTTCAATATTTCATTCACCGATTTTCCACTTTAATCTGTCTAATTAACCGTGCCGACGATCGGCCGATAAACATCATCAGTTTAAGCCAAACACCACAAACGGAAATCAGGTTAAGGTTTATTAGTGAAACGCGGTCATTGTCGTCTGACGTTCGATGCAGGTGTACATAAACGGCATAGCCGCAGCGCGCGCCGGTTCTTAGCGTTGGCGCAGCAGCGGCGTCTGGCGGGCCCACATCTCGTTGACCATCTCGCAGGTGGGCCGCGGTGCCTTGCTATCGGTGGGCATCCATGTCGGGTCGTCGGTCAGACGGGGCATTTTGTAGCGGCCCCATACGGGACCCAGGCGCTGCCCGCTGGGGCTGACGCACCAGCACTCCTTTTTGCGGTTACACTGGGTGATTTGGTAGGCGCCCTGGGCGTCGCACTGTGGGATCCACAGAGAGGATTTGGGAGCACGGGACTGGGCTTGCATGCAGTCGACAGCTATAAGTCAAATCCAAATCACAAGTTCAGAAAAAGAAGAAACAAAATCAATTTAATTTACATAAAACGACTGTGAAAATTTAAAAAGATTCAATTTGCCGAAAAAGATACATGGAAGCTGATTGTCTTCCATGAAGTCAAAGCAAACAGTCAAAGCAATATTATGCAGTTTGGGTAAAAATCCATTCGGAGGTTATCACAGATGTGGGATTATACAGTAATTTGACATGAGCATTTTAGTGTCCAGAATTACATTAGCAAGATTTTTTACAATACACAAATGTATGAGCTAAATTGCATATCCTACGATACATTGACGGCAAAAAAAGTACTGAATTTTGCCACGTTTAGTCACATCACCAGTCCACCCTATCCACCTTGGTACAACTTTTACCGTCGCATAAACAGCGACGGATATTACTGGAAATAAACAAGCAGATGTAGGTGCAATCTGCGTGTACGCGTAGGTCGAAAATATTAATTTGGCATTTTTTATCAAGGTCACGATGAGGAAGCCATACAGCAAGGAACTATTGAGATTTTACTAAATTATTTTTTAAAAAAACATTACCAAAATTCCCTCAGTTTGCTATTTTATAGTTTTTATCGATGTTGCTTTACTGTATAACGTACCTTGCTTAGCGTTAATCGCGGATATCAGGCAACATCCCACTAATAAAGCAGCAAATAATAGCGTTATCCCGTTCATTTTCGTTGTGCCACGTAAATCAATCGGCATTAACAAAAATAACGATCGCGTCGCTGTCTGTTTTGGTGATGCGCATGAAAAGCAAAACACATTGAATTTTATCCATTAAAATACCCTCCATCCATCGGATGTGTAGAGGTGCTGACTGGCTGCAAATAGCCGGCGGAGATACTGCATAATTTTTTCTATTCATCCTTTGTGCCGCTGCCACTCGTCGGGAATTCGCATCCCATACATTTCCAGTCATCTACCGATCACATAATGGTTTTTAATTAACCGGTACATTCTAACGGTAGATTGTTTGTTGATGCCACGTACTCTCACCGTCGTTTAACTGACAACTCAATAACAGGAACCATGAATATTTATTGGCTAATCTCGATACGTTACACTGTCGAAATAAAAGCTGCCGGTGTTAATCAAACTAGAATGATTAATATTACAGTACATGTACATGGTTTTTGTCACATGCATCGTGTAAAAAATACTCATCTTAATTGCTAATCAACCGGAAAACTAAAATCCTTTGTCGTGGCCGATGGACAAACGAAAAACGTTTTCTACCTTTATGTCAATAATGTCCCGTGCACACGGAATAATAAATTATACCGGCACATTTATAGTTAAGAGAAAAGAATTAATTCCACCATACAGTACTTCAGCAATTCTTTGCGCACTTTCAACAAGCTCAGTCAACAAAAAATTAAAAAAATATTAGTTTGCGCAATCTAATAAAATCACGTACATTCAAGTATGTTGTATGTACAAATAAATACATGTCTGCACAATGTGCACATGTACAGATACCTATATGTACAGACGCCTAAGTACTCATACCAGCCACCAAATGCGCGTGTTAAAATGCACAATACATAAAAGCAACGTGAATACGCAATTAAATTTAAAAACATTAATGCACAAGTAGCTTGAAATTGAATTATAATGTGAATTAATTCAATAAATCGGATGCATCACAAGACCTTATAGTGTGGGTAATTCACCGTAATTATATTTTAATATACCACGCCACGCATTACAGGCTATATTTACAGTTGATCATCAGCACGTTAAATTACAGTACGATGTTGCGGCGCATGCAAAAAGAGCTTCAATTAAACGGCATCGAGTGTAAATGACAAAAAATCGCATTACGTTTATGGAATTTACAGTGGAATGTTGAGCTGCGTGAAAAGTGGTTAAATATTTAAGTGGTCTATTTATAAAATGAGAGGAGAAAAATTACCGGGTTCTGCTGCACACGTACAAAGCCGTATGTGTACAGAAGTGTACACATGTACCGGCGTATTACATCAATATTTAATTAGCAGTGTATGACTGACTGGCATTTGAATTGCGAAATGTCAGAGTAAATGAAGGAAAAGTGCTGATTATTGCGATCTGTATTAACAACGCTCGTATCCGGATGAAAATATCCCAGTCGAGCATTTACTGCTGTGCAGAGGATATGCCTCACTAAATATTTTGATGCACTACCACTTTCATTAAGAACTTGCGTTTATCTGAGTTAATCTGAGTTTTCCTGAAATTTATCATCAGATTAATTACATTATTTTTTCCAGTTTTGGGAGGTATATCTAAAAATGAGCATTGATACTGTGGACGGATTATCCCTGCAGAGTTTCAACGCGCTGGAAACGTCGGAGGAAGTCTTCCGGTGTCAGAATGCGGATTTTGTCTGGATGCAGAATATCCGCAATGAAATCCCGGTGGTGCTGCAGCATGCGGCATTACTGAACTCCGCCTCCAAATGGTCGCTGGGCTATCTGTCCGCCAATATCCACCGCAAAGTGCTCTTCTCGCTAAATCTGTCGCATGGCGACTGCGCTCAGTTAGCCGATGAGACTAAAATCCCCAATCTCCACCGACCGGCGAAATTCCGCCCGTGTACGAGGAAGATTTTCCTGAATTTTGCCGAAGCCCGGGAAATCTTACTCGGAAGCCGGCTTATTAAGGAGCGGTAAGCCGCAGCGGCGTTACTAAACGTTCGATGATGCCGTTCATCTTTTGCCTTTTTCCTAGTATTTTATTCTGTATAATTGATCAAAACTTTCATGTTAAAATTGTTCGGTAAAAGCGCAAGTTTATTCGTTAAACGGATATCCGGCGGTACACAATGCGCTCTTACGGAATACGTTAAAAAACAATTCTAGCTCTTGCTGGTTCGGAAGTTCGAATAATGGTAATCTTAGATAATTTACAGAATACTGCTGGATGAACCGCTGCGCGAAGAATACGGCGCCAACATTCAAGCGGATATGCGGAACTTTGATTGGCCCTTCCTAAACAGCGTACGGAGTTTCTGCGTATGGGGCAATCTGATTCAAGTCAACCTCGTAATCGGCACTGAAGGTAAGGTGGTGCTGTTAGTGAATCTTTATTAACTTTTAAACCTTATTACCTGTGACGCATGCTATACTTATTACCGTGTTTTTAACGGGCTGTGTCTCAGCCTTTATTGTCCTGTGGTTGGTACAATTCAAGATCGTCAATACATGTAGTTCACAATTTCACGAAAATAATCAAACAAAGTGCTACGTAATTGACAACAAGGCAACATTTTGGCGCCGCAAAAGAACCATGCACATCACAAAGGGGCCTAAAAAGAATGAAGTAGCAAAAGCTGATTGGACAACTCCGCCCTCCGAATGCCGATGGCGAATGGCAGTGCACAGTCTTTGATGGAATGAGGCCCTCCTTCTCGATGTGAGGCACACGGCAACATGGATGGAGGCACCGCGTCGTGTGCAAAACGCAAAGGTGGAAAACGATGCTGCGTGTAATTTCTGGATGATGCCAAATCCAGGAGTCTTGGCTTACCGGATGTTGTTAACGTCCAAAGTAGGGAAAACTTCCAGATGCTTCTGCTTTATGGTGGGCCATATATCCAACGGTCGACCGTTATTCCAACAGCGAGGCGTCGTATATATAGCAGCCTGCTCCACAAATTGCAGGAAAAAAAGGAAGATGCAGAAGATATGCTTCCATAATGAATCTCCATTACCTCATGGGCAAGCTCTAATTAAGAGCGCCGCGTTCAAGTAAAAAAACTCATACTTTGGCAAGGAAAAAACAGTGGGAAAATAGCGAGAAAAGGGGTACAGAAAAGTTCTAAATTTATTGGCCGTTCGGTAGCTGTGCAGGCCAAGACTGATAGCTGTGCAGGCCAAGACTGAAGCTGTGCAGGCCAAGACTGAAGCTGTGCAGGCCAAGACTTAAACGCATAGAGGGATCTTGCTACGATTTAGAACTTCGATTTTCTTGTTAATTATTTCTTAACTAACGGGTTTGTGTTATATTTAGGAAGCTGCACGCAGGCAAAATTCGAAGAGCACCACATGCTGCTGGCGGTGATCAGCGGCAGTGTTCGCGTGACACTCTTCAGTCCGGACAATTATTCCACGCTTTATCCCTACCCGATCTATCATCCCTACGATCGCTACAGTCAGGTGGATTTCGCCCACCCGGACCTGATCAAATACCCCAATTTCCGGCGCGCCTACGCCGAGCAGGCAACCTTGGGCCCGAATGATATCCTGTTCATTCCGGCATTCTGGTATGTACGTATACACACACAGTGTCACCACGGTTTCCGTTTCACAGCTAACAGCTAAGACAAAATTGGCAAAATCATAAGCGTTTCTTATTTTTATTTATGATTTTTTAGGTGGTACCGGCTTGATTTCGTGGGCGAAAAGCAGACCGGTTTGACGATGAGCGTAACCTTTGCATATAAAGTGAGCCAGTAAAAGGTTAACCGTTTTTCACATGCTATAATTACAATTTGGGTTCCAGTAAAAGCGTTGTCTTATTTCCAGTACGGGTCAGGTAAGAAAGTGCGCTTTCCATTATCAGCCGCCCATAAAGTGGAGATTATGCGCAACACCGAGAAGATGTTGACCCAGATCGTGAATAAGCCCCACGATGTAAGTGCCATTGGAATGTCATAATACTGTTCTGATGTTTTTTATTGTTGTGCTAATTCTAAGCAATTTAGCGTTAAGGATCGGTGAAGTTATTACTTTGTGGTAACAAAATGTATCTGTACAGCCTATAGCAATGTCAATCACGCAGGTTGGTGATCTTCTGAAAGCCCTCACCTTGGGCCGCTTCGATTAATTTTCGATTACGAGCTGATTCTCAAATTAACCTGACGGAAGCAGACTAAGAGACTGCTCAACCCATCCAATGGCGCTTTGTCGAGGAACGGCATCGCTTGTGTGGGCAGATGTAATTCTTTTAACGCTAAAGAAGATGGAGCGCTGTTGCAGGTGATACCGCCAAAACGCTTGCGGTTATTGATGGAACCGTTCTAGCTGAATTTTGTGTCTAAACAGATCAGATGAAATAATACATAACTTTTTTTCTCTTGTGCACAAAAAAACGACTTTTTAATAAAGAAAGTCGAACAGACTTTCAGGCAGATTTTACTGACTGGGGAGTAAGTAATAAGGATTAATATCGAATCCGTGCAGAAATTACAACCTAGGGCTCTAATGGTAACTCTACATCTTACAGTAGACCGTAATATCATTTCTCCTTCCGGGCATACATAGCCGACTACCAGCCGAAAAGCGCTAGGAGTGAGGTGGCGGTTTGTGGACTGGATTTTGTTAGATTGATGATTCCCGTATTGTTCCGTGGGACCGTCCAAAAAGGCCGGAAAAACACTGGCCGATCTGGCACCAGCGGTTTCGGCCGCCGGACGAGAATACTCAGAGTGCCACGGCCCGAAGGGAAGAATAAGGAGTTGCCGCGCAGAGATTGGCTGGGACGTGGGTCGATAGCGAGGGTGTTGTCGCCGCCGCGGCCGGGACCGCCAGTGCCGCTGGAGGCCTGTGTTGTGGCACTGACTTTTTCCTTGATTTTACGGGAACCTGTTGGCCGAATAACATACTGCTTAAGCACATAGTTTGAGCAGTGACCTAGAGCGTTTAATGTATCAGCGTAACCGTCAAGATCGTAAATTAACAGAGCAGGGAGTTTGCTAAGCCCCGTGCGAAGTGGTCAGTCTTCTAGTATCGGCAGCCACCTTGCGCCACTACGCAGTATATTGGGCTGATGTCACGGTTGCAGTCGCATACTAAACTCGAACACCCGTATAATCATACAACTCGGACTCAAATCCACAAAATCAGCATGCCAAAACGCACAAGGTTTTCTACATCGAACAGGTTAATCATTTGTGACAACGAGTCAAGTTAGAGCCATTTTCACTGCTGTCCCTTGCCGTCGCCGACCTGGTCTGCGACCCTTTAATAGCTGGTCTGCCGCTTTTCAGGTACGCGACGAAGAAGATCTGTCGTTGCATGGTTGTATACATCGAGCTCTCTATGTCACCGCTCGTAGTATTATGCTCCAACCTTCTCAAGTACAGGCCATCTACATGCGATAAGCGATTGCAGCCAGCTTTACAACCTTGTATATCCTAATCGTCGACTGATCAGAACTGCAGAAGGGATATTACGTAAATGTACGTGTTGTACCAAAGCGTTGCTGTTGTTCTTGCTACCAACATCTGTACGACGACGCCTTTTTGCTACGATATGATTGTATGGCACAATGCATACGCACAATCGGACAAGCATACCGGAGATTCCCAAACGATTCATGGCGCCATCCGGCATTGGCTTGGATGCTGAGAGGGCCCCTCGGCGCCGGTATAAGTTGTGACCCGGTTCAAGACTGGCAACAGCGTAATCCGGTCGGCTATAACTGCGACCCGGTGCAAAATGATATCGGTGGTCATCATCGCGGGAAAGTTGTACACCTATCAAAAAAATTATTGTAGTTAGGCTGAATTTTATCAGCAAAAACCCACCAGAAACCTATCTAGGTTATTGATACACTGTAGCACAAAAACGCTGTGAAAACTGCGACGCGATTTAATTCCAGGTCGTAAATCCAAGAAATTGTGAGATTCAGACTGGGACAGTCCTCTTTAGGATCGGCTATAGTGACTTCACAGATACTCACGTTTTGGGTGCGACTGGTCATCTCGCGGGTGTGGCCGAATTTTTTGCCCATGAACAAGCAGAATTGAAAAGCTCCCGCCATTTAAGAACAACATCAAAAACAACGAAACATATTTCAATCCATCCATGGATGGACGCTCTGGTTGGGAATTTTGATAATTATTTAGGGCACTAGCTAGTTTATTTCATCAGGGTTCATTTAATGCTAATCTTGTGCTTAAGCTGGTTTATCTCAATCCACTAAATTCAGCTGGTATCTAAAAAAGATTGGACTAAATGGTTTGTTGGCAAGTATAATGCACTACTACCGCGCATTCTTCGTCGTGTATACAGAGAGACTGTGTTTCATGCGCAATCGGCGGTCAGGAAGTAAAAATGTATCGAAATGGAATGATGGAAAAAAACAGAGTTTGCTCCAGGCAGAATAGATGAATACTAATTATTTACTTCCAAATTTTGTATAAGGTTTTTTGTTGATCAATGCAGACTTTGAACAACCCACGTACCATTAGTTATGCAATGGCCAATGAGTATGTAATAACTGTCCAATAAAATTATAAACAAACCTGTTAACGCAACCAGACGGATTTTTGTTTAGAATTTTGAACCGCGTCTATTCGCTGCTTGGCAGCGGATTTTTTAAGGCTAGTTTTAAAGTTAATGTTATCTTATCTTGGGATAACCTTTTGCGTCTTCCCTGTGTGTGGGCTAGCAAAATCATACGTATTCTTGCCTGGCGTTATATAATAAAAATTAAAAGTCGTTCCGAGCTGTACGGGTTTTAATAGCCAGCAGGAAACTGAGCGAATAAACAAATAACTCGAACGATGTTATAGCTTCATGTAGAATATCATTACATAAAAAGACGTTGTGATAGTATCAGGTTCACATTTGAATCGCCCTTTTTGACATAATATTATTTTCGTTTCGGTAATTATATCGCGTACGATTGGCCCATGTTATCCCGAACGATATCATGTACATTCCGGCACAGCCACAGGTACTGTATGCATAGCATCGTTTTGCCATACCTGCGTTGGTCGCTGCTGCATGATAATCCACACGATGCAGTAGTATTTTCTCGTGCCTCGCTTATTTCGTCTACCAGCCGAAGAGCGCCAGGAGTGACGCGGCGGTTTGTGGGCTGGATATCGTTAAGTTGACGACATTCGTATTATTCCGAGGGACCGTCCACAGCGGCCGGGAGAAAACGGACTTCGTCATCATGTCATCCGCATTGAGACGCTGCTTGCGCTGGAAAGACAGCGAAGCGCCTGGTTCGTCGCTGATGGGCGTATCCGCTTGCAATGTCATCCCCGGCTTTTTCGGTCGGCGGACCAGAATGCTCAGAGACCAGAGTGCCCCCGCCCGAGGGGAAAAACAGGACGTAGCCGTGCAGAGGTTGATCAGCGCGCGGATTCATGTTCACGAGGTTCGTGGGCCGGCTGGGCGGGGCTATAGTGACTTCGTAGGTTTCCAGTGTGATTACCGTGTTACGGGAACCCGCACGTCGAACAACATAGAATTTGTACAGCTGTGCTTCCACCGTTTACAGCCTTCTTATCAAACGACAAAAGAAATCGTGACTTAGACATTTTATCTTAAAAGTTTATGCAATAGCATTGTCAAATTTTGCCGATTTTCAGCGATCTTTCTACCATGTATGACATGCAAACGCTCAGTTCAGTTAAAGACCGGTTTATATACTCGTATCTGGCATTGAAGTGCAGCTAGGTGAGAGGGTATGCGTATATGCGTAGACGTACACTGTACACAATTTTTGCTTTGCGGACAATGGGGACTCCGATTGTTTGCATAAAGTAGCCGAGGGAGCATCCAGTGGTCCACCGTACTGCCGATCAGTTTTACCAAGCCTTTGAGCGTGCTAAGAAAAGAATTAGGAATAACATGGACATACCGGAGCTTTTCAGTTGGTTCACAGCGTCGTCTTGAGTTTGCCTGGACGCTGACAAAGCTCCTCTGCGTCGGTAGAGATTATGCCCCGGTTGATGACTGGCCGCGGCATAATCAGGACTATAACTGTGACCGGGTGCAACGACCAGCGACAAAATGGCCGCTGGTCGTCATCCCGGGAGGGTCGGACATCTACCGAAAAGAGCCAAGGGATTTTAATAAACTGCCCGAAATCTCTGACAAAGATCACGACCGATGGATTGAAAGCAGTACACAGAAGATACGTAGAAAAATGGGAAAAACGCTGAATTTACCAAGGGAGACGTTTCGCGGATCAGAAGTTCAGAAAAATCATGTTTTTGCTGTATGGTAAATTAGTAACCTTGTATAATTGAAAAGACGCTTTCATCTTTAAAATCAGAACTACACAAAGTCACAGAACAAACTGATGTTCATTGAATTAGGCCTGCGATAGATTACACTGTACGTTGTCAGTTTTGTAAGCCACCCAAATTCATAAGCCGTTAGGCTGGTGCAGCTCATTATAGAACATATTCGTACTCACGTTTTGGGTGTGGCTGTTCGTGTCGCGATTGCAGCCGGTTTTTCTGAACATGAGCACATGAAAACATCCCTTAAATTCTTGTGGAAATTCTATCGGAGTGCGTGACGAAGGTAATTGGGCGTTTGCGGGTAGAGCAGGTCGACGGAGCGGCGGCATACATGAAATCGAAGGTGCAGGTGATGACCTCACCGGTTCGAGTTTCCGGTATCCCCACATCCGCCCGACTGCCCCCAAACAATCTGGTAGGGGTTTACAGCGACGGGTGGCCCGGAGCGGCGAATATATCGGGTAAAGCACTTACTGCGCCAGCGTCCGGCCTCTTGAATCGTGCGATCCGGAACATTGTTGGCTGCAGCCGTGGTGGCCGCACCAATTCTGAAGCTGTGCGTGGTGATCCGCTCTCTGTCCGGGTGGCCCTTGAGGAGACGGCGGAGACATCTCTCGACATCGGCTCTCGTGACGAATTTCCCATCTTCGCGCTGCAACAGCGGCAGCTCGTTCACAGGTTCGGATACCCGAGCACGGTAGTTACGGTATGCCTGCACGGGACAGACCGAGCGTCCGGTCGCCGCCAGCGCTACGCTACTACCACGCCAGTCTGGTCCGTTTTCGTTATCCTGAGATGGACGGTGAGGTGGTGACCGTCGTCCACTATGTCGCTCCATGTCAGCGTTCGACGAACATCGAAGCGGCGAGTGCCGGGGGCTGTCACTTCGCTGATGCGGAAGAAGCCGAAGAATAAAAAGGTAAATGTTATCCAGTAGAGGGATTGTTCGTAGTCTGACATTCCGATCGTCCGCAGAGTGTCCTTTAAATATCGCATGTGGTTCAACGTCACGGGGAGACGTCGATCCTTCTGCGGAGCCCCTAAGCGGCGATATCCTTCCAATGCTCTTTGCACCGTATCATTGTCCGTGTGGTACACTACGTTGGCTTCCCGATGACGGTTTATGCCAGCTAGGTAAACGGTAGCGGTGCGGAAGCATTTGCCGTCGGAGTAAAGCTTGGCGACGAATTCGGCAACAGTGGTCGGTGTCGCAGGCAGGCTGGCCAGCGATCTCTTTTCACAAAACTGCTGGAATTGGCAGAATGCTGCATTGTAGGTCGATCTGGTGGTGTCCGCAATGTGAGCTTGCAGCAGCTCATTCAACCTTGAGGATTGCAGTACGCCGCCTTGAGATCCGGAAATATGTCGGGGCAGTCCACCGGGAGCAGCTCCGCTTGTGGTGCCAGTCGTCGAAAGCGGCTTTGCTGGAAACGAGACAACGCATCAGCTAGTTCATTGTTAACACCAGCTATGTGTTTTAGTGTCAGCGTCATGCCGGCGGTTGCTGCTGCTTTAACTAGACGCCGCATAAGGTCCAGCACACCGCGATTTGTGGATCTCAGGTTTGCATGTGTTGCACCTTCATTGTCGCAGTGGAAGATAACTTTCCTGCCGGCCAGCTTTTCCCCCCAAACAATAACAGAAAGCAATATCGGCACCATTTCCAGATATTCAATGCACGGTTTTAGTTCAACCACCCACGGCGGCCAGCGCTTCTGAAACCATGCACCGTGGAAAAAGGCGCCGAGACCATGAGTTGCGGAGGCGTCCGTATAAAGGTGAAGCACGTCCGACCGCGTCCAGTCTGGCTGTAAGAACGGGGCAGTGCCGTTCCAAGCTGGCAAAAATTCCCTTCACCAGTCCAGATCTTTATGAAAATCAGCGTTCAAGGGAATCAAGCTGTCTTTTCGGTGCTCGGTTAACAAAGAAATCATCCGACGCGTGAAAAGACGACTAACAGGGACGCATTTGGATGCAAACTGCAGGACTCCCAGTAAGCTCTGGAGCTGTGTGCGTGAGCAGAAACGTTGCACACTCCACTCGTCAAGAGCAGCTTGTATTTCTGCTTGCTTACCAGCTGAGAGGCTGAGAGTTTGTCTCACGCTGTCAATGAGAATGCCCAAGAATATCAACTGAGTCGCGGGTCCTTCGGTTTTGTCTTCCGCCAAAGGGACCCCGAGCTCACGGCATATTTCAGACATGGTGCGCATGAAATCACTGCACTGTGTACTGCCAGGCTTCCCCGCAAAGAAATAGTCGTCTACATAGTGCAGCATTGACGTCAGTCCACTTCTGTTGCGTACAGCCCAGTCAACTGCTTTTGCGAATTGCTCGAACATGTATGGCGATGACCGTAAACCAAATGGGAGTACTACGTTAAAATAGTACTTACCATCCCACCGGTATCCGAGCAGATTCCAAAAGTCACGACGTACCGGGATCAGGCGAAAAGCAGATTTTATATCCATTTTCGCCATAAGGGCGCCCCGACCGAGACTTGTCACAACTGCAACTGCATCGTCAATGGAGCAGTAGTCCAGTGGTAGCCGTTCACCGTCAATGACATCGTTTACACCGTCACCAGTCGGTTAGGATAAGTCCATAATTACTCGGACTGTACCATCTTTCTTCAGCCGAGCCCCGAGCGAGTTTACTACGAAATCTGCAAGCGGTGGTGACGCAAACGGCCCGATGCTGTGGCCTTTTGCTACTTCTTTCTCGATGTACTCTGTCACGGCTTTGTGGTGAATTTTTGTTGTTGCTGCATTTGGCGTATATCGGCATTTCTGAGGACCGTCATGGAATATGTCCGCGCCGTGCGCTAGTGTGTCTGTTATGAACGACACGACTGACGCTTCAGGGTATGTCGCAAGCAGTCCGGCAAAAGCGGTGGCGCGCAGTGGAGAAGTCGCTTTCGCCGGCACTGTCGCTTCAGGTTTCGGCTTTTGTGCAGTTGAGGGCGCGATGGTTTGGCTCACCGCACTTTGAGCAGGAGTGTATCCGTCGGGCTTTACATGGCGTAGTGCAGCCCCCAAAGTTGAAGTTCCGACAGATTTCCCCGTCTGTGGCGGGTGCGGTCCGAAAGGGCTGCCCGTGACCCGGCTGTCCCTTTCGCGGCAGCGGGCAGCTGCTGATGAAATGTCCCGCAACGCCACAATTCCGACACTTATCATCTTTTTTCCGATCGCTGTTACGGCGGCTGACTGCGTCCTCCATTACATTCCGCAGCGGATTCTGTATGCAATCAATATATGTATCCTCATGCTGGTGTGCCCACAAGTCGTACTCCCGCGGGTGGCTGGTCATAAAGGCACGAAACTGCCTGTCATATTCCAGCCAGTTGGCGATGGGCACTTCACGCTCAGCGTACGATGCAGTAATGTCCAAATACTTAAACAGCTTTGCACTTAGCAGCGGTGCGATCGAAATCCACATATTCAGTAAGATCCAGCAACTTTTTGCGTAGCTTCTTGTCAGGAATAGACGGGAGTTCGTGAGATGAAAGCTCATTGCCTGACGGCCGTGGTGCCGGCGGTCCCAAACGGGCAAACACGTCAGGGCGGTCGCCAGTGTGCTGGGGTGCTGAGCTGCGCGCTGGTGAGTTATCGCTATCGCTCTCCTCTTCAGAGGAAGAAGAATCGCTTCTCTTACCTCGTTTGCGATTTCTTTTCCTTTTTCCTTCGTTTGACTTGCTTACAGAGTCCACCTGGTGCACGATTCTACCGACGTCGTCACCAAGCTGGATCTGCAAGTTGGAAGAAGGCGATAGCGGCCGGGCGGCATTCTACGGCTGAGTTTTCATGATCGAAATCAGCGAGTCTATCTGCAGCTGTTGTCTTTGCTGTCCCTGCATAATGGACTGTAGAGTTGGCTCCAACAGCTGTACTTCGCTGGAAGTTTCATGAGCGGTAGCTGTGATTGGCGTGGGACAAACGACAACGCTTTTCAAGCGATTTTTCGGTGGCGCCTTCCCGGGAGGTCTTCCGACAGCTCGCCGTGATTTCTTAGCGGTTTTTCCACTTCTCGTGGCTGGAGGCATGATTTACAGTCCGTAAGGAAATTGTTATCAGAAAAATTGCAACTCACTTCACGGTATAAAGAAACATCAGAGAAATGAGCGCTCTTGTAGAAAACTAATAAGTCAGCACGACTGATCGGGACAAAATGTAAAACTGGAGCAGGCCGTCTGCAAAGTCGGCGGCAACTGGATCACATTTCCAGCGCCGACAAAGAAAGTGGGCCGGGCCACACGTAACAAAGCATACAGGGAATTTGCCACAAATTTAACTACACTTAGCTCGCTAACTGTTCTTTAAACACGAACAACAGTGAACACAGAAAAAAGTAATCCAGTCCATCCATTCATAATTGTTGTACTAAACAAATTTTTTGCAGTATTCAGTGCACTGGTTGAATAATCTGTTTAACTGGATTTGGAGAGTTCAGCAGGTACGACGCTTGATCAAGCAGGTTCGTCCGAAACCCACTTTATGCAACAGACAATGAGACATCTGGAATTACTGGAATTAACTGCTCGGTTAATAAAAATACCGCTGTTAGTATGCTTCATTATCCTGTATGCTGAGCTACCGGTGTCGCGAGCGTTGCTGCAGGCGGCCAGGAAGTTAAAAAAACATAGAAATGAATACATAAAGAAGCAGTTTTGTTGCTGGGAGAATGAATGTATATTGAGTAATCATAGTTTCAGGTTCCGTTTAAGCCTTTTGTTTGTCTGTGCAAGCCATTGAAAATACGTTAAACACATGTATGTTATGTCGTGCGTACAAATACAGTATCTGGTACGTATTGTAAGTAACAGTAACTTCAAGTAGGTAGGAAGACTAAGAACCAAATTAAGAACAGAACCAGCCAAATTAAGAACAAGAACCAAAGTAAGTAGGCAAGAACCAAATACATGAATTACAGCCCGCCTTTGTAATAATTATTATCTTGCTATCGGCTTTTTGATCAACCGGTTCAGTTCCACCTGTTCGCCATTTTTTTTGAAAAGCAGTATTAAATGGGTAGCCTTAGTTGGAAACACATTACATAAGTTTGCAAACTCTTTATGTTATCTTCATGGCTTATAGTAGCCTTGCACCCAATTACCCACTACAATTATAGTGACGGTTACAAGTTACAACTGCTTTCTCCTCTATAGAGAAGTCTGCAGCGACTGTGCGCGAAAAAGCGCATTTCTCACTACAGTTTCTCACTACAGATCTGTACAGAACGGAGAAAACGTTTATTATACAATTTCTGGTCAACAAAACCGAAACCCGGCAGCATCAAGATCTACACCGCGAGGCACAACATAATATCCGGTAGCTGAATCCCCGTTTCTAATGCCGCCTACCAGCCGAAGAGCGCCAGGAGCGAAGTAGCAGTCTGTGGACTGGATTTCGTTAAATTAACGACACCAGTGTTATTACGAGGAACCGTCCACAGTGGGCGGGAAAAAACGTTAGCCGCCACCTCATCCGAACCGAGGCGCTGATTGCGCTGGAACGCTAAAGATGCGCCAAGTACCGGCTTTTTTCTCTGAACTAAAATACTCAAAAAACCTTGGCCGGAGGGGAAGAACAGGGCGTTGCCAGGGAGATGCTGATCCGGACGCAGATCACCGCTGACAATGTTAGTGGGCCGACTGGGCGGTTGAGCGGTGGTGGCGATGATCTCTTCCCTATTTGCCATTCTGCGAGAACCTGTATGTCAAACATAGAGTTTGTTCAAATGTTACTTACTGTACAATATTATATATGTTACGGACTAATGAGGGGTTGATTCATTGCAGGTATTTTAGCGTAGCATAGCATACCGACTTTTACTTTGGGCTAAATTTTGGGTTTTAAACGTTATGTGGGTAAACGCCGCAGGTTTCGCGGATGGTGAATGCATTGGTGCTAGTTCAACCGAAACATTCGAGTGAGCACTTGGACGAAACGACCAGTTCTAACGTGGTTGTTCTAGACTTTTGAGAAGGTTGTAATGTTCTGTAACCATTCTAGCTCTTGCTGTTGCCCTTGTTCTTCTTAAAGGACTTTTCAGCTGATTAAAAAGGTGTGTATCCTTTGAAGATCCCGCCGGCATTGGTTGACATGTTTGTACCTAGTTGCATAACTGATTTTTGAGCAATTCACTAAGTTCACTAGCAATCTAACATCACCGACGGACCATCGAACCTCGTTCTATCGTGGTACGGTTGGATTAACCCACTCCACTAGGGGCCGCTTAGAAGTTGCCGTCGTACGGCAGTTGTACCAATATGCAAAGAACAAACAAATAACTAGCAGAGCGACATACCGGAGCTTTTCAGCTGATTCACAGCGTCGTCCTGTGCCTGCTTTGATGCTGACAAGGCCCCTCGGCGCCGGTACAAGTTACGACCAGGTTGCTGATTGGCCACTGCATATTCCGGCCGATTAAAACTGCGACCTGGTGCAAAATTATGTCGCTGATCATCATCTCGAGATGGTCGCACATCTATATCAACAAGAGCGAAGATGGATCGCCAAAACAGACCCATCACAAATGTTGCATAAATAACCGCTTATTTAGCATACCCAATGAAAACTCGAAATAATTGGAAAATCTGGGAAATTAATAGATTAACCTCACTAACCATTACATACGTATTCTTACGTTTTGCATGTGACTGGTCATCTCGCTCGTGCGGTCGGTATTTCTGAGCATAATTACGTGGAAAATCCCCGCTAAATGCGAGCAGTGTTAAGCCGAGAAAAAAATAATCCAATCTATCCATTCATGGTTCGGTGGGAATAATCACAGTTCCAGCATTACTCCGTGCGCTTACAAAATATTAATAAAATATTGTCATCGGAAGACTGTTAGAAATATGATATTTAATTTTGGGCCGTTCCGTGAACTGCAGTGCGACACTTAAAAGCGCTGTACTAACGATCTGTTGACAAACAGTATTACAGTCTTATTGTTACGCTTGAAAACCTTTACCGCAGTACGACCGGCGTTACCGGCGCCGATGGCGGCCAGGAGGCCATAAAATTTTGCAATGGAATGATGGCAAAAACCACAGTTTTGCTGCCGGGAGAAAAGATGAATTTTAATTAACTTCCGGTAAAAGCTTTTTTTTGCAAGCCTCGATTGTCATGTGTAGCGCATGATATTTCATGTGTGGTTGTGGCGCCATGTTATTTTTATCAATCGCTTTAATTCGCTTATGCTTAATTACGCCTGGCACATTTGCTGTGTTTCTTAATTTCGATACATATAAACATAGATTTACTACCGTACGAAAAACTGTTGTAAAAACGGGGAAATCAGCCAGTTGGTCCGCAGTTAAATAATTAAACTGATCAAAACTCAAGTGCAAAAGAATTACGTCCATTATGTCATATTCTGAATTCTGAATCTGGCCGATACTAACTACCAACAGCGCCGTACAGTTGTATAATGACGGTCTAGGTTGGAAATGGTTAAGCTGTAACAGTTACACACCGCTTCCGGATGCTTGAGTCCTTTTAGAGGGAAACCAGAAAGCCACAGCCCTGCCGCTTTCTTACCAATAAAGGGATAACCTTGATATCCTAGTAAAAGCAAATAAGAATATCGTTAGAAGCGCATACACTGCGTACTTTTGCCGGCAAATATTGTCATTGGACTGAAGAGGTCAAGGAATGGATGTCTTCTAGCCTTCTACTAAAAGGAATGTTATTTTTCAAAGTTTCTGCGTTTCCTTTTTCTAAGCCTGGACGCTTTTCCGATTTCGGATGACGTTCTGAAATTGACTATCGTAAAAAGTATGAAGTTATGAACTACAGAGTACCAACAAGCCAGATAACGAAAACATGGTTTATGTCCCAGAAAGTTGATATTTTCCGATCATATCTTGCAGAGTTTGACAGCACAAAATAAAAATTATTATGCTGTAATAGATTTTACATCAGAATTTTACGACAAAGCTGGTTAGTACACTTGCTTCCGGTAACAATCTATCGAGAATTTTCATGAACAACCACGAACAATAATGACCGTGCATTTTACATTTTGTTCACAACCCTGCAGTATCATGCAAACGCCGCCACTGTTAACGCATCGGCGCCACCACGCTGTTAAGGGTGACTGGATGTGGTGATTGTCAGACTTGTGTGTTTTGTAGGTTGGTCAGTATCAGTCAACGATCTCCAGTAGCAGTCTCTCTCTCATGCATCGGCCGATAACACGTTACAGGCGATATTACCCTATCGCGCTCCTTATCTCGCTGATCGTTATCAGACTCCATTGCTCATACGCATAACACACACAGACAAGCAGCCAATCCCCAAACTCATATATACAATAGTTTCTAAGCCGGATAAAAATATACGCCGGCCGCGCGCATCGATCTTGGCTATCGTCAGCCGCAGAAGCAGCAGCAGCAGGATAGTTAAAAAGCCCCCGTTAAAAAGATCCATTTAATGCGCGGCCGTATGCGCTCTGCTGGCGCGGAGATAAGAGGCCTCAGCTTCTTTCTCCTCATTAATCCGTTCGCTTTTATAGACACGACTGCCGGCAAAAGATCATAAGCGCATTTTCCTCAGATCTTTATCAGCCGCGAGCGCGCCAACTCGAGCAATGACAAAACTTGGTGCAGTGAAAATGATCAGTAGCCGAGATGAACAACACGCATGCAGACATCGAGGCGCTGGCCGGTGCCGGGTTTTTCTTTACTGATGTGTGTATATGTCTGTGTAAGCCGTTGTTGTTTGCCGGCATTTTTGACTCAACCGGAGCTGAAGCATGTTCTTCTTTCAACCGTTGAGATCATAACCCACAGACACACCAAAAACGTCTGTGTTTTTGACTCAGATTCCGCAACATGTTGTAGCACGTTTTCATTTGGAACGTTTCGCTTTTATTACTTGTAAAGTTGACCAGCGTTAATTTAAGACAAACACAGGATTAATTTTGAAAGAATCGGAATAGCGTTGGATGATTATATGGTAAGTGGATTTATTGATTACTACAGTAATTTTTCCCGATCGAATCAATTCCTATCGCGTATATTGCGCCCGTCTGCCGAACCGGAAGTCCGACCTAGGTTGTTACTGATAGACTGATAACTGGTAAATAATTATCGCGTATTTTTGTCCATCGTGCGCTCGCTGAAAACCGTTCCACGCTGACGTGTTTTACGTGTTCGTACATATACACCGGTGTGTGTGTAATACTGTGATACATATTTGGCCATGATATTTGATAAGGATAAGGTGTAGATTAGAATCAGAGAGGTGTATGTTGTGTATAATGGCATTCCAGTCAGCCGGTATACCGGTAATAACGGTACAATGTATATATGTGTGTGCATAAGGAATTTATCGCGGAGATTTTATTATCGCTTTATCCGTAGCTTATCAATCAAACGCCAGTGAATAAAACCTTGGTTGGGAAGTTTTGTCGTGGAAAATATAATATCATCGCGGCATATGTTTACCTGCGCTGTATATGTTGCTTCTACGTTTGTTGGCCGTAATAAGTTTTTCGGCGCGAGACTTTCTCTTTAGTGTGCGCATTTTTTCTCGACCTATATCGAAACGAGCCGGTAGTTGTCTTATCGCAGGTAAGGATCTATGAATCACGTCGGACACGTCCTTCTTATAACATATACAGTAGAATCAGTCTTTCACCATTTTTTTGTCGTGTTTATTTCGGTTTTCTCATAAAAAACTTAAAAATCACTAATAAAAGTTTAATTTGTTCCCTTCACCGGCTTTTTTGTAAACGGTCAGTCAAGGATACAAAGTTTGCGAACACATAATATTAAAAAAAAACGGCTCCTCTACGTTCAGTGAAGCTAATTACTGTTAGTCAGTATTTTTACAGTTTCATTCCGGCGAAATGATATTGTAAAAATAAGATTCAAGCTGGTTTTTTAACCAACTTTACCAGATATTTTATTATTTCATTTAGTTTATAAAGAATTTTATTTGGTCTCTGTATTGAATGGTAATGAAGTCTTGGCGCCATGTTTAATGTATGCCGCTTGCCGAAGTACACGTAGTACAGTAATGGATGGTGACTTGGTAGCATGTAATATGCGCGAGTATGTATGTCTGTTCAACTATAGCAGATGTGAGCGCGATAAGGCCATTTCATTTGGCTTATTTTTATCTGATTCATATTTGCCTTTGAATAATAATAATAATCAGTGGTCATATAGAATGCGCACGCAGCATTTATTATTACCTTGCTCCATCGCGATAACGGCGCAACCGGCTTGACGCGACAAGAATCTTGCAGGCCCCAATTATTCTCAGTCACACAAACGCTAGCTACTCGTACTGATTGTAGTGTACTGGCTTAGGAAGTCCGCTGTCGTTAATCACGTTAACTTCAATAAAAACATATAACACTGGACTAAATTGTCTAAATTGTAAAACAGCGCTAAATTTTTATCAAAATTATGTGCCGGTGTTTAAGTAATCGTGCTTGACAAAAAAATGACTGCTGAATGTACGCCTATCATACCGTGTTCAGCGTAAAGTTGTAAAGTCCGGTATATTTGATTTCTTTTTGTTATTTATTGTGGATTAATTCCAGGCGTTCCCGTTCATCGTTATCATGACCACAGCAGACAGCGATGATCTCCCGTTAGATCTCTCCATAAAACGCCACTCCACGCCCAGCATCTCCTCGACATCCAGCGAAATCGTCCAGCTCCTGACGCGCGACAAACACCGCCGGCATCCCTGTTTAACCTGCGGCATCGGTTTCTCCTCACTAAAAACACTTCACGCCCATCTGCAGTTCTACTGCGCCACCAAACCCACCACCGACACCTTGACCACGCCCTCCACCACAGAAACACCCAGTGTCAAGTCTGAACCAGTGACAGAACGCTCGGTCACGCCCACCAGTACGACGGCCAGCCAATCGGCGCCGGCCGAAACAAAGTCTCCCGTTTTAAGCGGGCACTTTTGTTCGTTCTGCGCATTCCGCGCCAACACCCCTCGCGGGCTGCGCTCGCACGTCACCAAGTACCATTTCAAAGAGGCAAAGAACGTCCCGACGCCGCGCGAGGGCGGGCGGCCGCGGGCGCACCGGCAGTCGGTGATTGTCAGTGCGAAACGACCGAAATTAGTGGCGCAGACTACGATCGCCGCGGTGCCGGAGAAGCGCAAGTACTGCAAGTATTGTGATATCTACTTCAAGTATTTGTCCACCTTTCTGGCGCACCGGAAGTTCTACTGTACGGTACGGAAGCAACCCGGTGACGAGCCACTGCCAATAGCAAAAGCTGCAGCGCCGGCGCCCACTATTAGTGAAACCTTTAAAGCATAGGAAGTGGACAGATGGATCAACAGTTCTACTTTTAGCGGCATCTAATGGTATCTGTATTTGCAGGTAATGTTCCCTGAAATGCAGCTAGAGAACCCTGTGTATAATGTCATCCGGTTTCAAAATAATATTATGTAAAGAATGGAGATTTTTTCGGTCAATGCAACAGCAGTCCTACTATTATTTCACTACAGTTATTTCTGTTTCCGTTTCCGTATGCGTGAAACTCAGACAACGAATTCGTTTAAGCCTTTAAGGTGTACAAATGCGGCGAATAAAGTGAATAATTTTATTGCAACGGCAGCGATGGCAGTTGCATACTCAGGTTGCGAACTACAGTCTACACTCTACACACGGTTGCGTTTCGCCATACCTCACATAGGTCACACAGGCTATATTTTCAAATGTTTTGCATTACAAAAAAACAACGAAGTAAAATTGTTAACTTCTTATGATCTAACAACAGAACCAAAAGCCGTTAAATTGTTAACTTCAGCCTTCAGGCAAAACGACGATTAGCTGACCGAAAGCTTGCTGATGAGGCTTTGCTAGTCGACAAAATATTTCCCGACAAATTCTTAAAACGACAAATCGATGATCGAAAGTTTGCGGAACGAGAATTTGTTGAATATCGACATTTCGCTGACGGCATTCTGATGACCGACAAAACAACCTGCCGGAAAGCATTTTAAAGCCTAAGAAAACCCAAGAAAACCTTAGAAACCTAAGAAAACCATAAGTACCTAATAAAACTACTTCTATCCATAAACTAAGAAAACCGTAACTTAATGAAACGATACCCATAACCTAAGAAAACCTAAGAATACTAAACAATAGACGTTTGAGGGAATTGAGGCTAAAAACCCTAAGAAATCTGAGCATATGAGAACCTTATAAGAGCATGAGCATCCAAGAAAAGCTAAGAAGCCTCTAAGAAAGACAATTAGACCACGGTGAAAGGAACCGGAACTTACGTACATGGTTTTCGTATGTACAGTAGATTAAAGAACGTTTCCTGCCTTCTGCTTCCCATCGAATCAGCTGCGGGTGAAGAGAACTTTCAGATGGCTTTGAATAATAGTTTCTAAATATGCTGTTGATCTTCAACATACTTTTAATGCAGAAAAGTCCGCAGATGTCCGCTTTACAAAGAAGCGCACAAAGATGCAATTTGGGTTGTATTCACTGAATAACGAAGTCATACCGCTGTCGGAAGAAACTGTCTAGGTATCTACCTAGACAGTCATCTCAGCTGCGAAGGGCAGTATGAAAACCTTTCGAGCCGGATGAAAAAGAGGATACGTTATTTAAACGCACAATTTCCTTATCAAAATGAGTAAGTCAGGTTGAAAAAGGTTCGCTGAAACGCTGAGTAAGTTAGGTTACAAGTAACTGCTGGTCTGCCGTATAAGAAAATCTCTTCTCTTGGCGTACAGTTTTATATTTCATCTCGTACCGTATGGTGAACGATTTTTTTAAATTTCGAGGCAAACTTGCTCTGCCTGCCAGTTGCAATCTAGGGGGTCGGCCTACTTTACCTTTGCCCCCCCCTTTGCCTTTGCCTTTACACTTTGCCCTTTTCTACTTTACCTTTACCTTTGCCTTTGCCGGCGTGATTACCTTCACCGTCAAAAAATTTTTGTTAAAAACACTTGCAAAACTGTATCTCGTTAATTAACCTTCTAAAAATAAAGTATCGTCGCTATTAGCCGGTTCAGAAATGAGACTTTTTAATGATAATTTATGCATTAATCTTAAGCATGCATTTTCGTGCCGCCGGTCTCGATAGATAAAGCTCAAGGCTCGGGGCATCAGTTTTCGTTTTTAATGGAATTTTGCTTAATGGAATTGGATGTTTATAAAAAAGTTTCATTTTCCTTTTTTAAAAATTAATAATTTAAATATAATTTTCATAATTATTTATTATGATTATTAATATTTACTTAAAATATGATTATATCTTACATTTTATTTTTAAGTTTTTATTATGCGCACTTTGTGGTAGAATTTCGGTGACAGTGTGACAGCCCCGCCTCCTAAAAACACGTCACAAATATTAATATTTTCCTCTTGCGGTAGAATTTCGGTGACAGTGTGACAGCCCCGCCTTCTGAAGTTACGTCACAAAATATTTATTTTAAATATTATTTTTTAAATTATTATTTTTCTCTTGTGGTAGAATTTTGGTGACAGCCCCGCCTGCTGAAGTTACGTCACAAAATATTTATTTTAAATTTTACGTCAAAACGTCAGAAATTCAAAACGTTAGATTAGCAGAACGTTACAACGTCCAAACATCAAGATGTCAGAAAGTGAAAACTAAAAAAACGTCAGAATATCAGAACGTTAGAATATCAGAACGTCAGAATATCAGAACGTCAGAACGTAAAAAATTAAAAACATCAGAGCGTCAGAAATTCAGAACGCCAGAAATTCAGAACGTCAGAACGTTAGAACGTCAGAATATCAGCACGTTAGAGCGTCAAAAGGTTAGAACGTGAAAATTTAAAAACGTCAGAATTTCAGAACGTTAGAATATCAGAACGTTACAACGTCAGAACATCAGAATGTCAGAATTTGAAAATAAAAAAAACGTCAGAACGTCAGAAGTTAAGAACGTCTGAAGGTCAGAACGTTAGAAAATCATAACATGAAACATCAAAACGTCAGAACATCAGAACGTAAAATGTAAAAGCTTAGAACGTTAATACGCCTTATAAACACGACTACGAAAGCGTAGATACGATTTCAGTCTTAGTCTAAAATAAATCACAGTTTCCACACCTTCCTAATTATCAATCAGTTTTATAATTTCCCGCATGCTTATGTATCCTTTAAAAATATTCATAATTTCCAGTACTTAAGTGCCGAGCGCGGATGCGCGAGGCTACCTTGTAAGAATAACGACTATTGAAAACAGCAATGAAAAAAATAGAAAGGTCACTTCTTTATAGTGTTAATTTGAGTACGGTCAGGAATAATGAAAAGGCGAACTGTACGGCTTATTAAATTCTTCTTATTTATTAATTTAATAATATTATTTTATTATTATTCCCGAGCCTGAACTTTATTCCGATAACAGTAAGCATCGTATTTAACAGTTTTCTGTTTTTCATGTAAACTGAATAAACAAAATAACTAAACAGTATCACCGATATAATATAGCTCTGAATTTGAACTATGACGTAGAGTGTCTGTGCTTGTATATTAAGTATGTTATTCTGATGGCGATTGCCTATTAAAATATAACTCGTTGATACATATATATTGACGTTAATAGATATTCATGTATAACCCGTTAATTATAGACATCCTTTTTTAATTGATTTATTGTTTTAAGACATCTTGGGTCTTTATAAGCACCCTTTTTGCAGTTTTTTAAGTGCATTTTTGCGCAGCTCGTGATAAGAATTAAGTACTTATTATTATGTATTATGATGCAAAATTAGCAACAAAGTATTGGGTTGTTTTATTCACCTTTGGTATAACGTACAAATAAACACTTCAAAACACCACAAAAGTTTTTTACAACATTAAGATTTCATTAAACTTTTCCGCTCCCTCCATCGTCACCATAACTGATGCCGCATTACCCCGCTGTATCTTCAGCGACAATCTTTGACGTAAAAACTCATGGGAGCGCGCTTCGCCTGTTTGTTGTTTCAGTCGCTTGCCAAGTTCTTTAATAATCGCAATGGCTGACGGTCCCCATGGTCCCATTGTTTCGAAGGCGATTGGCGCAAAAATGTACCTCGCATCTGCCACTCAAATACAAATATAATCAAATACAAAGTATTGTACTTTTCCTTGTATACTGTACTGACTGAAAGGTACAGTATACGAGGAGTACTGAGGTAGGTACAGAGTATGGAACTAAAAGTACAGCACTAAACAAAACTTAAGATAATAATATTTATTGAGTTATCAGGTACAGGAGATATGACGTCTATTTTGTTGTAGAACGCTGCAATAATACAGCCTGGTCACGCCCAGTTCGGACACTTTTCCCCAAAAATCACCACAAGTCCCCCGTCTAGAATTAAAACCGTATTTTATTTTGTATGATCAGCGTATATGTCCAGTAAATTTTCCATGTAAAGTTTGTACGCTAAAAGCATGTCCAGAATTACAATGAGACTGAAACTAGATCGGACCAGCTTCGAAAGGTGACTCGACCCATCTGTTCTGGGATGCAGCTCCCATTTCACAATTCGTTTAAAAATTCCACAGTTTTTCTAGTCTAGCCTATTGGCCAACCCAGTTCTCTTCAGGACGCGCCCAACACAACCCAATTTTCTACCAAGACTACGTAACCTTTGCAGCCTTCCTACGGGCACCTCGAAAATGTAGAATGACCTTTTTCGGGCGCTCGCTGCAAGTTGCAAGGAGTTGCAAGGAATTACTGCAAGTCTGCAAACGTTCATTACGCCGAAGAATGTTTGCAGCTTTGACGTTCATGGCAAATTTTGTACTATTAGTACTAGTATAGCAAAACTGGGACCCAGAATAGCAATGCAGTCTGAATTATAAAATGTTCTGCGAAAAAAACTAAGTACAGCGGCTTTGAAGAGACCCCCGACCCCCAAGGGGCCAAATATTTCAGGAAGGGTTAAAAAAAATAAATTTATTTAATTTTTCGACTTCCGTTATATTTTGTTTTATTGCTGGAATTCCATTTCCAGGCAACAATACCAGTATAAAGTACTACAGTTCCAATAAAAACCGTTGCCCCGAGACACTTCGATAAATTTTATCCAGATTGGCGGCAAGAACATCATAAGTTTTCTAGAAAGGTAAACCATTCACAGATTATACGGCCCCAGCCGACAGCGGAAATAGGCGCCTAGTTACGCAAAACATATCCCGTAATTTTATTTAACGCATCTGTATAGAGAATTATCGCAAAAATAAAAAAAATTCACTTTTGTTTTTCTTGTTTTGAACGCTACAAAAAAAGGTACTACTGATGTCACATTTCTGCAGCAGTATGTTACTCCAACAAATGCAATAAAACAAAATTAAAACCACTGAAGCGTAGGATGTGCTGTACCGATAACAGTAAGTACTGAAACTAATTCATTATTATTTTGATTTTATTTTAACTTTCGATAACAAGTTTTACGGAGTTTCTAAAACACCAGGAAGAGGAAAGACATTGTCAGTCAGCGAGTTCCTTTCATACTATACAGCGTGTACAGTATTAGCACAAGTTACTATTTCTCAATCAGCGATCCCAGGATAAATTACTTACTCGTATTTCGAGTAATAAATGAACAATTAAATGGTTTATTTTTTGTACGTGGGTACTATATATGTACGTGCGACGTCGAAATCGGAAAACTGCCATGGGAAGGTAATCATGGCGGCAAAGGCAAAGGTAAAGGCGAAGTAGAAAAGGGCAAACTGAAAAGGCAAAGGTAAAGGGCGGGCAAAGGCAAAGTTGAAAAAGGCAAAGTGTAAAGGCAAAGGCAAAGGGGGGGCAAAGGTAAAGTAGGCCGACCCAATCTAGGCGGGTTTGGACGGGGGCGAGAGAACTCAACCAAAGGCTTTTTCGGTATTTCGGTAGCTTTTCTCGGTATTCACTGGCTTTTTTCGGCGACTTCCGACGTAAAAAATTTCGCAATGTACCCCCCTGAAAATTTTTGTAAGTCCGAGTTACTGGGGGGGGGAGGGGCATGAGCCCCGGGAGCCCCTCCCCCCCTTAAATTCGTTACTGACGATATCTAACTCTCGAAGGAGTCTTAAATAAACATCAGTCGCTTCACTGCATCTCTTAATCTTGTTACTTAAATGGACGGACTTATAGTGGAACAGGCGCTTTGTTCATATAAACATATTGCTTGCTGTGAATTTTTGTTGATACTTGTAATTTTTCTTTTGCATAAGTCTTTCGCTGCTGCGAACGCCTTTTTCTGTTATGAGTAGTCTACGACCTCGTGAAGGTTATACCTGACCGTCGCAGACATTAAGCCCATAAACAAGCAAACAAACATCACTAAGTGATTATCGACATTACTGTCGGCGGGGTGTAAAACCTCACATGGTCTAGTAAAACCGGACAAGCGCCTATGGCGTTGCCACTGGCATGGCAAGGGATAAAACCTGGTATGTTATTCCTCTGGCACGCAGTAAAATATGCCATATGCCGGAAAACTAGAATTATTAAAATCCTAATTTTCAATATGATGTTTTAGCTTTAGTTTCTTGAAGATATCTTTACCGCACACTAATGGATTATTACAATTTGCTAATATAACAGTACTAAAGAGGGCAATTTTTTTCCACATATAATAGAAGAAGAAAATGACAATGCTGTACGCAGTGCGACTATAAATACCTTTCCGACATAAAGGAATCTATAAACTGCTGAAATAAAAAATAACGATTAAATTGCAATTTTTAAACCTAAACATAAAAATTAACAGTTCTTGTTCCATACGTCGTAAGGTTATTCGTCCCAGCGAATACCGTAATTATCGAATTTGCGGCACCCCCCGCAATAAGCGCACCCCCCGTAATAAGCGCACCGCCGCATTCAAGTTCGAAAAATAAAGTCACCCCCCAAAATTACGGCACCGGGTGCCGTAATTAAATGTCAAGCCCAATTTATAAACCGACTGCCTGACAGTGACTTACAGTTACAGATACCTGGATCCAGCATGGTAGTGGTATCCAGTTGCGTAATTCCGTTTTGCTAGCTTAGCCATATGCCCGGCGACTACTCTGCTCAATTTCAACAGAGCAGAATGCGTTGTTGTTTCGAAAAACACTGGTCCTTTCTGAAATTTATCGTTTGAAAAGTAATGGCCCCTTCTATGGTTTATTGTCTGAAAAATGAAGGCGCCCCCCGAAATAGCCGCACCTCCTCGAAGTAAGCGCACCTGCTCCTTGGTATCTGAACTATTCGCCCCCCAGTGCGGCAAATTCGATAATTACGGTATGTGATAGAAGTAATGCTAAAATTGAATTTTAAGCACATATCTCACATACTGATAATGGACTTGTTCAAGTTGTTTGTCTAACGACCGGCAAAATAATGGTGGCCGACTGTACGGCTGATCTGCATGTCGAAAATTTCCTTGGGGTGGAACGCTTTTTGCCAACCGCCACTCTGTATGACAGATTAACGCAAACACAATCAATGCTCCGGAACGTACAGCTAGTAAACTACCTTTGGACGAAATGTTTTCTGTTATTCGTCCGCCTGCGTTTGATGTTGCTGTGTAGCTCGCTTGTGTTTTCAGTTTCTCACGATTTATGTAGAATGTGTATAAAATTTTTTTTCTCACAACGCGAATAAATTATTCGTAGTTTGTAAGCAGTTGGAAGTGTCAGCGTGTTGCCTATATAACAACGATGGTTGAACGCAGGGCAGTAACTTAAATTCAAAGTGATTAGCGTTTGATGTCTGAATGGTAACTACCAGACCTGGGCCGTTATTTTTTAACGAGTTAACGAAACGCGCGTTATTTCCGCGTTATTGCGCTATAACATAACGTTGAAGCGTAACGCGCTACCTGAAAAGCGTTCTGTAACGTAATGCTGCCAAAAATCTATGTATTTTGCATTGTAACGTAGCGGGAAAAATAACGTTAAACTAGGTTTACCTGCAGAAAAAGTGTAACGCGCACGCTCCCTGTAAAGCGTAACGCTGACGGTGGGTTGATTTTCCAAAACTGTTCAGGTCTGGTAACTCCCATAATAATGTTGTGTCTCTAAGTGCACTGAACTTTGGTCCGGCGAAAGAGAAGGTCGATGCTGATGCGAAACTGCACCGTTGCTGGCGTTGCACGAAAAAAAGAGGCTTCTTGTACAGAGTTACTAGTATATAAACATGCGCACACAAGCGTAATACAAGAACGGCCTTTTTTCCAGCAACTGTTCTTATCATTGCATAATATTCTGTTTTCCAAACAACAGATAACCCAAAACCTTTAATTATCGGTCACCTCAAGTTTTACATATGCAGTCGAAGGTAACGATCAGCGTTGGACTTAAGTTGATGATAAGCAGGTTGCGGTATCAACGAGGGCATACGATGGACAATAGAAATAACGGCGGGGTACAATTAACGAACATTTAAACGGCAGCACTCGTCGCTATTAACGAAACGAAGAGGGTATCGTTTCGTTAATAACGAAGTGGAGAATCAGTGATAAACGACTGGCCTCACATACATAGACCACTGAGCACGAACGCTGCGTAGACAGGACAGTCTGCCCAGTGGCTTTCTGCCTGGACATTCAATACTCAGATCCTGAGTTGCCCACTCGACTCGAATTTTCAGAAACTGCAACCCCCGACCGTTGCACTGCTGCTACTGGTTTCTTTACCCGCTGAAACCAAAATGATTTCTCAAATGGAGCTTTAAATTTATTGACTAATTATAATACAGTTATAAGATTAGTACATAATTATAGTATAATTAAGGGTTACCCAATGACCAGTGCAATGTAAGAAATGCAACGCTTTACAGCAGCACCAAACGGTGCGCATGTATTCCAGAATGGAATACTGTGGGCTTTGACAACCTGGAAATTATAATTCCGTTTCTGCTTGATATTCTAACC
Source organism: Paramacrobiotus metropolitanus (assembly GCF_019649055.1). Classification (NCBI taxonomy): domain Eukaryota; kingdom Metazoa; phylum Tardigrada; class Eutardigrada; order Parachela; family Macrobiotidae; genus Paramacrobiotus; species Paramacrobiotus metropolitanus. Next base: position 847,653 of record NW_026570276.1, read on the forward strand.
CACCAAAAAAGCGTAGATTTTTTACGCTGCAAAATAAAATTTTTGATATTTCTTATTACTAAAGAAATTTGAAAATGAATGTTTGGAAAAATAAAACTCATCAATTTCGTCCCGTTAAAGTTGTAAGACTTTAAAACTAAAACGCAACCTCTTTTTCGCTTTTACGAAGACTTAAATTATCAACGTTAAAATCGTCGTTAATTTTGCCGTTAATCGTAGCGCCGTGCAAAACGCAATCTACTGAATATTCTGTTTTTAATGAGTCCCATTGTACTTTGTGCCGGTTGTAGTAAGCCTGCACATGTAAACATTAATCTAATATAAGATTTATTGAAATTTTAGTGCTCATTTGAGCATGTAATACTGGGATGCAAGTGATGCCGCTAATTACGAAATTTGAATGACAGCTGCGTCTTCGCTTGCTATTTATGCGGGGGCGGCTCTCCCGCACGATAGCGTTGCGTCCGCCCTGTGGCGACAGCAGTATGCCCACACTGAATCCGCAAGTAAAATTTTGAGTTCTGCAAAAAGCCATAAAAACGCAAATAATTTTCTGCGTTCTTATGCCTTGTAGAATACGTCAAATATTGTTGGATTTCCCAGCAATCAACCATATCGTCCAAGTACCGTCGTTCTTCCTTTTGTTCCCAATGTTACTTGGATTTCATGATGGTGCTTTTGCCAAGCAACTCCTGACAATAATAAATTGAGGAAACAAACTTGGATTTCCTGGAGCTGTGATGAATTGCTGACTTGATTTGATTCAATCTGCACGCAGCGCCATAAGGTAAGAATGTCAATAATAATTATTTTTATCTAATTCTGATATTGACAAATTTGATTTTATTTTACAACACGTATGGGCTTTAAAATTTTTTGATAAGTTTTGATAAAACTGATTAATAACTCATTAAATTATGAATCAAATCAAATAAACCCAAAGAAATTAGGCAGTTTACTACTGGGACGGCCCTCTTTTTTGATTGGCGGAACATTTTCAGCAAGTTCATTTCGTTCACTGATAGTGAAGAAGCAGTTTGCCGTTGCGGAAGCAAAAGTTAGTTGATCAGTCTGAATTTTTAAGCTCCAGATTTGATTTCTGACTTTTCAATTGTTCTTCCATTTTTCTGAATAAAACGATGGATTATGGTAAAAATTGCTTTTTTTTTACAGTGTAGTAACAGTTTGTTAACCTTAAACGTGATCAGTTGCAGATGCTTTCGAAAACTGGATATCCATGCCTTTCAGCATACACACAGTGTGAACTGAGAAGAAAGCGTCCAATACTGGTGAGTCGGTAACTGCGTTATTTGAATACTTAAATAATTACCTAAATCAAAACTTTTGAATCTTAACGTGTTTGATATTTATATACAATCTGCAGCTTCGTTTTCCAAATAATTCTTCTATCGTAGGTTCTGCGCATTACTGATGTTCCTGCGGCCAAAAAAGCATACTGGCTTTCGGACGGGAATGTCTCTGCATTAAATTATTCAGGTAATCTATTACGGGATAAACTCAGACAGCATAAATTTGGGAAATCCAGAAATTACAGTGACTAATGAGTAGCAGACTCTCGTCCAATTTCTCAATGTTTTTTGTATATACTGCAGGGAATATCAGCTGCATGACTCTTGGATTTCCGTAGCTTGTGAAGGTGATTGAAAAGCGGTATAGCTCTAGCAGGTATGCAAACTTTTTCGTGGCTGTAAATTTTAATGGTTAAATAAAGTGAACCCACTTTATTATTAATGTCTTGACGTTGCATAATGAAGGGACAACATCGCTTGCTACTTTCAAACACTTTTTCACAACTACGTATTTGTTTTTACAGATTCTAAGCGTGAGCGCGCAACCAAAACAGGAACGATATCTTTGTTACGATTTTTTTCAAGGTAATAGTTTTGGAATTCCAGATTTACAGGAAAATTATTAAAAATCAGGCTCTCAAAGATTTTGTTTGTAAAATGTTGCTATCATTTTTTTCTAATTACAGATTTTGAGGAGAATTTATTGATAGACGACGCGTTGGTTCGACCGGGTTTGGGCAGACCCAATTCCTTTTTCAAACATAGTAGCAACTGCAAGATACGACAAACCAAAGAAAACTTTAAGTACCTTGGATGGCTTAACTTGGATATCCGTGTCAATTTTATAAACAATGGCATCACTGATAATTTTCATTACTGTTTTAGCGTTTGATTTGTGAAGGTAACGAATCTGAATTTTGGAAATCCAAAACATTGGTTGTGATGTTAGAATTTTTCACAAATTAATAACATTTTCCGGTGAATGAGTGTCATTTCTTTAAGGAGAATAAAAACGTAATTGCAAAATGCTATGGTGGGGCAGACTCTAAGAAGTAACCGTATAGAACTGCAGGGCAAATGCGATAAAAATGATTTTTGTTGCGTAATTATGCCATATATAAGGTGCAAATGATGTACAAATGATGTGCATTTCATCCCGAAAAAACACACCGGAAGTCCCTAAAACGCATCTTCGCGATACTTCCGCTGCAATTTGCGAAGACCAACTAACTACACAAATTCCACACCCGAAATTGCGAAAAATTTAGTATAAATTAGCCTAAAATTCATAAATTTTCTACAATCACTATCGTGCGGGTCTAGGCCACCGATTGTTGCTTACAGTTACATGCACTCGACTTTAGCGGTTATCTGCCCGTTGACGTTGACACCGGCGGGAAGCCGTTTACTACCATTCAGATGTGGATGGTTTCAAAGCACTATCAATTTAATAACTAACTACTACGCTAATAAAGGTCAATGAAAACACCAGCTAGAACGTAAACCGGCAGTGTATTTCTCACATGCCCACGCGTACCAGACTGAAGAATCGAAGAATCGTCATACAGTTAAACCTCTTTTTAAATACACTTCTTTAATAAACACACTTCTCTATAACATTCAATCTTTAAGGAAAATGGCCCGGTACAAAGCGTCCAAAATGGTATACATACACAAAAACTTTCGCTTGCGCGCACTACGAATCACTTTTTTATAAAACTTTATGTTGAAAATTGTTTTTAAATTGTGATTGCTGTCTTGATTAGTACTGGAAGGCTAATAAGGTAAGAATATTCTGTTGAGTTATACTTTCACATAAGATTGATTACCATTTGGACAAGCAGCGTTAACGTTGCTCGCTATAAGATTTGCCGATGTTTTGATCTGCATCAAAGAGCATCCGGCTACCTGTATGCAACTGTGTTATACTCGTACAAACGTAGAGTTGAACATTCAGAGGTTCTCTACACTGGTTAAACAACATTCGCTTCCGCGGAAAGTATATAAGGCTTATAAAGAAGCGAATTTTCCCCCGTATGATACAGCACGCGAGCCAATTCGGCTTCTTAAGGGAAATGGCCCGGTACATAGCGTCCAAAATGGTATACATACACTAAAAAGTTTCGCTTGCGCTCACTCCGAATCACTTTTTTATAAAACTTCCGTTCTAAAGCTAAATCATTTGTTTACATTGTTCTGAAAACAGTTTGCGCGCGCAACATCCGGTTGCCGAGATATAGTGCAACAAAATGGGCGAAAAGTTGAAATGCATTGTCGTGCACCAAAAGTCTGGTTATTACCCGATCTTCTCGAAACTTTGCTGTAGAAGACACATGACCATAAGGTCGAAAGTGAACCAATTTCAGGTTCATAGCACTTTCACATAATTTTAAAATGAATTTTAAAATTTTTGAAATTCATTTTAAAATTGAAACAAATTGCTGTGAATCTGATATTGGTTCACTTTAGACCTTATGGTCATGCGTCTTTTATAGCAAAGTTTCAAGAAGATCGGGTAATAACCAGACTTTTCGTACACGGCAATGCATTTAAACTTTTCGCCCATTTTGTTGCACCATATCTCGGCAACCGGATGTTGCGCGTGCAAACGGTTTTCAGAACAATGTAAACAAATGATTTAGCTTTAGAATGACATTTCTCCGCAGTTTCGGCATTTGTCCGTCGATGCTGCTAACTTCTTCGGTTTGCCCTCAGGGGCGCTGTCACTGGCGGCCTCCTCGGGGACGGCGTTTTGAATATAATCAGCGTACGTGTCGTCGTGCTGGCGTGCCCACATTTCGACTTCATCAGGGTGGCTGGTCATGAGCGATCTGAATTGCCGGTCATACTCGAGCCAGTGGGCGGTTGGAACCCCCCGGTCGACGTATGCCGCAATCAGATCTTGGTATTTGGCTAGGGCTGTTGCTAGCTCCGGCATGATTGTGACGCGGTAAGCCAGGAACACAGAGAAGGCGCGAATCCAAGAGGTGAAGGAGTCGACGACTGCACGCACCTCATTCAGCTTTAGCACCACGTTTCCTCTTGACAATACCAGCCTGGACCCTCCATGCTTCGGTTTTTCCACCCGATTTTTTGGTAGCAGACAGTCAAAATCAACGTAAGAAGAAAAGAAGCGTTGAAATGGTCACCAAATAAACAACTGGTGACCATACAAACAACAAACATACAGTTAACAAACAATAAACACTACGTAAACAAGTATTTATTTGAAACATAAGTAATTCAGCATCAGAGGTGGATCCTGTGTGGTTTTTTACTTATTAATGCATTATGACTACCTATAAATCACCACAAATACTAATATTAAATAATGATAATAACTAATACTTATAATAACTAATAATAATGATAACGATAATGCCAACACATAATACCCGTCTGCTTTAAGCCGAGACATCCAGAACGCTGTTGATCGCTGCGGTGACAAACATGTCGCGCCACCGGCTAGCACACAATGGTCAGCTTACAGGAGTCTGGACTTCGGCGACCAACAATTGTGGCTGTTGCAAAGTGGGCCACCGCTTGAATGGAGCATGTAGCCAGTGACGCGACATGTCTGTGAATGCAATGATCAGCAGTGCTCTGGACGCCTCGGCTTAACGCAGTCGGGTATTGTGTGCTAGTGCATAACATCTATTGTGCGCGCACCTGGTGGCGCGCCACCGGCGCGCCGTCATTGTTGCTGCAGTAGCCAGCAGCTCTCTGGATGCCTCCGTTCAGCGCAACCGGCCACTGCCCAAAGGCCTTTAAAAACCCACTGACTATCGTATAGTTGTTCAGTCGGGATCGTGATCAAGTGGAATATACTTGGATATTTCATCATTGTACTGTACTACGTAGTTTCTTAGTGTTATTCATGTGGTTGTTTTTGATATCTGTTATACTGTATAGTTATTTGTACTGTAACCTGTGTGCTAGTTTTGCTTGTTTGTTTAATTGTCTATTTGGATTATTATTTGCTACACTCTCGTCAAACAGGTAAGCTAAACTGCATTGCCGATCTGTCTCACTGTTCTTTTCTAAATCTGGCTGTCGGTCCGCGCATCGTCTCATAGTGCACCTGCTATCGGCACTACTCAGCGGAGGCCTGGATGCGTGCGCCTGCTGGTAGTTGACGCCTGGGGACTAACGCCCGGGGTTGGCTATCGGCGGGGGAGCGCTGAAACGCCAGCGAAGCCGGGTCTGACTGATATTAGGTCGCATTATGATACGATGGAGTTAAGATGGGAGGGTTTATTTTCTTATTTCATTTTTCTAATCACTGCCGCAAAATTCCCACACATTTTATTAAACAAATCCAACAGGTATTAACAATATTAGTAGTCAGTACATGCAACTAAATCGTTGTGTAACATGCAAACACAGTTACTATCGGAAAACATTTTTTTGGTTAGCAATAAACAAAAGAATAACAAATGTTTTGCCGCCCGTTTACCAAAAAAATCAACAGTATTTAGTTTTTTTAACGCTGGGAATTCGCTTTCCGAATTCGATTCAGAGTCAGAATTGAACTCTGGATCGAAATTTGGATCATTCAGTTCGGCTAATTTACGTTTCTTATTAATTTCGTCATTTACGCTATCAACCAAAGCATCAACCACAGACTTTTCTGAGTCGGCCCACGGCCACGAGTTACAGGAGTCATAGCTAGCATTCAACAAGGAGTCGTCGGAGTCAGAACTATCATCTGTGTCGAAAGGGTTGTCGGAGAAACTTTCGGTGTCGGCATCGAAGTTCTCCGACAACTCGTCCGAGCTAGTTGATGGGTCTGACTCCGACCAATCCACGGCATTGGCAGCAGCGCTAATAGTAGCCATGGATTGGTCGGCATCGGCAGGGGGGGTGGGCGAGACATTCGGAGTATACAAGATGTCTTCATCAGGGGGAGTGTAGCTTACGTGTGCAGATGTGGAGGGCGCACAGTACGGAACGGGGAAACAGCAGGAAGGCACACTGGGAGAAATGGGTTGGGCTGATGTGGAGGGCGCACAGTAGGGAACAGGTAGACAGCAAGATGGCACATAGTCAGAAAGGCTAGGGACAGGGGGGCGCACAGGCGTAGGGTTGAAAAACGGAATTTCTTCAGCGATTTGGAAAATGTCAATTTCCCGCTGCAAAAAATAACTAATAATTTAAAGATATTTATAAATTTCTGATACATCTATGGAAAAATGATTATTCACCAAAAATTAATATTCAACAATTTTATTAATTCTTAGATAATGCCAACATATATATATATTTGTGGTTCATTTATAAATTCATCTCTAAAAACATCTTAATTACCAAAATCTTCTCCGTGTTGGTAAATCCCTGCTGCCAGTAGGGTTCGCTCTTTGACGCAATGTTGTCCAAGAAAAATTCGCGCCATCCCCACATGCGTGCTAAAAATCGTATATATGTTTTTGAAATTTACCTTTTTTCGTTTTTATAACTTTATAACATATGAAGTGTTTTCAACGCACCTACGTGTTTTATTACAAAACTGAAAATATGCAATAAAAAAGTTACCTTTCCAAGAGCACGCATCCTTGATCTTCATATCCCGAGTCATACGATTCCAGTTTCGGTCATCAGCAAATGTTTCAGCTACGATATTTAATTAAATTAGAAAAATAAATACTCTTGAAAAATTAAAATAAAAAGCATTAAACATACATTCGACTTTGCTCCAGTAGTGAAAGGCATAATTCTCCGAGTAGCGCTGCATCGCGTACTCCCAAGTAAATGAACTGCGGGCAACGTAAACTTCGTGCTGAGACATGGTAGAAAGTGAACGTTAGAAAACTTGCAGTTAAAGGTCACGAATCTCTAAACGAACTAACTGTGGGGAATAACCTAAGACACGTAGACTAATAGCTGGCTGAAACTAAATCCACATTAGAAGCCTCCAAAGAAAATGTCAACTTAGAATGATGCGTTTGGTAGTTTTGGTTTTGCTTTTTATACCCTTGGACAGAATTTTTGCGCAGTACGTCGTACTGGTTCATGTTCATAGAATCTTGTCCAGTTCCTTTTTTGCAAAACTGTTTTGACAGAATGTTTCTAGAAACGTCTTCTTTCAATGTACTTTTGTATTTGTCGCGTCAGGAATTTGGATAATGTATTCTTCTGCCGAAATTAGGATAATCTGAACAATACGTCTGGACGATAGTTGACCTAATTTCAGTCAGTCGCTTCCAATTTTATTGGGTCAACTGCCGACTAGGTGTATTGTTCACATGTTCTAATTTCGGTAGAACAATGTGTTACCCAAATCCTGGCGCGACTCATACTAGTACATCGGATAAAAGAAGTTTCTAGAAACATTCTCCCCAAACAGTTACTGCAAAAGGGAAACTGGACAAGATTTTAGGAACAATGAACCAGTACGACAAACTGCACGAAAATTGTTTCCGAGGGTATAAAAAGCGAAACCAAAACTGCCAAACGCATCATTCCGAGTTAGCATTTTCTTTGGAAGCTTCTAACGTGGATTTTATTTTTCTCAGTTAGTAGTTTACGTTCCTGGAGCTTATTCCATACGCTTTGTTGGTTGAGTGATCGGTGACCTTTAAGTTCTACAATGAGCGTCTACAGAAGTAAGTAGCTAACTACCTTATCGATATTAAGCATAAACCGTATGTAATATTGAATTTTGTTCCTGCTCTCGTGACCTTTTACTATTACCACATAGTTTTTACGTAATGAAAAACTACATATTACAGTTGTACGTGGAAGCATATCACTGAAATACTGCATGCATGACCTTTTAGAGAAAGTACGTAATTTTGATAGTATATACTGTTTGTAATATTGCGTCGCTCTTGGACACTATTTAGCAGAGGCCTGGCTGCGTGCGCCTGCTGGTGGTTGATGCCTGGGGACTAACGCCCGGGGTTAGCTATCGGCGGGGGAGCGTAGAAACGCCAACGAAGCTGAATCTGATCTTTTGAGTGCACAATTAGGGTGGGACAGCACAACTTATAATTATATACATATATGTATGGGTATAAAATATAACAGCATCAACAACAGCAATATGAAAACAGCAACAGAAGTATTATTTGTAGATGTATAGTATGTCGCTGCATGAAAACTAATAGTATAAACCCCAAGCTGAATCAAATTTAAAAGATAAATCTTACAATAATTGTCTATTGATCGAAAACATTTAATAAAAAGTGCCGCAAAAATACAAAATCTCATAAAATTTTTGAAAAAATATAAAGGTGACATCTCATAGCGTTTGTCTTTTATTTAAATTTTTTATTTCACTTTTACATGATTTTTCGTATTTCGTACGTTTTTGTTACGAAATATAAAAGATCTATGTAAAAGTGAAATAAAAAATTTAAGTATAATACATGCGCTATGTGATGTCACCTTTATATTTTTTCAAAAATTTTATAAGATTTTGTATTTTTTTTAGCACTTAATATTAAATATTTTTGATCAGTAGACAATTTTTGTAAGATTTTCTTTTAAATCTGATTTTACCTAGGGTTTTCACTATTAGTTTTTATGTACCGACATACTATACGTCTACGAATAATATTTTTGTTGCCATTTTGTACTGCTGTTGTTGCCGGTTATATGTTTTTTATACATGCATATACATGTATAAATTTTCATTGTGTTTTTTGAAGCTTTTTGTACTGACACGGTATTTCAGATGTGGTGAACGGGGTCTGCGATCGCTGGGAGCGTTTGTCTTCTGCTGATAGGCTTGCTAGCGCTAACGCCTACCGCAACGAAGCCATTGCCATCAAGTATTTCCTAATTGTCGCTTTTTTCCACCTGGACTTAACGGAGGAAGAATTCACTGATCTTTTCGAAGATCTGGACTACGTACAGGTATGGTTATTTTTCACATGAAAAATGTTTTTTGATAGGATTTGATCAACATTTTTGAATAACCTGTTTGCAATTAGTACGTGCTGATAAAACGTTTTAAATTAAGCGCTCGAAATATTTTTTAAAGTAACCGTGGGCAGATGGCTAATTAATCAAAATACATGAGATAAACACTGTAACGTTTTGTAGAACGAAACGTACTGGATCAAGGTGGCTGATCGTCCAAGTCTGTACATGCAGATCTTCGATGTGGAGACCTTTACCGCCAATATGGTGTTCAAGCTGTACGACGACTGGGAACTGCTGACGCCAACAGAAAGAGTTGCATCTGTCTCCCACTTCCATAACGAGGTTGTTTTGGCCAAAAACTTCCTGATTGTAGCCTTCTTCTACTTTGAAATGACGGAGACGGAGTTCACGGAGCTCATGGAATCTTTGGATTACGTCCAGGTTAATTTACTATAATAACTTTGTCGGTTTTATAAATTTTTACATCTCTGTACGTAGTGTAACATTCATATTATTAGTTTATGTATTTGATCTTATACTAAACAGTTTGGATAAAGATTGATTTTGAGGAAACGGTTCGTTCTAATAATTTTGTTAAAACATAAATAATATTTTTAATAGAATGAGGTGTACTTCGTCGAAATGATCGATGCGGCTGCAACCACTCGGTTTTCCCCTGAGTTGTCTTCCGATTCGGTCGATTCCTCAGAGGATGAAGACTCAGCTTCCGAGTCTGAATCCGAAGAGGAGGAGTCTCAAGAAGAAGAAGATGAAGGAGAGGTTTCCGGTCTGGGTTCAGATGGTGAGGTGTTGGAGGAAAGTGAAAGTAACGCTAGTTCCGAAGAAGAAACTGATGGGTCGGTGGATGATGAAGAATACGAGAGCGGGGAAGAAGAAGAAGGGGAATACGAAAATCCATACATCGACTACGAGGCTGTGGAAGTACGATGCAAGGAAGGACGTCCCCACGATGATTCGGATGATGATTTGGAGGCTTATGGCCCTGCATTTAAGCGCCCACGTTGCGAATAGCTCACCGAATTGTTCTTGCGTTGCATGGAAGTTGCTGGTAGTATTTTGTAAGCAGTATTAGCAGTGTTATTTTTAGCAGTTTTTTGGTAGCTTTGTTAGTAGAATGTTGCTAAAAAAAATTTTCGAATACTTCTTTATAACTCAATAACGTAATTTTGAATACTTCTTTGTTACTCAATAAATCATGTTTTTTACATATTTCTGCTTATATCGGAAAAAATGCTTAGCAGTTCCACCTGCTGTTTTCGCTGAACAATCAACGAGACTCACAAGGCCAGCTTTTTATTAACCATTAAAATCGATAAAGAAAATCACTTATGACATCATCACGAAATTAGATGATTAACAATGCCCTCAGTACCGTTTCAACTTTAAGCCAATCAGATCGCTTGAATGTGCAAAAAAAAGGCGGAGTCCGTAATTATTTTTGACCAATACAAACCGAACAAGAAAGAGGAGGGGTAAACACCTTTTTTCACCAATGTCGTGTACTTAGGAGGCGTACCGTGTTGTATATTTTAGCCAATAAGAGCATCTCTGTTTGAAGTGCATATTCGTAGGTAAAAATAAACGGTATATAAATGAGACGCCTCACAGTATTTTTCTCAGTTGATTAAAATGGCTGCAGAAGTCGAACCGCTGCCCGATCTGACGGGTCTGTTCAAGCTTGTAAAGGATAGCGAGCGTAGTATCAAGAAGTTTAATAGTACAGAACAGCGATACAGTGTGGAGATTGCATCTCTACCGAGACTATTTTCCCGTGATGAGACGATGAGTATTATGCCGGAGATTTTGCGATGTATCATGGATCTCTGCTTGCAAGATTTCAATGATTCCGATCGTGTTATTGTTTCTCTAGATTCATCAGAACTCGATCGCGCTATTTATCTTTCTATGCGTAAATTGTCTGATTTTAACATTCAAAGTTTTCTGCATCGCATCGAACTATTAAATTCACAAAAAAAGTTAGTCGTGGACGAGTCTTTTAGCATTCGGATTTTCCGCACGCCCACGCCAAGCGGGGGTAAGTGGAAACGTAAACACCAACATGTTGCCCGAGACAATAAACGTTTTTTAAAATCACTTGTCACAGTACATGTAGGTCATGACCTTTGTTTAGCAGCTGCACTTTATCTTGGTAAGTTTCGGTTAACGCATGATACGTCAGGAGTTCATGTTAACCAGTGGAAAAATCTAATTCGTGCAGATCGCAAGCGAAAGCTAGAACAAAGGGCGTGTGAAATATTGCTGGAGTGTGATTTACCTTTTGACCATCAGTGTGACTTGGACGATCTGGTCACTATGCAGGAAAATGCTTTTCCCGCATTCCAAATTAAAGTCATATCGGCCGATCACGGAAACATGGTTATTGCACGCGTACCCGAGCGGAAAGCGGCTGGAATGAAATGTATTTATTTGTTATTAGACGATAAACACTTTGACTTAATTACAACACCTAGTGGTTTTCACTGTTCCAGCTACTTTTGTGAAGAATGCGACCGCCCTTACGCGTCAAAAGAGCGTCACAGATGTGGAGGTAAATGCCGGCTTTGCTATCGTTACATCAGTGAATGTCTACCAACAGCCCCGATGAGGTGTGGAGACTGCTCACGCAACTTTAATAACGCAGAATGCTTTGAAATTCATAAAAAAATTAGGAATAATGGTAAAAATTATTGCCAGCAGTTATTTGTGTGTAAGTTATGCGGGGTCTTTGTGTCACTGCTGCCGAGACCAAACGCGAAGCACAAGTGCGGGGAAATGTTTTGCCGGGTCTGCAACGGCTATTTTCAACAAGATTCTCACAAATGCTTTCTTCAACCCTTACCCAAACCCGACCTGTCCAAGAAGTCGCCCTTCATTTTTTTCGATTACGAAACATACAACGACCCAGTTTTGGGTCACCAGCCAGCCTGTATTGTCGCACAGTATGAAGATGGTACGGAGTTTCGCTTTCCTAAGGACGGAGAACCTATGCGTACCAGCGTGGGGACAGAGTTTGGAGAATGGTTATTTTCTGAACAGCATCGAGGTTTCACCATAGTAGCACACAACTTTCGTGGCTACGATGGACACTTTGTACTCAAACACCTTCTAGACAACAAGCTCAAAGGCGTTCAAGTTATTAAACGTGGGTCTCAACTCCTTGAACTGAAGTACCGTTCGCTAAAAATTCGTTCCCGAGACACGCTGAATTTCCTCCCAATGAGGCTGTCGAATATGCCAAAGGCAGTTGGATTATCTCTGGAAATTAAAAAGGTGATTTCCCGCACAAGTTTAACCAACCTGGAAATTGGGACAAAATACATACCTGGCCACCACCGGAAATGTATATGATTGAGGGAATGAAATTTAATGAACGACTGGAGTTCCTTAAATGGCACGCCGAGGCTAAAGCTGCAAGCAATAATATTTTTGACTTTCGCAAAGAGATAATTGCATACTGTTCTAACGACGTTACCGTTTTACGCAAATGCGCAATAAAGTTCATGCACGATTACGAAACGTTAACTTCAATCAATCCACTGGACAGTGTTACGATGCCGGCTGCCTGCTACCGCTTCTTCCGTACCTTTCTTCTTCCACCCAACAAGATTGCTATTTTATCAACGCACGGACCTCATCAGAATCGGCGCACAAGCGTTCAGGCAACCCAGTGGTTGGAGTGGGAAAATTTTACGGGCTCCGGTAGGATTCAGCACGGGCGAAACGGAAAGGAGGTCAAGCTTGGACGATATTTCGTGGATGGAATGGATAATATGACAAGGACAGTTTACGAATATAACGGTTGTGTTTTCCATGGACACCCTAAGTGTACGGATGTGGACGATTTGGTACCGTACTCGAAGAAGACTATGCGACAAGCCTTTGAAGAATTTGAAGATCGTGTGGAATACATTCAAAATCTTGGATATAGTGTTACGGTGATGTGGTCTTGCGAGTGGTTGCAAAAGCGCTTAGACCCTGTTATTGACCAGTTCGTATCATCGCAAAATTATCGCGAGCCACTTAATCCTAGAGCGGCCTTTAAAGGTGGTCGCACTAATGCAAGTCGTCTGCACTACAGCGTAAAAAACGATGAGAAGATTTTGCATTATGATGTCGTAAGCTTGTACCCATGTGTCAACAAAAAGAAGGAATACCCGGTAGGTCATCCTGAAATTATTTTATCGAATTTTTCTGATGTTCGACAGTATTACGGTTTAGTGTATTGCAAAGTTTTGCCGCCGGATGAGTGTCTGTTTCCGGTACTACCTAGCACAATTAAAGGTAAACTGATTTTTACATTGTGCCGAGCTTGTGCTACTGCCAAGGCGACTACATTCTGTAAGCACAGCGATGAAGAACGTTGCTTAGAGGGTGTGTGGGTAACTGTTGAACTGCACCACGCCCTGGATGTGGGTTACAAGGTCATAACCGTATATGAGGTATGGCACTGGGATACCAAAGAAGCCGGGCTGTTTGCCAAATATATGGACCTCTTTTTGAAGGTCAAAATGGAAGCTAGCGGTTGGCCAAATTGGTGCAACACACCGGAAAAGCGTGCGGCCTTTGTCCAGCTTGTCAAGGAGCGAGAAGGTATTGATTTGGACCCGGATGCCATGAACTTTGACGCTGGTCAAAAAACCGCGGCCAAGGTCGCTTTAAATGGTTTGTGGGGAAAAACAGCCCAAAAAGATGATGACTGCAGTACGGAATTCGTACACAATCCAAAGAGGTACGTCGATCTGTGTCGGTCTAAAGCTGTTGAAATTCATGATGTATTTGCGGTGAACGAAGAATGTCTAATGGTCACGCATGCAAAAGCCGACGAGTATAACGAAGGAAATAACACTACGAACGTAGCTATTGCTGCCTTCACTACAGCCCACGCCAGACTTATTCTACTGGCCCTCATGGAAAAGTTGGGCGAGCGCTTGCTTTACTTCGACACTGATTCGGTAATTTTTGTGCAGCGCCCAGGCGATTGGCTGCCAGAAACAGGTAGTGTATTAGGGGATTGGGACAATCAGCTGGAAGCAGGTGAGAGTCATATCGTGGAATTTGTTTCTTGTGGTCCAAAGGTCTACAGCTACAAAACGGACACTGGACGAACGGAGCTGAAAGTCAAAGGAATGATGCAGAATGGATTTTCCGAAAATATTTTGGACTGGGATGAAATTACCGAAACCTTCAAGAGATCTGGTCGAACACTGGATTTCGACCAATTAAAGCGCATCCTTGACGGCACCGACCCACACGTGCAGATTCTGTACCCGGAATTTATTCGACGCAACGCAAAGACGCAGGAAATTTGTACAGTGAAGTTGTTTAAAAAATTACAGTTGGTGTACGACAAACGTATGCTGTTCCCTGACTTTACTACGTTACCGTTTGGAACAAAACGTAACTAAGCTGAAATGTTTGCTTTTTGGTGGGCAGTATCTCTTATTTTTGTGTTTTATAGAATGAAAAAAAAAGGCTGAAATGCCATAATTTTTAACAGCATTAACTTGAAAGACTTGTGTTCAAGTTGAAGTTGTTGGGAATCATGTGAACAGCTTTGTTTAGAGGCGGCGGCGGCGGGGGTGTTTGGGCACTCACCGGCAGGGCCGGTGAGTGACCAAACACCGATCCATTACTGAATTCGGCATCACTCATCATCAAGTTCAAGACATGTTTAGTGATCTCATTGGATTGAGTCAGGTTAGTTTTTCGGGAAACATGATTGCATATCTCAAGAACATTGAATATTAGTAGTACGGAGATCATAAGACCCCAGAAGATAAGTGTTGCTATTTTTTGGGGTCTATCCATTTTTATTAGTTGCCTTATAAAATTATCGTCTCGTAGCGCAGTGTGCAGGTTAAAGTACTTGTTTATAAATTTTCGAATAAATTTGTCATTCACGCCTTTATGCTTGGTTAAGGCGGACATAACATCTTCATAGGAATACCCTCGACAACGTAGAAGTACGTAAAACATACAGTACTGACCACAGACTGTAGAATCTATGCTTTGTCGCATCGTATTTGACATGGTAATGTAGTCTTGACCTATCCAGTCTTTGATGTGTGGAGAATACTCTGCTGGGTTTCGTCCAAACGAGTCAAAGGCTTCCACTGTACCGGGTTTAGTGCAGTAAAATGCGACCCAGTGCTCTCCCGAGGCAGTGCTAGGTTGCGTATTCACGATGTAGGCACCCGGAAATTCTTTGTCAGGAATTTTATCACAAGGAAAGACTCCAACAAAAATATCACGAACTATTGGATCCCTTCTAAGGGCATTGTCGATTTCTATACTGTTCATGGAGCAAAATCAAACAAAACCTGTCTGTTGTTATTTATTTCGATAACGTTGTCAAAGACTAACATTGCAACACACACCACTCCTTCCTTTAAAGCTTTGGCAAATTTAAAATTAATGTTAAGATTGCCTTGCCTAATTAGAGAAAGAGCCCCGCGGCCAGTATGTCCGCGAGTGAAGTCAAAGCCGTAAATACAAAAGCCACCAGCATTATAATCCGAACGATCAAAGGGTAGCTCGCCCGGACCTTCTCCTAAACGCTCCAGTGTGTCTAAAAGTCCTTCGTAGGCCTCGGCTGTGGCCCCGTTTTCATAATCTAAATTGTATCCTCGAGTGGGAAACAGCTGGCCGTCGATCTCGGCATGGACATAAGACAGGTTAAAATGATCGAAATTAAAGGGAGTTGACTTGTATTCCCCAGCAAAGAACGACTGGGTGATAGGGCTAGGAACATTACCTTTGGGAGCTGTCCAATCACGATATTCGCCCACACGTGTTGTTGCTGACCAGATATCAGAGTACACTGCCGCATCGCAACGCGTTCAACGTGATATTTTGCATTATTGCCAACCAGTTGCTTTGTCATTGCGGCAAGATAATCCGGAGCTGGTTCGTATTTGCGTATACGCAATCGGGGATTCCGAATCGCTACAACTTTAGGTGCTGCCAGGTCGCTATCGGCAATAAACGCTAGATTCTTTCGGTTACGAATCAGTTTGATGCTTAACTCTACGCCTGGTATAAGTGGGCGATCCTGCTGAAACAAGTCGCAGTGCAACTTGCCTGACAACTGGAGTGGCTTCAATGTTTGTATCCACTTTCGCCTTTTTTCAGCACCTTCACTATGGAAAGATGATTTTCCGTCTACTTTCTCTGTGAAAATCGGATCTTTGGACATTTCAGTGTCCATAGCGAACCCACCCAGACTTAGTTGGGTTAGCTGCGCTTGTTTTGTATAACCCAAAAGGCTCTCCAAATAAGCGCGAATGTGATACATCGAGCTACTGTCCGATATACTGCGACCGCCTAGAGTAACACTAACTTGCTCGAAAAGACTGTGTACAATGTTGTTAATAGGGGCCAAACAGTCGCTATCCGTTGGTATGGTTCCAGCTGCATTAGTAACGTGAAGATCGCACGTAAATCGAATATCGGCTAAGCTAACCAATTCCGACTGACATGGAGCTACAGTAAATGAAAAATCATTGGATTCGTCGGTCGTGGCTTGTGAGGGCCCCAAATAATAATCTCTGGTATTCCATCGTTCCGTTAGTGTTGAAGGTAAGTAGAATAAGTGACTCTCTAACAACATTGATGGCTCTGAGCCGTTTTCTATAAGCGCCATTGCTACAGTTTGTCTTTTATCGCGTCAATTGCTCGTTGCTTCTTACTAATGCTGACTATTTTTTTCTTTCGTCCCTTAATGCCTGAGCCGCTTTGTTGACGTATTTTTTCACTGACGTGCTCGACAGCTTTATCGATGGCTGATTCTACCGCTTTCGAGGCAAATGTCTTCATGTGTGGTTGGGCGGTAGCAATCATGTTGTTGATGTGAGGTGCAGCCTTACTAAACAACCCCGCGCAAATCCTATGATGCGACCCCAAAAGCTGCCACCCGTCATTGGTGCACCGCGGTAAACGGGCATTCCGTAACCGTGCTGACGATTGAATATTTGAATGTAGCGAGATTCATCGAATTTAAGTTCTTGGAGTACCATTTTTAGTGTTTTTTCAGTCGGAAGTGTAGTTTGATTATTGCAGTACCTGGATGGAAAAACACTTCATTACCTAAATCATCGCATACTTTAATTTCAACTGTTTGGAACGTATGACGGGCTATAGGTACGTAGTGAGGGCTTTCAAAACGGATGCACGTTTCTTCAAACGAGCTCGCTTGCGTTGATATCGTGCGCAACAAAGGAACCATAGCATCCCCCACTAGACCGTATTCAATGATGTCACAGTAGACGTGTACAATGCGATTATGTTTCCCCGGGTGGAGGACATAAGTAGGGCTATCACTGCCCGTATAACTGTAGTCTTGCAGCAAACCTAAAGCACGGGTATACTCTGCACCGTGGAACGTCAGGGTGGTGTCTGGTCTGATACTTAGTTCAGAGGAGTTACCACTGACTACGATATGACCATATAAAACTGGTTCATCATCCGTCGCGCCATCACGCAAAAGCACATTAACAGCGTGTATTAACCGGTTTTCGTCCGGATATGCTTTTTCACTTAAAAAACGAGTCTCCCGAGTGGGATAATTAGTTCGCGCAATACCAACCACTAAGCCGCTATTAAATTTTAACTGCATAGGAGGAAGTATTAATTCTGATAACGCAACTTCCCAGGTACCGTCCAGATCCACTGCCCTGGCTAATAAAGTTGTGAAATGTCCGGGACAGTTTTTGGATACAAATCACGAGACGCCGAAGATGGCAGTGTCAAGTAAAAACTCATTTTAATTCGTTTGCGTTTTCCCAAGAGTCATACGCGGGGCCGTAGCCATACCAACGTACCAGATATTGTTTTTTACCCTTGTGTGTGCGCTCCCTTAATATCCTAGAAATGCGATGGTATGGCCTCTCAGTCATTACAAATTTTGACAGTTCGGAAGCATAGAAGTGTCCGTCGATTGCTTCACCAGCTAGGTCTTCGATAGCATACAAAAAATGGCTTTTATGTTTTAAAACTCTGACTACTTTAAAAATTTCTTCCGTGTAATTTGTTTCGTAACCTTTTTCGAACGTGTTTTTCTTTTGGCAATTCGCACATGGTCGCCAGCTGTAAATGCGGGCCCCTTTGATTTCTTTTGTTCGCTGAGCATACGTTCAAGGATAGAGTTGCTCTCGTTTACTCCAACGTTTTCTGGAGCATAACCGGTTGAAGAATGCACAGTGCTATTATACCCTTGCATTATCTGTGGCAAAACGTCTATGTATCGATATGTGTTTTTTCAGTCATGTATACGTACATACGGTTTTTAATGGTACGGTTGAGTCGTTCTACCATTGCGCATTTTACATCATCATTTCGAGTAGTAAAAAAGGTTACATTACATTCTTTAAAAAATGCACGCATTTCTCTTCCAACAAATTCTTTACCGTTATCACTTTGACAGCGCAGTGGCGGACTGCATTGTTTGTAAATTGTGCTGAGCGCTGCAGCAATTTCTGGCGGCTTTTTTGACTTCACTGGCTCCGCCCAACCATATCTGGAGAAACAATCAACACACGTCAGCACGTAATTAAAACCATCGTTTTCTTTACGAAACTTTTGCATATCCATCAAGTCAATTTGGTGTTGGTCTCCTACATTTACTGATATAATTTTTCTTCGTTTAAACTTTGAGCGGTATGCTTTATGTTGTGTATACGCGTCCTTAGACTGTAAGTATTGTTCAACTTGCTGACGTGTATAATTATGTTTTGAGCTTCTTTAAACAGACGCTCAACTCCTCCAAGGCTACCGGGGTTCCCGGCATCCAGGTAAATTTCATCTAGTGTTACCATTTTAAGCAAAGTTTAACCACCCTCCAGTTTGTGTTGTACGCTGTTTTTTTACGTGGTGGCCCGTAGAACTTTGTTGGGGCTCTAGCGATTCTCCGCCTATATGTGTTGGTTTCTTGTTCTTCATCCTTTTGCTACTTAACTGAACATTATTTTTGTTTTCGCAGGCTGTGGGTTGTATGTTATAGCTTTTCTATGCGCTGCTTCAATTGGCATGGGTGCCGACGGGCCCGTTAGCCCCGGAACAGTTAAGGCATTTTCAACAGACAGTTGCGTAGACGTCGGCAACAGAGCAGTTTTATCGCGAGTCTTACGACGCACCGCGGTTTTAATTGGAGCCAACGCCTTACCTAAAACCTGTAAGCTGGTGGAAGGTCCTCGATGGCTAGTCGCGTACCAGCATACGGTAACGCTGAATTTTTACGTGTACTTCGTCGCAGTGAGACTTTATTTGGTTGATAATTAAGTGCCTTTGCATTTATATTTGACGGCAGTGCTGGATTTTCATGGGGTTCGTAATCCAGAACTCCGTCAGGAGGAAACTCAACAATTGGTGGTTCTTGCGGTGCATCTTGTATGCTTGGTGGTGTCGGTGCAAACTCTATAGTTGGCGCCTGGTTCTTCTTCGGCATGGTGTTACGGGAAGTTTTTGGAACACCACGCTTTTTGAGTTATTGGTGGGACTTTTGGGGATTTGTATACGTGTTTGACTAAAGTTTTCGAAGGGGTTGGAACATAGTGGACAACAGGTTCGCTCGGCACGGTTGTAGGAACATAGTGCACGATTGGGTCCGCGGGCACTTGTACGTAATGCACCAACGGCTCGGACTGTACGTACTCAATTTGGGGTGACGAATTTGCTTGAATTTGCTGGTCATTTGTTGCTGTACTAACCTGGATACCACGGCTCTCAAGCAAAGGTCCGGTTTGAAAAAATGCATCTTGCATTAGCGGCTTTGCCTCAACGTATTTTGACACGGTTGCTGGCTTATGCAAAGTTCCGATGGCAAGGTATTGCTTTCTATGGTATAGTTTGGTGTCTCGCTAACCGGCAGGCGCGTAACCGGACGTTGGTTCTCCAAGGCGGCTCGCACCATTAGCTGCTGATTCATGTTATCGCTAATTTCTTGGGCCCTTTTCCAAGTAGATGTTGGACCTGACCTATTTTTGCCACTTACGAATTCTGATTCCGGTACTAACACGTAAGTCTTCATTTTGTTAGGAACGATGTTAAAAGAGTTCCCAAAACTGGTAGAAGAACTCCTAAAAATCCACCTTTTGCTGTAAAAGCTTTTTCTTTTTTCACGCGTTAAATTCCGATCAGCTAGTCGCTTTATTTTTCCAACATGAGCACGTGCTTTCGCTAAATGTGTTTTACTTAACCCCTTTGGTTGCTTAATAAGGTTCAAGCAGGCTTCTTCAATTGCAGCGACCTGTTTAGTAGTAGAAAATTGAAAAACGCTCTCTGCTGTCTGGGTGTCATCAAACGTAGAGCGTCGAT
Source organism: Paramacrobiotus metropolitanus (assembly GCF_019649055.1). Classification (NCBI taxonomy): domain Eukaryota; kingdom Metazoa; phylum Tardigrada; class Eutardigrada; order Parachela; family Macrobiotidae; genus Paramacrobiotus; species Paramacrobiotus metropolitanus. The sequence goes on from NW_026570276.1 coordinate 868,160, forward strand.
TAGCTTGAGAATTTCTTCTGGCTTCATTTTTCTACATAGATTCTTCGGTAGCCAAAAATATTCGATTGTAAGCGGGCCTTGTCGGGGTTTCCGGACGTAAGTTAATTAATAAGTATCCAAACGGTTCCTTTATAGCCTTTTATAAGCTTCTGGCAAGTGTGGCATGCCCAGCTGATGCGCTAGCGTTTTTATTTGCTGTGTGTCGCGAACAGATTTAAATACGACCATATATTGTGAGTTGAGAGAAATATCACGCATGTTCTTTCCTTGCTTGAAAAGGTTTTGTGAGATGAAAACAACAGAAACGTTTTTGTGGTGAACATCACGGGTAAATAACGCGGATGCCTTAGTAGCAGATGCTATTTCCTCCATTAAATCATCCAAAATTAGCAGCGTTGTATCACCTTTTCTGAAAAAGCTTTCGTCATTAATAATGGAATCAATGCCTTGTACAAGTTCAATAGATTCGTCAAAAGTTGAAAAGGTTTCTTGCCACGTACCGTACGCGTAAACAATACGAGTAGGGACGGGAGTGAAACTTTGTGAAACGTTTTTCAAGAGTTGCAACGTAAACGTTGATTTCCCAGACATTGTTGGTCCTGAAATGTAAATTGTGCAAGGAGTTTTAAAACGAAAATCAAAAGTGATTTTTCCATTTCTAAAACCTCAGATAATTCGACCTTAAGCCGCTAGTTCAGCACACCTGTAAAATCCGCAAAATTCCGAAAATTTTCCGTTGAAAAGTCTAAAATTTTACGATTACTGGGAGTTTTGGTTAATTAACTGCAGGAGGTTTTTATCGCTTCTGCAACTGCCTGCACCTGTACAACGGATGTACATCCTAAAAGAACGCAGTTACCCGTATGAAACACGTTAACTGTGGCTCCTAAATACTTAAATTTAATCTGAACTGCTGGAAATAGTTCAGGCTCAAAAAATGCCTTACTTACTTCCGGTATTGTTCTGCTTTTATTGTATAAATTGGCAAGATTGACTTTTGTACTATGACGGTAAGTGCTTACGATATTTGCTATACTACGTACCTTAATCTCCAAAGTAAAATCATGCAGAAGTAACATCAGCTTATAAAGAGCAGCAGTTGCTCCGCTTCATCAACTGACTTACCGCCGTTTATGATGGCCTTGCCGTTCGCAAACAGTTGACAGAATGTGTTACCATTCAAGCGAAGGTTAACGGCGTTAAAGTTTTTCATCTTAGTAGCATCGTTCCCGAAAACACGGGTTATCGCGTCCAAGTCGATCCTTCTGTCAAACCTGACGGACAAAATAACGTTGTGTATCTCCATGGCTGAACACATAATCGCGACAGAATGAGCACGAATTCTTTATATACGTTTCTTACTCAGTCTGTCGCGAATAGAGGCATTAGCCCTTTTTTATCCTATTTAATTTTCTTTTGCTACCTAAAAGTATCCCAGACAAAGCTGTAGATTGTCATTAGTAAAAGACCAAAAACATAGTAAATCGAAATAGTGCATTATGTTACACAAGTCAAATGCTGTTAGCCTACGTATCCATGGACACTCCTCAGGACCCCAGAAGCTGTCCTGTACAATGCGAGCTACATCCAAAAATCCTCGGTATGGAATCTGTAAAGAGCGCCCGGGTTGTGAAAAGCGGATCATCCGCCCATATTTAGGATGGATACTGAGAAGTACATCCATACAAGCAGGTCCGGCAAGAGTGACCTTTTCCGCAGATTTGCTTGTGATTGCCTTGTCCATCGCTGCTTGGATAGTTCCCGCTTTCAACTTATTCAGGACGTCCGAAATTTCACTACATCCCAGACGCACTCCTTTCCGGAACGCCTCTTCATGATCTTTGTAACCGTCTGTTTCCTGATCAAAAGCTAGAACAAGACTGACCTTTTTCGTGTTCCAAAACATACTTACCACATTGTTGACCTTATAGATGATGTATCCGTTCAGCTCTCCCAAAATCTCCAAAGTGCGTGCAAAATCCATTTTTGATTGCAAAAGCGACTAACAAGTAGCAAACAATTTTTCTTACGGAACTGAAAAGCAACTGACAATTCAAGGTTTACCCGCTAGCCTTTTATATCCTCACGACTACAGCGACTGCAAAGTGTTGGATTTTGATTCGCATAAAATCCCTCCAAAACTCCGCCTTTTATGGAAAGCAATGGTTTCCATTGGTCAAACTTTTCCCAACACAAGACTGTAGCGATTGGCTGAAAATCGATAATTTTGCTCCGCCTTTTTTCCCCTGCAAGCCTTGTTAGAAGGTGTAAAGGCGGAGACTTGGGAAGCTTCGTCCTTATTGGTATTATATATAAACTACGATGGTCAAGCAAAATTTAGATTTCGGTTTTAGAAACTGGCTTTTATTGATTCAGTTTTTTGTCATTAAACAGCAAAATGGACATGCGTAATGTGATCCATCGTCTGGCTACGTTTAAACACACCAATTGGGACAATAGTTTACTTCCACCGACGTACTTGGCCTTAGCCGGAATGTTTTATCGTGGAACCGGGGATGAAGTTCAGTGCGCATATTGTGACGGTATTATGTCCGGATGGGGTAAAATCCGAAGCCCAAGGCGGCATCATCAATTACTGTTTCCAAACTGTCCAATGTCAAAGAGAACACCTGAACCCATTACTGCGGAAGGAGAAGACGTCGTGGAGGTGTGGGCGTCAGCGCCAGTTGCTATTCCGGGGACCTATAGCTACGCTGTGCGCTTTCCAGACATGATGGATTACAAGGCTCGTTTTTCTACATTTGCCGAGTGGCCTGAATCAAAAGCTCAGCATCCCAGGGTCATGGCCCAAGCCGGTTGGTTTTATAACGGGAACGGTGATTGCGTCCAGTGCTTTCACTGCGGACGAGAGCTTGAAAGATGGGTTCCCACCGATGGAGCATGGGAAGAGCACGCCAGAGCGTCGCCCATATGTCCATTTGTCATAGCACAAAAAGGAGAACAGTATGTCTACGACGTTCAGACCAAGCAAGCAAAGGAATCAGCGCAGATCTGTGACAAGGTATCTCAAGCGTATGCGGCTAGGAAAAGAGAAAATAACCCCCTGGAGAAAGTGCAATGTAAGGTCTGCTTAGACAATGAAGTCCAAGTTGTATTCCGCCCATGTAATCATCTGGCCTGCTGCAATAACTGTTCAGATAGATTGATACAGTGTCCTGTTTGCAGAACTGTGGTGATTCAAAAAATCCGAGTTTTTTTGTGTTAGTGTAAAGTTTCACCTATTATTCGTGAAAAAACAAAAAACCAAAAAATCACAAATCGTCAAAAATACCGATTGCAGTATTGCAGTGCTACGGCTACTTTTGGAAAATGATAAACAACTGTTTCACTTGTTACTTTAAAGCTTAACAAAAAAACAAAAAAAGTGATAAACTCAAAAAAATGATGCATGTTATGTTGGCAAAAACAAAAAAGGGGAGAAAAAGGGAGGGGAAAATTTAATCAAAGAAAGGGGTGAAATGGGTGGGGAAAATTTAAACAAACAAATGGGGTACACCGGGTTGGACGATGTATCGTAAATCAATAACATAAGGTGGTGTTGTGACGCCGAATTGTTTGTGTTAAATGCACGTCGTATGCAGTATGTTTGTAAACAAGATGTTTATTGTTTGTTTGGCCATCAGTTGTTTGTTTGGTGACCATTTCAACGCTTCTTTTCTTCTAACGTACCGTGATGGGTCCGCTAGTCGTCGGCGAACCCTGCTGGGAACGGCAGGCAAGTGCTTGGACCGATCAAACAAAGCGTTGCGCGCGGACGATGATGCACGATAACCGCTGCGTTGGTTTCCGCCGGGGTGTGGACCCAGACTGTCGAAAATCGGCGGGCGGGCGGGGGAGCGGCTGCGAGACGACGAGCGGCTCCTGGAACTGCTGCTCTTACCTCTGCGTCTACGGTGCGCGCGTCCGCTGCTTTCACGACTGCGATGCACATCCCTCTTTCCATCCGGATGAGACTCAATCTGGATAACGGATGCAGTAGCTGGAGAAATTGGCCGGGGAACCCCGAGCTCCCTGGTTGCCAGCGGCGTGACAATATCCAGGAGCTGCTGAATTTGTCGCTGTTGTTGGTCTTGTCGCACCATCACAGTCTGCAAATCGGGGGCTGGAGGATCCACCACTACAACTTTTGACCTGACTGTAGGAGCGGGGGACTGGGATCTTACGCGTTTTCGACTGGTACGCGGTCTGGCTTGTGGAGCCCGGCCTCCTCTGGTGCTGCCGCTAGAACGCGTCTTTCTTGGGCTCGGGTTGCGATTAGGCTTGTTCTTCGGTGGCATTGTGCAGAAATGCTTTTAGGCACCGTTAATTACTCAGGAAACGAAGGGTGATGCTAGGGGATTTCAGGTCTAGAACTCTTCATTCAAAACGCAACAGCATAAAAATTGCAACAAACACGAATGCGTTAGACAGTGAGCTACAGCGCACGAGAAGCAAGATGCACACGGCACCACGATGCCGATGCCGGGATGAACAGGGAAACAGCTGTACAGGGATACCGAAATTGCGCCAATTTAACATCAGCTAAGTGAACTTAACTATCATTTTAATTCAGGACTACATTCGACCAGAAAGGTCCTACATATACCACACAAAATGGTAATGCGAGGTAATGGTAATAATGGTTGTAAGACGTGGTGGCAAAAGCCACACATGCGTGTGTGTATACAGTCAAATATTATGGTCACAAAATAAATTCAGAACATATTAGCAAGAAATTTTGAAACGGCAAAGCGTTGACGGTAATTTATTTTCAACGGTTAATTAACGGTAAAGGTTTTTCGAACGACGTTTTTCGACGGTAAATTAGGACGGTAAAGGTATTCACGGCGGCAAAGGCAAAGGTCAAGGTAAACTTAAAAAAGGTAAAGTGAAAAGGCAAAGGCAAAGGGGCGGCCAAGGTAAAGTAGGCCGACCCTCATTATTATTGTAGTCACCAGTCAGACATCACACGCTATTCACTTCGAACCTAAAATTAATGTCCTGCGTTCAACCATCTTGTTATGTAGACGACACGATGATACTCACAACTGCCAACAAATTACGAATAATTTTATTAGTTGTAGATTCCGGAACTTTGTTGATTCTTTTCTGTGTTTGTATTCACGCATAAGTTCTGCTCGTTTCTGAACATACTAATTTTGTACTGAAATTTACAATCATGTGCGGCTTTCTTTGTGAAAGTATTTAATCTCTACCGACCAAGAAAAGTCTAACTACAGAACTTTGGAATCTTCTTGATCGGAGCGATTACTATACTGATTCCAGAGTCGTGCGATTAAAAATTTTTGATAAGCTCAATAACTGGCACACTAGAAAATTGGTGAAACGTACTTTCTAAGCGTAGTTTATTTTCATGGATGTCATGAATAAGCGGAACGTGGACTGATACTGTTTTATACTGTAGATACTTTTAGGGACGCATTTCGGGGTGCTGTGATGACCGATTAAAAGCATGTATGAGCAACAAACCCCAGAATACCCAATGCGTTTTCTGGCGCTTGTTCAATTTAAAGAAGGCTGATAGAGCACGAGTTTCCGCTTTTCCTCAGGTGAAGCCGGCGTCGGCGAGGCCACACAGATTGCTGGAAGGGTCAAATTTTGGACACATTTTCATCTGAAAGACTACCTGGCCGACCTGATTCCCTGATCCCCTTTGCTTCATACAACAGTGTGCTACAGTCCAAAGGGAATGGCCAATACATCCTTCGAAGAAGCGAAACTGGTGTTTGTGGGCGCTAGATGCGGCGGCTAGCAGTAGCGACCAGGGATGGTGTAAAACCTGGCGCTGGCAAGTGCCTCTGGCGTTGCCACTGGCATGGCAAGGAATAAAACCTGGTATGTTATCCCTCTGGCACGCAATAAAATATGGCATATGCCAGAAAACACGAGGCACAGCGGTTAATAAATAAATAGAAAATATTGACAGTGCTTCCATTGTACAAGTTGCAAAAATTAATAAATTGCGATGGTATCAGTTGCATTAATAGGTGCTAATACTTAAACCCGTACGTGAACAAGAGTTGCAAGACCTTACTAATGTTCACGAATTACACCAACCGGCATGAATAGCTCGATCAGCAATTAATACGTAATGGTGCTGCAAAAAGAATGAATTCGAAAATTGTGCACGCCGATTCACGAAGTACTGAATCCGCGTTTCGATTTGCAATCATTCGGCATGGACGGTGTAAAACTTAAAAGCAATTCGCATATACTGGGATGCCAATGATGTCGCTAATTACGAAATTTGAATGATGATGACAACTAAAAGTTAACTTTATTTTTACAGGTCTGTTTAGTGTAAAATAACCGATTAACGGGTGATTTTCGGATTTTCATTGATCACATCACAGTCTTTCGGTGTCTTTTTTTTATCACATCACAGTGATTGCCTATTGCCGGGATATTTACCTGCATTTTTTAATTAAGCAATTGTAACGCCCATTGGTGTTTGGGCGCAACAGGGTCTTCGAAATGGTTTTCTTAATGAACAACAGCAATTAATCGATATCTGATAGAGTAATTAGCGTAACGAGACCTTACAGCAGCAATAACAAAAGAAACCAAACTGGGATCTCAAGTCCCTCAAGAACCACAAGGTCGCGAAAGTCGCTAATTTCGAACTTTCTGACCTCCCGAAGGTCCTGCTAATTAACTAATTAGCAACTGAGTCAATTAATCTGAGATAATTCAGTAATGTACTATCAGTTATGTTTTATTAGAAAATAACAAGCATCGGTTCTGAAAGTTAAACACTGGATGGCCACAGTCCATCAAAAACTCGTGTTGCGTGCAGACACCATTGGGCATGTAGTGTCCTGAAGTACGGGCGGGCGCAATTTCGACACTTTTATAATTATGTAAATCGCATAAGATCTTGTTGGCTCGGACTTCTAACATGCTCCACGCGGTTTTTCTTGCCGCAACTCTTCCAAAAACGATTTAGTTGAGCGGCACCCGGGGCGGTCGGCTATGGCCCTCAAACGAACGAATCGGTGGTCGTTTCTGGACAACGAAACCTTCAAGATAACCGAGCGTGGAAACCATGTTTCGTAATCGGGAGTAGTGCATTACCTCTGTAATCGGCATGACAACACTGCAGCCTGCCGTGCGCCTCTTGCGATTTACTGCATTTTTATTCACTTATTTTTATTTACATATTTTCTTTACATTTTATTTTTATTCACTATTTACTGGTCTCCTGTAGCCACAGATGATAACAAATCCAATATACACATGACCGGTAGAGAGTGACCTTTAATCCAGGTGTATTAGTAACATTCGGCCGATGCTGCGTTCATGGCGGCTACTGTTGCTTCCAGAACTACTGATGCGAACTTCGGCGCATCACAACCGCACGTGCTACTAGACCGTCATCGCTGATTTCCAATCCAAACGCAGCGGCTGCTTCCATGAAAATTGCAAGCATGCACCATGCATGCTGTGTAAAGGCAGCTCGGCGCGGCATAAAGGCTGTTACGCGATGTGTTAAACGAAGCGTAATGCAATTTTGAGAACTGGATTGTTGAAAATCGCTCGATTTGTTGTGTTCAGTTATCCACCAGTTACTACAACATGCAAAAACCGTTTCTTTTATTTTCCAGTTTTTGCTGACCAGTGGTCAATTTACTGACCACTGCAACACCCTTGTTTTGGAGCCCTCTTTCTGCTCTATACGATAAACGTCTGTGTTTTAGTCAGCTGTTGTTCGCAGAATTATTATAGAATTAAACGTTTTCATGACTAGGACCGTCTGCGCCCAATGGTGTTGCTAAACACCCATGTCGTTGCCGGTGACCTATGGTCAGTAAAATCACACAAAAAATTCCCTTTCTTGATTCAATTTTTTCATCGGGAATTCCCAGTTTTGAAGTAAAAACTTGCACCCCTTCGGGTAGTGGGCGTTGGAGGGTGTTTGGATTTTTGCATTACTGTAATGCAAAAATCCCCATCGCCTAATGGACACCGGTTGGCGCCCAGACAAAGTTCGCTGCAATAATGACGAGTAGTAAAAACGTTTATTTTAGCATCGGGCTTATTCCGCACTGTCTGTGCCTTACGCGATGGTACAGGTCACGGTAAAAATTACAGCCACACAAACATTTCCAGTTTTCCACACAAAGCAGATCAAAATGACGCCGCTCTTAACACAATTGCTTAATTAAAAAATGCAGGTAAATATCCCGGCAATAGGCAATCACTGTGATGTGATAAAAAAAAGACACCGAAAGACTGTGATGTGATCAATGAAAATCCGAAAATCACCCGTTAATCGGTTATTCTACACTAAACAGACCTGTAAAAATAAAGTTAACTTTTAGTTGTCATCATCATTCAAATTTCGTAATTAGCGACATCATTGGCATCCCAGTATATGCGAATTGCTTTTAAGTTTTAACTGTACTTGTTCAAATGAGCACTTAAATTTCAATAAATGTTGTATGAATGTTTACATGTGCAGGCTTACTACAACCGGCACAAAGTGAAATGGCACTCATCGAAAACAGAAAATATCGACCTAAATGCAACGCTTATGCATTGTTGTCTTTGACTGCATATGTTAAACTTGACATGACTGATAATTAAAGGTTTGGGGTATCTGTTGTTTGGAAAACTGAATATTATGCAATGATAAGAACAGTTGCTTGCAGAAAAGCAGTTGGCACATGTACTTGTATTATGAGTGTGTGCATATATTTTTGGAATTTGTATAAGGCGCCTCTTTTTTCGTGCAGCGATGCAGTTTCGCAACATCATCGACCATCTCTTTCGCCGGACCAAAGTTCATTGCACATAGAGACACAACATTATTTTGGTAGTTGGTAGTTATTGCCAACTAACTACGAACAACTACTAACTACGACTAACTGTGAGATATACAATATGGATCACACAGCTTCGAACGCTTACCCAGTGGTCATCCAAAATGTCCATTATCGGTGCATTTCCAAGCGTTACTTTTTTTCGACACATTAACGCACACACAATCAATAATGTTTCGGAACGTACAACTAATAAAATTGTTCGTATATATAACATGGATTAAAATATTGATAAGTAAACTTCCCCTATAAAGTAAACTGTATTGTAAGAAACTGCCCCTATTTTTGCTTCGGTTATTCCATTAAGCAATTTTTAAACTTGCACATCGTATATTTTTAATCGATACGGTTAGAAAATTTTGCAAGGAAGTGGCTTGAAATCGGCTAACAGTCGCATTTCCAAAAGTTTTTAGCAAAACTTTTTATATTGCAAATTGCAATGTACTGCGCCCTGCCCATCGGTCATCGGTACATAAAACTCGCGTGATTTTGTTGTCGTACTATCTTTAAAGATTTCTTAATAATGGCTCGATGATCCTGTCACCCGGTTCTACGGCAAGCAATTTTTTGACGTGCTTTGGACATCGTCGGAGCACAACACGCCGTCTTTAGAATAGCATGTTTCAGTATACTTATGGAGCCCCTTTTTATGTACATTTTACGTCTAAAATACATGGTCTACGGAACTATATTATGGCTTTTTGAAACTCAAAAAGCACCCATCCAAAGGACATCTTTTGGATGAAGAAGACATGGACACTTTTTTCTCGAATAGAACCGGGTCATGGCAGACATACGGTATTCATAAACTTCCGTTTATGTGTATAAGTAGATTTTCTACATTAATAATCGAAATGGCTACGCGCAAGAGCCTCCCGCGCTATGAGTTTTGGCTACGCGCGAGAGTATCTCGCGCTATGAGCATTGACTACGCGCGAGAGTTTTTTCCCGCACAAAAAAACTACCAAAAAACAGTTTAAATCAGTGTGTTTATAACCACATGGCAACCAATAATTACGGAAGGTCACCTTTTAGTGCACGAAATACAAAATCTGACCGTACCGGCATTTTACATTTTCTGATAATTCAAGTATTCTCAACTATCAGCCGTTATGGCGTCAGAACTTAAAGTGGGAAATCGTTATGAATCCTACGCGGAGGTTTTGAGAGCGGTGGAGCAATGGAGCCAGCGAACACACCAAGTCTTTATAAATCCCGGTGGCAAAGCGAAAACGTCAAAGACGCATCATTACACGTTCCCCTACAGCTCAGTGAAGCCGGTCTGCAAAAAAAGCTGGCGCTTACCGCCCACACCGGCGGAATTCAGCCCCCACGAAGAAAAGCATGACGACGACTCTGAAAAGTGACTGTCAGGCGCTGGTCCGTCTTAAGCTTGTAAACGGCATTGATGGAGGTTATTCACCTGCCGGCTTAAGAAGACCATAACCATGAAGTCACGGAAACGATCGCCCAACATACCCCACAGTCCGCCGCGTCCAGGAGAAACGCCCGCTATGCGTGCGGTTCGGATACTTGCTACCCATGTGGAAGGTCAGAATGAAGTCGCACACCGATTCGGTGAAGAATTAGTGGTCCTTCGAGAGGATATCAACAATCTGAAAACAAACGGCTCGGATCTGGAGCTGAGACTCCTTAACGCAGGAGTCTATCTGCTGCGCAATGCGTTTCCCCAGAAAGGAGGGTTAGAACTTCCTGCAGAGTTGGTTCTGTGCCAACAGAACGACCAGTGCTTCGCAAGGCCACGTTTCCACATGCGGATGCATGGAGGAAGCATTGTGCAGCCCATGTTTAACGGCGTAAACCACTACGTTTGCGCGCTGTACAACTGTGACATCCCTGGTGTCGCCCGGATCTATTGTTCGACGGGTCAACTGCCCACAGACTGACTGAAGCTGCAGTTACACTTCCTGTTTGTCCATCCGGACAGCAAGGGTCAGATCAGCATCGAGTACATCCCGGTCTATGGACAATCCTCTGGAGGAAATAAATGCCTAATATATTCGTTTGCCTTTGCGTATGACCTGTTATTGGGCAAGCAGATTCAAAACGCCAACTACGCCAGGGAGGACGAACTGCGCCACTGGTTTTTATCCATCATTGAAACCGGCACATTGCCGCCTCCTCCAAGATCGCAGGGCCGTAATCCTCGAACGAAAACCATGGTGAAAGATCATAACTGCACAGTGATAGTAGCAGATACGGTGGAAATACGCCGGCGGTTGCATCTGCCCAGTGGATACAGAACAGTTTCGCTGTGAAAATTGCTCACATACTGAATGATACAATAACTGTTCTGTTTCTAACTTCATCACCTTAAGAAATGATAAACTTGACGTACCTGGACGTGTGTTCAAAAAATGATACAAAAAAACCGTACAATTCCCAGTTCATGCCATAACTGGCGGGCGAAAATATTCCGTAAGATATTCTCGCGCGGTTTTTTTTCTCTTAAACGTTTTGTTCGTAGTTTTCTTGTGCGGGGAAAAACTCTCGCGCGTAGTCAGTACTCATAGCGCGAGATACTCTCGCGCGTAGCCAAAACTCATAGCGCGAAAGTATTCTCGCGCGTAGACATGTCACCCGTGCGTACGAAAGAAAAACGCCCTCCCACTTAGTTTATCACTCCGGGGCGTCAAATAAATTTCGGCGCACTCTAAATCGTCGTTTTTTGTCGTGAAAAATTCAGTGTTCACAAATCAATCCGAAAACCGGCATTTCGTGTTGCCGCCTGTTGCGAGCAAAAAATTGTAACAAAAACAGCGAAAAACGAAGTACATAGATAAACAACTGTATTCTTACAGTAAGCCCTCAAGATTCGCTGCCCAAAAAGCTCAATCTGCGCATGCACCGTGCCAACTAACATTTTTCTGTTGGAAGTAGCCGCCATTTTCTTGCTAAGCCAGTTAAAGATATTCGAGCATGACGTACGTAATAGAATTGCGAAGAGATTCGACTCCATCGAGCTGGGACACAATAATTATTTACACAATTTCAATTCGCATTACTTTTATCAAGCACGGCTTTTTTCTGAAACAAGGTTTATTGTTTTGGTTAGTCACAAAGACTGTCTATCGAAGGAGCCTGAACAATTCGCGATGCGATAAGTGATTCACGAGAAATAAACCGAAAATGGAGGGTGGGATTTCGTTCAGCCACCCGTTCAAGTTACTTTCCTTAATCGGCTTAATTATAAAACAACATCTACAGACCCATGATTTCAGTTTCTCTTCTTTACACGTCCAAAACTTAACACCGCCGCCCGCTTGCCCTAAGGGCGGTTACGACCTTATACTAGTTGTATTAAAATTGCTGCAGTGATCGGCCGTATAAGTCACCGTACTGTATAATTATGAATGAGTTATGACCTTAATATACAGGTGCAGTGTGTGTACGAAGGGAGAGCTCGTACCATCAGCGTTCCACCCCAGTAAGAAAATCGTCGACACGGAGATCAGCCGTACTCGGACATCACTATTTTGCCGGTCGTTAGAGATCGACTTGAACAAGTGCATTATCAGCACACGAGAAATGTCTTGAAAATTCAGTTTTAGCAATGCTTCTATTACGTATTTGCCGGGACGAATAACCAACCGTACGATGTATGGTACAAGATCATTTTTATATTTAGCTTTGAAAGTCGCTATTTTTTATTTTAGCAGTTTATCAGTGAGTTCCTTTCTCTCGGAAATCACATTCGCACTGCGTACAGCACTGTCATTTTCGTCTTTTATTGGGATATGTGAAAACATTGTCCTCTTTAATATTACTAAATTGTAATAATCCATTAGTGTGCGGTAAAGCTATCTACGAGAAACCAAAGCTCAAACATTGTACTGAAAGTTATGGTTTTAATAATTCAGGTTTTCCGGCATATGCCATATTTTTTTGCGTGCCAGAGGGATAACATACCAGGTTCTCCCTTGCCATGCCAGTGGCAACGCCAAAGGCACTTGCCAGCGCCAGGTTTTACACCCTGCCGTAGCGGCAGCGACCACCAGGACAACCAGCACAATGTTATCAGTCCGTCCAATACGCAGATGCAAAAGACTGCCAAGAGCAACAGCACTATGATTCTCTTCATCGACACACCGGGCGCTAGAGACAAGGGCGGCGATGCGGATAAGTAAGATTTCAGACCAACTTCCGAAAATCTGGCGGTTCTGGTCCTTAGTCGGTTTTACGGTAGTGCTGCGACTGTCGCATTAGCTATGCAACCAGACTATCTGCGCATTTTCTACGTTGCTCAATACAATTATGTGTGAAGTGACCGCGGTTTGTGTTTTCCGATAGAGCACAGACACTTGGACTTGCAAGTCTTGGTTGGATTTAAAAATCTGTAAGTACAGGCTGTACTCTGTACAAATACCACACTCTATAAACTAAACATGATAATACAGATGGTTTTATAAATGACGTTTTCTTGATATTATCGTGGAATCGGAGGAAACACAAGTTCGATACGCATAGGACCAAGCCCCGATATTTAGTTTCAGACAAGAAAAAGCCACTGGAATGTCTCGTACAAACTATCTATGGTTACTGGACTGCTATCACATTTTCCCGAAAAAAAGCCGTGTTATGCGTAAGTCGGGCTATGCGTAACAACACCTCCAACCAAAATCCCAAAATATTCGCCAGTAAAAGAATAAAATCAAAGAAAACTGACTATTCCTGTGTACAAAATAACTGCACTTTGATACAGCTGCAGACAACGTATGTACATGCAGTTGCCGAGCCGCTAGCTAAATGGTTGCTCCGGTTACGTGACGTTAAGATACGCTTCCTGGACGATCCATTCATCAAGGCGATCGTTGATGCGGAACCAACATTCGTAGCGGCCGATGTGTCCCCTTGTGACGCTAGCGATTTTCAGGGCGGAATAGCATCGAAACTCTTCATCCATGCCAAACTCAAAGCGTCCATTGAAACCATCAGGCCACCGGAACTTATCGGCGACCTCCGGGATGGCCCTTGCCATCAGGAGACGGCTTCCCTTGCGCCAAATGAAGCGGTCGGTGAGGTATCCGGGGAGGAAATTGAAACGGACCGGACACAACATCTCCGCTGGGTCGCCGTAGCGGACGGAAATATTTTTCATGGATGGATTAAAAACATCGTGGCGAAAGAGGGTCGCGCTGACCCAGTAGCGCTGTGTCACCACTAGCTGGCTCCCATTAGAGTGCAGGCACTCGTACAGTCCGGTGAAAGCGTGCGAGAAGTTTTTCAACGCGATGGCGAACGCACCGGTGGCCAAATCGTACTGAGGCACTACAAATGTGCGCCACAACACATGATCCCCGGGATTAAGTTTTTTCGTGCAGTTGCAGCAGTAATTCACTTCTCCGCGAGGTCCTATGATTTCGCGGCCAGGCGAGACAGCCCACTGAAATCCGTTGAAAGTGAATGCCGGTGGAATCTGGTTGTGGGAAACCTGCACGTAAAGCCGACAATTAATACAATGGCTGTTTTGTGCCTGCAATATCTTAGGAATATTAGGGTAGGGCAAGTAAAATCTGATATAAATACGGACACAAGACCACAGAGGGCAGTTAAGTCGTCTGTCAAGACTAGAAAATGCATCAACGAACGATTTTTAAAAGGAGACACGCTGTTTCACTCGTTTAGCGACAGAATAAAGCAAAACTCTACCACAAGGTCCTCAGACATTATCCGTTCCTGGCTTTTTGGTTGTTCCAGAGAGTGAATGTCACCTAAAAACGCTGCCCCTCCTGATTATTATCAGCGCCCTCGAGTTTACTGCTATTTTCAACAGCAAACGTAACACTAGTTTTTTTTTCACTAAAATCTCTTGCCTCAATCTGATGCTGCACTGGCAAATCCAGATCCACCTGGTCTTAATGTCCCTTACAAACCTGCGTATTGTTGGTGTTGTGGCTGTTGTTGCAGGGAATCCACAGTGTGCCGCCCTCTGGCGCTCGTATGATCTCCGTCTGCGGCGGCCATTCCGCAATATTAAATCTCGGATTCTTGGGCCCGCGTCCATAGCCACGCATATTGATGGTGTCGTTACCGTTGCGTTGCTTGGTTTCGTCCATGATCTGGCTCACTACAACGAGAAATCAGTTGAGTTGCGAATAACGCATTGATGGGTGTTGAGCTGGCCACTGGCTAGCAAGCCCATAACCCGTCGATTAACAGGCAACCGTGTATGGTGCTCTAGCTGTTCCTGGTTAGTGCTGCAAATTGCAATCTTCCACGGTTGCCTGTTAAGTGAATCGCTGATGGACCTGCTCACGGTAGCCAGTGGCTAGCCACCAGCCAGCCGACCTCGTTACAACGCAGCCTTCACCGGCTCAACTACAGAGCTCCTCGTGCAAAAAGGACAGATAGCTCCTCGTATGATTAAAAGTATAAAACGAAAAACGGTGGGAAACATTTAACTTGCTTTTCAATAATTTAACGAAGCAATCTTAAATTCTTAATTAATTACGCCGAACTATACACAATCACCACAATCACACGGGATGGTAAAAAGTGTAAAACGAGCGCAACAGAAGACAAGAACATTTTCGTTGCGCCCCCAAGGCACCACACATGGCATAAGTTCGCACTATCGCACTACACTCACCTCCATGCAATACGAATACATAAAAATGGATGATTCTACGTAGAAAAACAATTTCTAGAAATAATATAAAAACCAAACCTTTTCCTTGGACCAACGCACAGTACTGAAGCAAAACCGGTACAGTTATCGCCAGTAACCAAGCGGCATCTCTGGCGGCTGCGGAGCTTTTTTCGATTTTCATCCATCAGCTTACTCAATATTATCCAAGAAATGATTGCTCTCAACGTTGTTTTGGTTCCGCAATAACTGCTTGTGCCTCCGCCCTGAGCATCTTCCATCCTCCTTGTAATCTGCGATATTGTGGTTAAATTATAATTAGGAATGTTAAGTACAAAAATTTTTGGAAAGAGGAAGACAAAACGTCTTGTCGTTTTTAATTGCGTGGGCTATTTTTAACCTTACGAAGGCCTTGACGGGAACCGTCTCCTTGCAAAGACATTCAACCTCCATTTCTAGTTATCCATTTACTGCGTTCAGTTTCACAGCTGCTCAAAACTCACCTGCAACAGCTTACGGTATTCCACCTGCACTTGCTGCAATTTCTTATAGTCAAAGCAGTACAGTGTTTAAACAATACCAAAGAGCGCAAAAGTGGAACGCCAAAGGGAGTTCCACTTTTGGCATCTTGTAGGTTTACATCGAGTCATCGACCATCGATGTTTTGCGAAAGGGTTATCGCGTTCAAGTTAAAATCACTGAAGTTACGTTAGTCGTACTCACTCGTACGCGGTGCTACGCCGACCAGCACCTATCGCAAAATCTGAAAAGTATTAATTCAATCGAGCGAAGCTAATACACTTGCAGATCACCAGCCAGGTGGTTGGTTGTTCATACTGTGCGGAAGCCGAACTAAAGGGAGCTGGATTTACAAATTTTTCGAAGTATCCATTGTAAAACTAGAAAAGTCAGTTCCTCACCAGACGTTCAGTAAAACTACCCACCCGTCAAGTTGAGACACAGAGAAACTTAAACGAAACGGCCCGGTACATGGTCCCAAATCGTGTACATGGACAAAACTTTCATTTTCGCGCACTCCGAAACACTTCTTTGCTTTGTTTTATCACATTTTTTATCCAGATGCTTTGTATACACATGCATGAAAACCGTTTGTGCGCGCAACATCCGGTTCGGGAGTGATGGCTGTAAGAAAATTTCAAAAACTATAACTGCATTGAGGTGTAACAAAAGTCTCGTTACCAGCCGTTCTATAAATTTTTGATGGAAAAGCACATATGCATGAGAACGGCTTTACTCCGAACCACGGCTCTAGCATTTTTTCAAATTTTCAAATGAATTTTAAAACTGAACCGGATGTTGCGCTCACAAACGTCTTTTATGCCTGTGTATACGGTATATACAAATCATCTGGTTACAGAATGTCATAAAACAAAGCAAAGTGTTTGGGAGCTCGCGAAAGTGAGTTTTCGTGCATGCACACGAATTTTTGGTACCATGTACCGGGCCACTTCCCTTAAGCAAGTGTTCCTTTATGGGGCATAAGCAACTATAGCAAATCAAGACAGTTGTTATGATTGTTCTAGTTCCTCGTACACTGAGCGCAGGGTTCTAGGTAACGGAAAACTGCGTAGTCTATGCTTTGTCTACGAGAAACCAAACACTTACAACTTAGTTTGGCCCACCCTAATTAGTTATGCCTCAGATATGAAAAACTTCCTTAATGTTTCGCGATCACACGAATTTTTGTGAACTGTGATTTTAACTCAAGAGTAGGCAAGGGATTACTGTACTTGGTACTCTATCCCAAGTCTACGAGAAAGAGAAGTGCCCTACGGCGGGAGTGTATCTCAATAAACACGAATTGTTTAGTATCAAAAATCTTGGTATCTTTTTCTGCATCTTTTATGAGAGTCCTCCCATTTCGCAAACCGGACATTTCGGCAACCGTAGCTTTCTTACTTAGGTTTGTTAGGTTTTCTTAGATTTCTTAGGTTATACGTTTCTTAAGTTTCTTATAGGCTTCTGTGTTTTATTTCACCTGAGGTACAACGTAATTGTACAATCGTCAAAAACATCAGCATTTTTACAACATCAAAATTTCATTAAACTTTTCGACTCCTTCCATCGTTCCCATGACTGATGTCGCGTTACCGCGCTGTATCTCCAGTGACAATCTTTGGCGTAAAAATTCATGGGAGCGAGTTTCGCCTGTGTGTTGCTCTAGTCATTTGCCCAGTGCTTTGATAATGGCGATAGCAGACGGTCCCCAAGGGCCCATTGTTTCGAAAGCTATCGGTGCGACGATGAATCTGCCACTTAGATACAAATAAAGCCTGGACTTCTTCTCTTCCGTTTCCGCCGCCGCTGCACCGGCGTTTGCTGTCGTAGACCTGACGTGGGAAGGCGCAACCGTGTCCACACAAGTGACGTCCCACGCTAGGCACATCCCTCTCTGCCAGGCAAAGGTTGTGCAGCCATCGGGGCGTCGTTCGGACGTATGCGACGTGCCACGTGGTTCCAGTTTTGCCGGAATCCCAGCTGAAACAAGTGATCGGCATACGATGCTGTTCAGCGCGCCGTGTCGTGGGTGTCTACCGGCCGAGAATGAACAAGAAAAACCGTGATGTCCGTACTCGCATATAGCAAGTCCTAATCTCAGACCCACGGATATTTTAAGAGTGTCATCATCCAGGAGATTACCAATGTGAGCGGAGGGCAACGCATTTAACCAGATGCCAGCCTCCGGTCGTGATTGGGCAAGTAGCCGGGCTTTATTGACGTCGTCGTCGCGGTAAACTTATAGGCTTCTTACTTATGTTTTCTTAGATTTCTTAGGTTTTCTAACGTTGCTTAGACTGCTTAGGTTACCTTAGACTTCTTGCGCTTTTTATGTTTCTAACGTTCTTAGTTTGTACTTTCACGTATTATAATTCTATTCGAACCGTTTGTGATAATTTCGCTTTGAACTGCTGCAAAATGTTGCGTACCGAAATGACCGGTTGGCGAAATGTCCCTTTGGCGAAATGGGCGGGAGCCCTTTTATTGATATCGGTTGGATAGTTTGATCTCAAAGTAAGCAAGGCGTGAACGTTTCAAGTTACCATAAGGGTCTATGGAGAAAACTGTTTGCAGTACATGGAGGCGACCAATTCCATGATACTTATATTACAGGGTGCACTGCCAGTCGCCGGTGCACTGCCAGTCGCCAGTCATACATGGTTAAGGCAATCGACTGCCATTAATTTCTGACGCTAAGCAAACCCATAAGCATGGGCTGTACATAACTAGTCACAATTGTTCACTAAAATCCAGCGAGACGGGTTGCTACGCGGTGTATTGGGGTTTTGGTATACGCTATTTATACTAATACATTGTAATCCATTGTACGGAATATAGACTCTGTATATAAAAATCCCATACGTAGCAACCCGTCACGCTTGCGCTCGAGCGAAAACCTCATTCTACGCGGACTACATTATACAGACCCTGCCATAAGTCCATGCTAAGCAATGAATGCGCATAATGTCCGCAATATGCTCTTACAAAGGAAGGATACGGTTAAAATTCTACCCTGATCGTGACAGGAGAAGTTTGTATTATTGAACCGTCAGACACGAGCCGCACGCCCGATTATCGGACAAAAGTTAGACGCGTCTTCCGGGGACATAGAAGACCACAAGTACTCGACAGTACAGTACAAGATGTCCCCTATCGAAAGTACTCTGTGGAGCCAGCGACTTACATTTTTCAATATTGAGTCCTTGTTGAACTGGACAGGTGCGACTACCAGGGACCCAGCAAGCTAAATGAAGAACGCCAACAAAAATCAGAAAACGATCCATGATTAAGGATATGACAGGAATGAAATGATTACACAGCAAAAAATCAAACACGGTGTAGAACTCTGAGGAAATCACATGATCGAGTCGCGTCCAGTCGTAAGCAGTACAGAGTAACTCTGCACTTGACACCTTTTATGTACGATATGACCTGTACGACGCTGCAGTGCTGGCAAACGTTCAGCTGGCTCAGAGCCGACTGCACTGCACTCACATGTGCTGCCTGTTTACTCACAGGCAGCATATGTAAATGGTGAATGTGCTCGTACAGAGTACGCCTCTCTGAGTTGTAAAAAAAGCTGTCAAATGCAGGGTTACTCTACACTTCTACAGTACGGTAGGCCCAGGACGGCGACCTCGTAACCGGCCTATAGTGCGGTTCCCAACTTGCCATCATCTTCTTCTCCATTCTCTTTATAAAAGGAGAGATTGACTCATTATCATTCACGATTTTTAGCCGAGTGGCGGCCGCTATATACGTTGCTTCGCACGCCCACGGCACCACCTACAGGAATTTCACAGTGCGTCAAAAGTGGGTTGCGCATACGCTGCGTGACACGCGAAGATGGCCGCACGTTAGGCGTCCCGTAATACCGTGGTCAACGGCATCGGCACATTATTACAAAGCATACTACATGCAGCATAGGACAAAAAAGACGCATACCGCCATAACCCCACACCCAGATATCCGTACGCACGTGGCAAGTTTACTTGTACGACAACCGGATATTTCAGCTGAGCCGTACAGCGCACTGCGCTGCATGCGTTCGGAATGCAGTGGGTGGGATTTTGCGTCTTTTTTGTCTTAAGCTGTATGTACACTTTTTATATCAGGCATATGTCGCTTTACTGTTAGAGCTTAATTTTCTGTTGATTTTCCATGTACGGTATTAATTTTGTCACATTAGTAAGCATAATAGTGCGCGAACTCGCGTTGTTTAAAGACAGCAAGGAAAAAGCACGCGTTGTTGTGATCGTGAAGTTGTGTGACGACGTGATGACAAATTGACAACCCTATTGCGATGTCCCTATGGGCTAAGATGGCTCGTGGTGCCATATGTTGCTTTGTGTTGCTGTATTGGGCGTCTCTTATCGTAAGCATTTCCAACCGTCCCGAGGCGCCGTGTCGCTGCAAATCAGAAATTAACATCTTCAGTTTTTTTTTCTAAAAAAACGTAAAGGCACTCACGTACCTGAGACTCTTTTGGACACTTTGTACTCGTATGCAAAAGCTCACCCGTGGAAGGTTCCCAAATTCACAGTCTAAACATTCGGAAATACTAATTCATTTGTTAAAATGTTTTCTTTAAGTTTTGTTCAGTCTTCGAGTAGAGTGATTCTGCAGTGTTGGCGCCGCATTTAATGTATGCCGATAATGCCACTGGCCGAAGTCATGGATGATGGCTTACTGGACTATAATATGCGTGTGTAGGTCTGTTACGCACACTATTACCGTTACACTGTTACACACACACGCACTATTATGCCATTTCATTTGGCTTATTTTTGTCTGATTCGTATTTGCCTTGGAATAATAATAATAACGTCGATGCTGCCTGCACGGGTGTCTACACGGGTGTTGGCTGCGGCCTGCGTGCACGGGTGTCCATGGAAGTTAACAAATAAATTTCATACAAATTTAAAATAAATAAACTATCCGTGCACGCACCTAGAGCTCCGTGCAGGAATCCCGCTCTCCCAGCCAACACCCGTTCCAAAACTCCGTGCCCACAGCCAACACCCGTGCACGCAGCTATAACCTTATAATGTAATAATAACAAGAACAATAATAATATTCATACACAATGCGCACGCCGCATTTATTATTACCTTTTTCCATCGCGATAACGACTGAACCGGCCTGAGGCAATCGAAAGTTTACCGTGCTTTTGGATGCACTAAACACGTCTACTTCAGCATTTATACAGCAGCAGCACACTGGAAAATTATACTAACTTTTTAATAAAATTACTTTTTCGCTTATCCGGGTTTGTGAGACTGTAAGGTAATCGTGCTAGGCAGAAAAGGCTGTTGAACGCTTGGCACTTTAAACCTTTGCAGCCTTTTTGCAGCTTGATGCGTTGTAATGCTTGATGCTTGTTCGTAAGACGTAAAGCACAGAGTACGGTAATTCCTGGATTTTCCATTCATCATTATCATGACCAAAGCAGACAGCGATAATCGTCCCCTAGGTCTCTCCATAAAACGCCACTCGACGTCCATCATTTCTTCGTCATCCAGCGAAATCGTCCAGCTCCTCACGCGCGATAAATGCACGGCCGGCATCCCTGTTTAACCTGCGGTATCGGTTTCTCCCCACTGAAAACACTCCACGCCCATCTGCAGTTCTAGTGCGCCACGAAACCCACCGCCGATACCTTCACCAAGCCCTCCACCACGGTAGCACCCAGCGTCAAGTCCGAGCCGGTGACAGAACGCTCGGTCACGTCCACCAGTACGACGGCCAGCCAATCAGCGCCCGCCGAACCCAAGTCTCCCATTTAAGCGGGCAATTTTGTTCGCTCGACGCGTTCCGCGCCAACAGCCCTCGCGGGCTCGACCCCGTGTACAGTGGCAACCGGTTTTATATTATTATGTAAAGAGTGGAGATTTTGGTACGGATTATGAAATTTAAAAGCTATTATTTCACAATAAATAGCGGTCTCCGTGGTCGTCAAATGGAATAGATGCCGGTTTTGTTTATGGTGTGCAAATGCGGTGAATAAAGACGTTTCGCGGCAATTACTTCATTACGACCTTGTTCTCCGGTTACGAACTGCAGTAACTACACTTACAGATTTCTTTTGCTACCTACTTATTTTCTTTCAAACACTTGGTAGTAAGTTTGAAAGTTCTGCACTGCAACGCAACAGATTATAAGAAAGTTAGATCGTCCCGTAAAGTTACAACGTCAAATGCGATAGAAGAGGGATGCGTACGCCAGCAACAACATGAGTTAACAAGCAGAATTCGAAACGAAGTATCGTCAAACGCTAGCACACAATTCAGACAAACTTTCAACCATGGACACGTTTCACTTAATGACAAAATTAACCAATTAACAAATTAATCTTAACAATCTCTATGTTAAGCGCCTGTTGGCGCTGCACCATCTGCATCGTCTCTATGGCCGTATGAACGGCCGGTCCGTTCAGCTTCAGAGTGAACAACGAGCGGATGGCTTCGTATATCTTGTCCAGTGACAACTCCTTCCCTTTGTCATCGCTCTGCATGGCGTCCTCCAGCAGCTGCTTTTCCTCCCGATACTGCCGCAACATGCGTTCGTAAGCCTCCATGGTATCCCGTCGGCCGCCAGCGGCGATGACCTCTTTTTCCTGCGAAATCATGTAGTGCAGATACTCCTCTACCGCATCATTGTACGGGATCATGGCGTTCTTCTTCAGGAAGCAAGCGAATTTCGCTGTCACTTTCCGAATAGCGATTTCCTCGCGTTGCAAATCCGATTTACGCTGGCTGAGATACCGCAGAAACTGCTGCACAGCCGCGATATCCCCATCTTTCTGCTGCAAAAGCTCCTGCCACGTTCATCCACTACTGGCACCTCCTTCTCACTGGTTTCGTATCGGTAATGTGCATATGCTTCTCCATGAGCAGCTACACTCTCGGCATGCTGTACACCATTCTTGGAGTTCTTCACGGCACTTTTCGCAGGCCAGGATGAGGATATTGTTCCTGCTCTATTTTTTTGCAGGTTACAGGGACTGTGGCACACCTACAATTGAAATTCAAATAATGATGAACCTTTCTGGACACGATGAAAAAAAAATTAAAACGATGGAAGTGAGTTCGGAGTTTATTGGCCGAATGACAGCCGCGTCTGGATACGGTACCGTACGGTTTAGGCTGGTATATTTAAGGCCAATGAGTGTTGTTTACGCATATCTACACACACTCGGAAACGGTAAGCCGGCTGCTGAATCAGCGGGACGCCGTTGGCTGTCATTCAAATGTGGGTACTCACTGGGTGGCCATTCATTCCTTCGATTACATATTGATTTATTAAATGACTACTACGCTAACAAAGATCCATGAAGATTACTGGTTTAAGTTGTATAACGTCAACCTGCAGCGTCGTTCTCCTGCAGCCCACGTTTTCCAATTCCACATCTGCTATCGATCACATCATTCCGTTAATAAGCCGGGATGAAGAGGCGAGGTGAGCTGAACAGCTAACGCTGCGGTTCCGTTCTGCGTCGGGATACTAGCACGTTCGGTTGGATCAGACGCTGACATAGGTTTTTGGAGGAGTATGGCAGAGAAATTCGCTTACACTGACAGTTTATTTTCGTTCAACCGACCCACCCTTGCCACCCCCATCCAAGTAATTGAAACTGTGTTCCTCCAATGGTTACTGTTTCCCATGGTGGAAAATAGTTTTATTTACCTGGATTGTGGAAACCGCAGTTGTCACTCTCTGTAAGAACCTAATGTTGTAAAGCCTATTCAATAGTTATAGCTTATGCTAAGTGTTGTCATAGCCGAATCGAGGAAGACGCATTTATACCGCCACAATACTTCTACCGATGAAGCGGAAAGACGGGAATCGAAAACAAAATTTGGGCGGCCATTTTCATCTACGTCTTTATTTCCCTTATGGATAAGTATCTATTCTTGGCATGCCGCCAAAAGCCTGCCTTGATGGAGACTTGTGCTAATCATTTTGTTTAAAGAAACGGGACTTTTTGATATCTGTTAGTGCCGTATCAAATTTGATACGGCACATACGGCACTAAGTTCAAAGAGAAAGTCTGATTGCTGATTATACCATGTATGTTTTAGAAGAAATGTGGAATACTTGGGTGTTATGAGCTTCGTGGACGGAGGAGAAAACACGCCGCGTAATCTGTGAAGTCAATTATATTCCTAAAAATTGTCAGACAGTTGGACAGCGAAGCCACAACGAAATATCTGGTACAGTACACAAGATCACCAATTTCTATATTCACAACGCTGACCTCAGACGAAATGTTTACACTTTATACTGTGAAAAGCTTATAGCGTCAACAAAAGAGCGACAAGCAGAATTCGAAGCCAAACATTGTGAAATTCTAGCAAAAGTTTGACAGTTCACACAGCATGGAGAAAGAACAACCTCGAGACTCAAAAACCCCATCAGCGCACAAATAATTAAAAATGATGGCATCGTCGTTTTGGCTGGCGACCTATTAGACAAAACTGTATTATTTTTACAACAAAATTGAGCCAACATAATATTGAATAATGGCAACACTACGCCTCACCTCTTTCAGAATCCTCTGCGCGTAAATGGGATCCAGAATTTATCCAGCAGACCGCGCGCACTGTACGACGACACCGCTCCCGGAGCACGAAACATCCGCTGCGGCGGCGGCACACTATAAGGAGAAAAGCGGGAGAATGGCCGTGCCGGTCCCATCGGACGCAGACTGCCGCGAACATTCGCAACGCGTGCCGAGCATACGATGTCGTTGTGGTGCACCTGCTGGCGCTGCACCGTCTGTATGGTCTCCATGGCCGTACGGATCTTTGGTCCATTAAGCTTCAGATCGTATAGCGACTGGATGGCCTGGATGATCTTATAAAAGGACAGATTCCGCCCTTTATCATCACTCTGCATGGCGTCCTCCAACAGCTGCTTCTCCTCACGATACTGCCCCAGCATGCGCTCGTAACTCTCCAAATGATCCCGTCCACAGCCCACGGCGATCTTCTCCTTCTCCCCGGCAATCAAGTAGTGCAGGTACTCTTCCAATGCGTCATTGTACGGGATCATGGCATTGCGTTTCAGGAAGCAACCGAATTTCGCCGCCACTTTACGAATAGCTACTTCTTCGCCTTGTAGCTCCATTTTGCGCTGGTTCAGATCCTGCAGAAACTGCTGTACCGCCTCGATCTGCCCGTCGCGCTGGTGCAGAAGATCCTGCACCCGTTCATCCACTTCTTTCACCTCCGTTTCATGAGTTTCATAGGTAATATGCATGTGCTTTCCCCATGAGCAGCCACACCCCCGGCACATGCCTTTCTTGGACTTCTTGGACATCGCACTGCATTTCTGTAGACCAGGATGGGGGTACCGTTCCTGCTGGATTCCATGTAGGCCGCAGGGACTATGGCACACCTAAGATTGAAAATAAATTCTAGCCGTTGCAAATGGCGTAAATGGTATTTGAACCAAATTCGTGTACATGAACGAAAACTTTCACTTCGCACACTCCCAACAATTCTTTGCTTTGTTTTCGTGACATTCTGTAGCCAGATGATTTGCATACATAGGCGTAAAAGCCTTTTGGGCGAGCAACATCTGGTTCGGGAGTTATGGCTATGAAAATTCCAAAACGTTTAAATGCATTCCGGGGTACAAACATGTACACGAATTTAGTGCCATGTACCGGGCCCCTTCTTTAAGAAATTTCAATATCTTTGATACCTATTTGAATGCCTCATCGAAGCTTTCAAGTGGAGCTAACAATGCGCTCTTCGTTTGATTTGCTGATTGCTACTGTAATAGTAAGTTACATTACTTTGAACTTTAATTTAATCTGACAATAGCCCATACCATATAACATAACAGGTTTACTCTGGTTGACACTAAAGCCGTCAAACTAACAAAAAATTTACAATAATAAAAACCAAAACTCGTCATCGTTTAAACTTCGGAAGCTCAGAAGGGATTCTTGACAGCAGTTTAAACTTGCAAAATTGTTTTATAATTGTAGTTTTTACCCCTCAATGTTTCAAAATAACGTTTCTTTTAATTTTCTTTGAATTTTTTATTAGACGGTATGCAGGGCCACAGGTGGTTTTGCAGAGATTGCAAAGGAATCCAAGGTGGTCTGAACGATTACCGAAGGAGCCGAAGGTGGTAGAAGACTTCACAGAAATAAAATCTTCAGAAAACCCCTTTTATCCTGTGTTTTATTTCCGTCGAAAACGCTATGCTTTCGGCCATGGATGACTTCAACAAGCCTGTCAAGCCATATCTCGCTCACTTTTATCATTGATCAAACGCCTTTCGTCAGATCTTCATTAAGTCTTGCGATTGTTTTGCTCAGCACTCGTTTGTTATGAAAGTGTTATATTTAAATAAAAACTTCATCATGTCGATCAATTTAGACTTGTGCAAGCGTATTGATCTGTGCACTGGCTGTTGTCGAATAAAAGTGTACAGTAAATTTAAATAATTACTGGCTTTAATATTACTGCTCCTAAATAATTAAATACTGTTTTTTTGTTTGCTGTTTCTAAATAATTAAATAATTTCTAAAATAATTATTGTTTCAAAATTTTAATATTAATTAGAATAATTATTTGTCAGAGGCACATGACTGCGCCTGGTGCATACGGCCCACCATGGACGTACTGCACTCATGCTTGCCATACCGCCTCTCTCGCTGTACGTACGTGTGCTGCTGCACTGCACTCATACCCGCTGAAGCGGATATATGCGGCGCACACACTGAGCATACTTGCTCTCTCGTCCCTCTCTCGCTGTATGACTCAGCGTACGCTCGCGTTGGATTGAGTCCAGTCTGCGCATCATCACACAGCTGATGGCACACAGCACGTGCTTGCCGCCAGTTGCTTCTTTCACGCCTTGACGAACGCTCAAGAGCTCTTCTAGCATTCACTTGCTTGCTTAGCCATCAGTGCTTTGTTTTGCTTTCCCTGCTATTACGCAGCATTGTTCCCTTTATTTGTACAATAAAGCACACTCGTGATCTCCTCGCGCTTGCCTGTTACATATTTAATAATAATTTATTTTTAATAAGTACTTTTTCAAACTTTGTGTACTGTGTCGGCTGATTATGAAATAGGTAGTCCGATTCTGCAATCTAGAACCCGACGCCGCTCACCGTCCTGTAATCGACTTTCTTCCCCACCACTCGAATGCAGGACTGCGCGACGCACACCGTTCGCGGATGGTCCAAGGGAACAGTGATGAGATCCAGTACCGGCATGTACAGCTGCTGTGTTAATTGCTCTTTACTATAGCGATTCTGCTCGATCTCGTCGGCTTTCTGCTGGGCCATCTGCAGATTGGTCTGAATGTTCAGTGTGATGGCCGCCAACGGCTCCGTAAACGACAGAATGATCCGGCGTGCTTCGTTCAGTGAGATGGTATTCTGTAACAAAAATTTTAGTACTTTTTATTTATGTTCGCTCAGCGACATAACAGTCAATCAATCCACTACGGCCAATACTGCACAATCAAGAATTAAAAAAACAACCAAAATCACTGTTGTCAACAACTTTATTCTTTCCCGGTAAAGTTCCTAAAATCGCGGCCGCATTGCCTTTAATAATTGCAAGGCTAATGCGCTGCTTTAATGCGCTGCTTTAAATTCTGTAACATGTGGGGCGGGCGCTGTTCCAAGTATGTCAAGAGCCGCCGCGACTCCGTCACGGCCTTGTCATAGCTGTCATAAAAGTTCTGTCGGGATGCCGGGTCGAACTCGATACCGGATTTTGCAGCGGCTATAAATCGCATAGCTTCACTGTCAACGCAGTACACCGTGTCTCCGGTCAGCGGAATATCCGCGCCTTCGGGCCGATGCAGCAGTTCTTCCAGTACCGGCAATGTATCGCCCGGCTGGTACAGTGTGGAGCGCGCGTTGGTGAACACGAAGACGATGTTGTGGCGCGCGTCGACATGCAGATGGGCCAACAGCTCCTTAATGCAGAAGCGAAACATTACGGTCAGCCGGGCGTTGTTGGGTTTCAGCAGGATACAGATGCCGTGGATCTGCTCGTACTGTGCCAGATGCCGCATGATAGAAAATTTCAGGTATCTAAGGAAATCTAAAAACTTGAAGAAAATCTAAAAAACCTACGGTAGTAAACAGCCAAAGAAACCTGAAAAAACTTATTAACAATCTAACTTATTAACAATCTAAGTTATTAACAATCTTATTAACAATCTAAGTCTAACTAAACTTATTAACAATCTATTAACAACTTAGGTAATCCAAGAAACCAAGAAAATCTAAGGACTTTAAAACGCCTTGAAACTGACGAAAACCAAATTATAACTTCGGCAGAAAAGAACCCCAGGAACCAGACTGATTAGCAAGCTCTCTTGGTTGACGAACAAGTTTCTGCACCGAGTCAGGCAGTGAAGTTGCAAGAAATGAAATTATCTTTTAGTTATCTCTCGGCCAGCAAAGTTGCGCTAATTAGCAGTCTTAGCCGAACCGATTTCAAACGTTGATATTGGTAAAGTAGCCATACCCGGATCGGTGTCACCGTTTCCCCCTCCATCCAGCAGGTTGCCGCACAGTAGCTTCCCGTAGCGATAACGTTGGACAACACTCTGCGCGGGATGCACCGACGTATCGGGGCCGTGCAAGGACGGATCGACAAACACGAATCGCCGCTGACTGGGATCGGCGATATCCATGAAGCTGCACAGTAACTCCAGGGCGTCGGTGAATTTTTCGGGACGGTGGAGGCGCGCCTGCTGGCTGCTGTGCAGAACATACACATCCGCCACTTTCTCCATCTCCTGCAGGAAATCGGCCGGAATTTCGCCGAGGATCAGCACCGGAAGGTGCGCAGGATCTCCAGCAGCGCACTGCGATCGGTAATCGTCCAGGCGTCCACGGCCGCACTGTTGCCACTGTCCGGCATGGTGGAAGACCCCGCAACGGGATCTTGAGGAGCGCTGGCGCGGCGTCTTGTTTGGACCTGCAATTAGCAGCCACGCTGGAAATGACAAATTTCACGGGTTCACAAAAATAATGATTTCCTATTTTCCTTCTAAACACGTGGCATGCTTTCCGTGCCAATGTGCTATCATATGTTTACATGGTAGGAACTAAGAATACAAACACTGAACATCTGGGGTTTAAAAAGTTATAAATTATTAATGATGACTACGCTTGATGTATAGCAGTACACAACGCTAAACAAAGCTTTTACCCATAATAACCACAACGCTGTACAACAGCAGCAACCGTTAACGTCAAAACCAGAGGAATTTTTTAAGGGTTGTTTGAGGGATTTTGCGGATTTCAGGGCAATGGATTATTGTTTATCTTTACGGATCAAAAAAGAAAGAAACGTGAGGTATCGGTCAGAAACAAGAATTCTTAAAGGAACAAATCAGTAAACAACTTAAGGCAAAAAAAATCTGTTTAAAAATTAACTTTTTTTTGCAAATTATACAACAGTCTTTCCCTGTGTTCGGAGATTTACAATGTTTTTAATTTTGTGTTGAACTCGTACCATGCGTTGAAAAAACTCTCGAAGTTCCGACTCTCACGGTCTCAGTAATTATAAGAGGCACGCTCAGTGTAGGTTTCAATAATAAGCGAATACGCAAGAATAGTGTACTACGAAGAACTGCAAAATAATGATAAACGATGATATAAAATGCATAAATATAAGAGGCTGTAAGCCTGTAACCCCTCGGCAAAGGGACCATGGTCCCAGCAGCCAGAAAGTCTCGACGTACGGGTATAAGCTAATGCTATTATCTAATCTAATTGTAAGACTAATGGCATTCCAACCGCGAAGCAAAAACTTTAGGTCCCCACCAAACCGAAAAGCTCCAGCCGCCCCTAATTCTTAGTTCTACACGACGCTAATTTCGTTGTCATCGGAAAATCCAAAACTAATATCTGTACTGCGGTTGCAGTTATCCTTAGTGATTGTACCGTAAACATTGGCGGGATCTTGTAGTGCTCGCAAATTCTTTTCACCAAATCCTGTTTTCGATCTTTGCCACTAAAAGCCAGACCCAGATCGCTGCCGAGAGACTTCAGTTCGGTGACGGATTTCTGCATGATCTCCAAATGAGACGGAATGGCCTTTGATTCCATGGAGGACATCTTCGCAACTACAAAATACGCTGGCATTGGTTTGGGTCGATCAAGCTTAAAGCATCCCGTAGTTTTGATTTGCAGGTGGCTGTGATACAGCATTCAGCGACGACCTGTGCACGAAGATCGAGTTGTTCTTACCGTTAACTCTAGAGATTAAAATACATGCAACGTGGGTACAAGTGCAGTGTTGTATAAGAATACAATTCACTAAGAAAGAAACATACGCATACAAAAGAACCAGACTCAGCTGGAAAACAGAATTGTCAAGTCTTGAAGTTGAAATGAAATTTCCGTTCAGGGATGTGCGTCTACGAGCGCGCATACTCGTACAGTACTGCACTGGCAGTACTACCATACAGTATACACTGCGGAGTGGACGCAATGAAAAACGCGAGCAGGAAAGGACGCGCCGCAGCCAGACCAGTGCTTATCTTATCTGCCGGCGCCATCTGCTTTGACGGGCCAATGGTGGCCATAGTATGCTGTCACTATGCTGCATATGGAAAAATGACTCACGACAGCGGCTTTTATGTAGAATCAATTTAAATTAGCGGGAAAATCGTTGCTTCAGTCCTACAACTGTACCATGCAGGGCGCTTTTACGGTTTTACCGTAAGAAGCAGTCACGTTGACTTTGAGCATATTTTGTTTCGTCTCTCGTCGTTTAATCTTTTCATTTGGCATTGCATTAGTGAGTATAGTTAAATCATTAAATACTGCGTGCATGATGCATCTAAAGTACCTCACCACCACTTGCATTGTAAAGTTGAGCGTTAATTTTGTCAGATTACTCCACGTTAATATGTAATTCAATGCCGTTAAGGCATGGTTTCATACTGAGGCGAAGGAGTTCAAACTTTTTTTGTGCTGTTGAACTTATGAGCGACCTGCTCGCCAAATCGGTATGGACGATATTCGCCTCCCGCGGAACTGTAAGTAGGGAAATACTGCATGATATGGGGGGGGTTTAAATAATGATGGGCTTGCGAAGGTTTGGTCGACAATTTAAACGTATTCATGGATAGCTTCAGTGCCGGCTTCGTACGATGCAAAATAGCCAGTTTTACAGAAACGCGCGCATTTTAGGAGATTATTGATTTAGGTAATGAATAGTCTCAAAAAGGATGCGAATGCTTGCTGCTGACTGTTCACTTAGGCTGGATGCCTGGATGGTAGCTTCGACATGAATATATGAGCAATTGTTCAAGCAACTTGTGGAATATTTGACCTTGGTTTTTATGGTGCATCTCGTAACTCTGAAGCGAGTTACGCTTCAGAGTTACGTTATAACTCGATAACTCGAAAATAACTCG
The DNA here is from genome assembly GCF_019649055.1 of Paramacrobiotus metropolitanus. NCBI lineage: Eukaryota > Metazoa > Tardigrada > Eutardigrada > Parachela > Macrobiotidae > Paramacrobiotus > Paramacrobiotus metropolitanus. Next base: position 899,546 of record NW_026570276.1, read on the forward strand.
CGTTACGTTAAATAGTTAAAAATAATTGCACAGGTTCTGAAAACGACCTTTCGAGTAATACATTTCGTGACTACCTCAGTGCCTTATTGATTGTTACAGTTGGCGCGTCGGCATGATGTGTGTTGCCAGAGTTGGTGCGGATCCAGGTATACCGAGTACCCAAACCGGAACCAATCGATACTTGCTCTGAGCAGTTGCTCACATCGGGACACATCCCGTGTGTTATACAGGTTCGGTAGAGATATTGACATATAGATGATCTCATCAAAGCAGGCAATCTACTCTGCTCTAGTTTTATTTGTAAATGATAAAATCAGGTACTGTGCAGTTCTTGAGTTGTGACAGGCTGCATGGTAAAGTTCTTGAGCTGTGACAAGCTGCATGGTAAAATCCGATTGCTACGTTTCATTTTCCTGTTTTTTGTATGTATGACAAGATAGTGTGACCCACTGATCTCGAGACTGGTTTTCAAATATTGTTGTAGAAGTATTGCTCCTGCATCAACGATGGTGTCATCTGTGCACGGAATCGAGCATCATATGCATGTCCTGTCATGGAAATCGACATTCTACAGTTTGGTATGGAACTTCTCCGTTTTACAACTGGTGGCGACGTTATCGTCCGCTTGCCTATACATTGCGGAAGGTCAGATTTGGTCAATTTCCTTAATCTAATTAAAACTGTTACCATGGCGCGGTAAACATTTTTTGACCCTTTTCCGGATAGTTACTATTAGCAATTCTAACGCCATACAGTATCCGAAAGCTACTTCGCTGAAAGCCACTTCACTGTCTAACTTATGTATATTATGTAAACCAGCTAATTTCGGAATTGCACAGTCCCTTCTCATGTAAATTGGGACAAATTCTTCATTTGATTATAATTGTTGAGCGAAGCTCGCTTTGTACATATTGAGAAATAAAAATAATTTCGGATTATCTGACGCATAACGAGTAATATACTGGTAATGTCGAATTTGTTTTTATCGGTGCAGCGTAAACTGCTTTAGGGACTCAAATTAAAATAAAAATATTTTTTCAACGACGAAAAAGGAGTCGGCTATGTTGGGTATCTCCTGAAAATCAATTAACCGATTCAAAGTTGAACCATGGTACACTGTATTTAGCCGGATCTGAATGTTTTTTAGAGGTTCTCTACACTGGTAAGACTACTTCTGGTTCCGCGGCAAGTGAACGTAAGGCTTATAAGGGCTGAATGTTCTAAAGAGAATTTTCCCTGTGTTATAGGATGCGAGCCAGTTCCGTTCCTCACAGGTTGAATGTTACAGAGAAGCGTATTTAATAAAGAAGTGTATGTTAAGAGAGCTTTTACTGTACTCCAAAAAAAAACGGTTTGCGTCATGAACGTAATAGAAGAGGGACGTTTAATTTTCGTCTGATTTAGAAGCTAGTCCTACGCACAGCCATCTGGCCCTGGGATACGCCTTCGCCGTGTGGACGCTGCTGTATAATATCGCCGGATTGATCGGCTGTGGCTGGGGTTATAGACGCTACACCAACGGCCGGGAAGAGCTGCGCAACCACCGGGCACCGGGCTTTTGGGTCGGTAAAACCTACTTGGCCTGCATGGTCATTAACATGGCGGCCGCACTGGGAATCATCCTGCAAGCCGTTCTGCAGAAAGGGCAGCCCGATGCCATGCTGTTGTTAGGGACCGTGGCCTATGTCTTCCTCATTATCAACGGTGCCTGCATCGTAGTCACCGTTATTTCACTAAGGAAAGGTCACCTTCCCACCGCCCTTATTATCTTTTTCCAACGCCCGCGGTGCAATCGGGCAGACTGCATGGAGTTTAGTTTCATTAAGGATTACTACGACTGGACGGTATCCCTGGCTTTCGGGAAGCTGCTGCTAGGATTTCTGTTGATGCCGTTTGTGATCCTGAATAATCTATATGGTACGTATCACGTTCAAAAATTTGTGGGAAATGCGCATGACATTCCGTTGGTGATATGATGATTTACAATGAACAACATGTTTAAATGCGCAGTCGGTGCAGGAGGTTTTGCTGCATGGCAGGTTGTCGTGCAACAATTGGCCGTGGGACAATTCGTCACAGACAGTGGCTACTGACAATGGGGGCTTTCCGTCAGGAGGCAGTTATCGGCAGGACACTACGGAGCTTTCGGCTACTTTAAATTTTTTGTAGCGGCTAACAAACGTGTGACTATTCGTTGCCATATTATGATATGCACCACGCCTTCAGTGATCGACTCATAAAATTGAGTCATTACTAAATGCCTCGTAACCAAACGGTTGCACAAGAAATTGTCCAAAAACAAAATTGTCTTTGCTGCAAATTGTCAAAATTATTGAGAACAATCTCAGGCAACCGAGTGTACCGCGATCACTTGGGCTGTCACGGCCAGATTATTAGGTACAAAAAACAATTTGCCCTACCACCACAGGCCTCGCTGAAAGTTTGAGTCTGAATCTGATTCTGAGTGCTAAAAGTCTTAGTCTGAATACTAAATGTCTGATTCTGATTCCTGAAACTCTGAATCTGAATAATAAGACACTAAGTCTGGCAGGTGACGAAGCGAGTCTCTAATTAAAATTATAATGCAGTTGTGTTAAGACAATAATCAATAGCTTGTATAAATAACACTTATCTATACGAGTAATTATAGATTGGTATTAGGCGGTGGGAACTGCTCGTAAACAATAACACGGGGCGCGGGACAAAGATGTTATGAATACGTTTGTGCGGTAAAAAATATTGTTTTGCGTCCAGTGTAGGATGAGATAGCCGGTATTCCTCTGAATTTACCGAACGAGCCTGTGCTTCCCATGTAAATGTGCTGCTATGTATGGTGCATAGTGTGCCTAGAGTAAGGGGAATACACATTTGCAGTACTTCTTGCGGTTCAGCGTGAAACTGCGCGCTACTTCAATAGTTATTGGTCAATCATGTGCAGTTGATGGATGAATGAATTTTCAGTCTTTTCCGCACACTCATTTTGTTGGTTTAACTTGTGATGGCTACCGTACGTTAACACCTGCGAGAAAGTTACAGTAATTACAAACTTCTGCCAAACCTAGTATATCTAGGTTAGGTATAAACTGATCAGTTCAGACCAGCCTTACTGGATTGCTAATTTTATTTTACCAATTATTTTTTGGATAGCCGGCAAAGCTAATTAAACGGCAAAATTAGAAACATCGATCAACATAATGAAAGAAAAATGCAGCTAGCAAATAACTGATACAAGCTGTTTCAACAGGTAGGCATAATACTGTATGTAAGCTCAGAAAGTAGCACTGTACAACTACGTTTGCAGCTGGATTAACCAGGGTCCAGGCCCCAGGGCACATTTTCGGGTGTAAATTCGAAAAAATCTCATCTTTTGCAGTGCATAGCCCATAGGCTACAGCATGCTCATAGTGTAGGATTTATTTTAAATTCAGTTTTAGCCACGCCCATTGACCATGGCAGATGGAATACTAGTAATTTTTTTAAACATACTAGGGTAGTATACTATCTTTTTACAAAAGATGAGATTTTTTCGAATTTACACCCGGAAAACGTGCCCTGGTAAGCCGGAAATGGAACGTTTAATTACTGCATACGTGTATTCCCTTTACTCTATGCACGGTATGCAACATAAAATCAGATTTCCATGGGCGTATATTATGCTGGCACAGGCTCGTTCGGTAAATTCAAGCTATTAGTAAATTAGTTACTGTCTTATCACAACCGCATTATAATTTTAATTAGAGACTCGGGTCGTAACCTGCCAGTCCTAACCTAGTGTCTTATTATTCAGATTCTGAGTTCCAGGAATCAGAATCAGACCTTTAGTATTCAGACTCAGACTTTTAGCATTCAGAATCAGATTCAGACTCAGACTTTCAGCGCAGGCCACCACCACATTAATGAAATCTATTAGGTGTGCCAGGAGTGTTTGGGGTGCGCCAAAGCGATAGTCCAGTTTCCGCGTACGCGAAAGTACTTCGACGTTTTTCGCATTGCGGACATATTCACAATTTGGATTTGCGCACCGGAAACTAGACACATTCTTACCGTTTTCCAGCATGGCAAAAGCTTATCAAAAGCTGATTACGCGATAATTAGAGTGTTTCTATTCAAACTTGTAGTACATGAGATTAATAAAAAAGTCAAGTTTTTCGATTGTGGAAAAACGCAGAGAATGCCATGTCTCTGCTATCTGGTGTCGGGTACGCGAATCCATATTTTAAAATTATCCGGAATGCGATAAACGTTGAAAGATAGAAAGTTTGGTAAAATACTACGCAGTGTGCAAGGCTCTTCTTTGCCCCACTGAAATCCACACTGTGCGCTTTGACATATCAAAACAAAGTCATTGCCAAAGTCTGAAAAACAAATTTGAGTACTGTTGTAGAACTGGAAACCCTTGGCGAAACCGCAGCTATGGGAACGGTGTCCGCGGGCTGGATAGTCTTCTACAACGTGGTCGGACTGTTCGGTTTAGTTAAAGGGACCCGACCGTCAGTGCTGCTACCACCGCCAACACGCCGGTTTGCTACCACGCGCGGGTGGAAGTTCTTCTGCCTGTACACGGCTATGATGGGTATTAGCGCTCTGTTGGCTGTGGGTATGATCATCGAAGAGATCGTCAAAATGACTGAGAAAAAAGCCTGGAAGGCCAGCCTGAACTTTACTGTACTGGGATCAACCGTCTTTAGCCTAGAGCAGTCGTCTTTGATGCTGTCACTGGCCCTGGGCGCGTTTACGTCGCGCGCAGCCAGTGAAGAATCTAGTGACGCTGCGGTGGTTATCACCCTTCCGCAGTATGCCACCGCACGAACGTCTCTGTTGCCTCCGGATGCGACTGCCGTCGACCAACCGCCTACGTACAACGAAGTTGCTGAACTGCCTCCGTCCTACGCGGAAGTGACGGTTGTTCCCAAGGGTCGCCGCATTACCAAATGGGTTACTGCTTGGTTCTCTCGTTCAAGTGCTGAAGGAAAAGACCAAAACTCAAGTGTTTAAAGGAAACGTCCCGAAGACTGCCACGAATGTGTTGCTGGCTGTCATAATGTCTGACTAATTTTACTGTCTATGCTTTATTACTATTTTATTATTTGCCTGTGTACACTTATATTATTATTCAGATGTTTGAAACCGTTGTACAGACAACGAGCGCATTCAGTACACGACTTATCACAAGAAAACCAGTTTTGCCCTAGTCTAACCACATTGTACGAATATGTGTTATAAGCAGGAATTTGGCATTTCTGTGGGACTACATATTTACACTATTCCTAGTCATAAAGGTGTGGACCGTGGATGGGGAGAATGCGTCTTCACGACAGAAACAGGGTATAGCAGGCATTCCGCGCAGCTGCTGGCGGCGTTCAGGCTCTGTGCACTGATCCTTTGAATAAAGTTTTACTTTTGCTCCATGAGCCTCCATCAAAAATAACCGTTGCATTAATTGTTAGCATTGCACAATGAACGGCTGCCTAATTACGACCCCACAACCAGAACGTTTTCCATCGAGCTGTAGGGCTCATCTTACGCTTTCACCGGTCTTTACGAGTGTCTGCCCTCCAGCGGCAGCCAGTTGATGGTGGCGCAGCGCTACTGGGTCAGTGCAACCTTTTTCCGCAACAACGTCTTCAGTCCGCCGATGAAAAACTTCACCGTCCGCTACGGCGACCCAACGGAGATGGGCTGCATGGTCCATTCCTCCCGTCTTCCTTACCAACCGCTTCCTCTGGCGCCAAGGAAGCCACCAGTTGTTAGCCAAGTCGATCCTGGAAGTAGCCGATAAGGTCAAGGCGTGGTGGGGGTTTAATGCAGTCTTCCAGCATGGCGTGAATGGTTAAGTGTCGATGCAATTCGACAAGGAAGACTGGCAGCGTCCACTGGAGACGCGCTGGTCGCTATGAGTGCTGATTCCGTATCCACGATCGTCTCGACGAAAGAATCGTTCAGGAAGACAACCTGCACGTTGTCTAACCAGAACAACCGTTTCGCTAGCGGTTGCCACATTACAGTGCTTTACTACCCGATCCATTGATCTGAAACTTCGAAGATCACCAGATATTTTCGACTGGAGCGCAGCGAAGGTTCTCCAGTTGAAAGAAAACAAAAAAATGCCCGTGTGTTACAGAAGAGAAACGTTGCGTAGAGAAACGTTAAATTGATCTATGCTACAGTATGTTGCATGTTCTATAATGTTATTCAATGTTCTATGCCAGTTTAGCGCCAGGCCGGTGGCATTACTTCTCCTAAACTGTCTCAGAAAAGTTGTTCAGCCCTTATTACGAATTAGATATATTGCTCCGATCAGAAATTATCAAAAAGTAAGCGAAGCACTTGGACGAGCCATTTTTACGGTGTACATTTTGGACCGCACGCGAACGGTTTACCCGTCAGGTTTCCAGTAATCTTCCCGGTTACTGAGGTGTCGCACATGAAATCAGGTGTTCCAGGAAGCGCAGCGGAAGTAAGAGAAAATCAAAAATTACGGAAGTACGATAAACTCGCGGATCGATGCGTAATACAACCACTGGCATTCGAGACCACGGGAACCTTTGAAACGCTAACAAAGAAATTTTTTTAAGGATTTGCCAAGGAAGATTTGCGAATGTAACGGTAACCCTCGGTCAGGGGAATTTTTGCGTCAGAGAATCAGTACTGACATACAGCGAGGAAGTGCAGTGTCCATCCTCGGAACATTTGACGATATAAGGAACAACGAGGATGTTTTTTTAGCTTTTAGATTGGCTGATCGGGAATGACAAGTGCCCGATGTTGTTTTTCTTGGCAGCTCTGCTGTGACTTTGTGTAGCCAATATTAAAGTTATGAAATCACAATATCCTTGTTACTTACTTGACTTTCTGCTGATTACCAACTGAACTGGGCATCCTGACTGTCGATAACAGAAGCGATTACTTGCAACACGACCATAGAAAGAGTTGCAGCACTAATAATGCGACACATTACGTTCAATCAGGTATGCTGCCGACGTACGCCGGATCACCAAAGTGCCTCCGGATCACCAAAGTGCCATGAAAGCCTCCATTGCAGCGGTGTATGCACATTTCAGCAGTGCGATTATTACCGGCGATAGCGAAAAGCGGCAGTACATACTGATTATATTATGGGCTCTAGCTTGAATGATGCATGTCAGTCGAATTCGCATAACAAAAAACGGTGTGGTGGTGATTGCTCTCATGGACTTCATTACTTAGCAACAAGGGCTTGTGCTCTAAGTTCTTCACCCGCAGTAGCGGCTGAAGGAGTCTGGAAATAATTGAGGGATATGTCCTCATCCCAAACCGGAAATTGCATACCTTGGTGCGGCATGAAAGCCTCCATTGAAACAGTTTTTCTGGGCTTACACTAATTCTGCTCGTCAACCGGTCAGTTATAATTTACGGTTTAGCTGTTCAATCAGTCTATCACAGAAAATTCCAGATAGTAGAGCAAGGGTTAAATAACAAGTCGGATGAGGGAGCTGGTGGTCAGGCCCGGGGACTGTGTGCTGCTCGTACATTGATCACCAACCCCCTCATCACCTTGTGTACTGCACGCAAAGTGCCAGTGTGCTCTTTACCCGTACTGAATCCCATAATATGTCCACTCTATGGCCTGAGCTACCGGCATGCGAATTAAATGTCGGGAGATTGGTCTGAGCAAAGCACTCGCTCCAGGTTCAAGTTGGACGCTGTTCTGCACAGAACTCCAGCGATATTGCAGTCCGTTTGCCGGTAGGTGTGACTGCTGCCGATGTTTATCTAACACGAAAAAATGGTTCAGACTTTCGATTTACAGCGTTATCGGCTTTTCGGATGCAATGCATACCTCATTTTAAATTTTTAATTAACTTAATCGTTCTAAAATTCGGTTCGCTGTGTTTGCCGGTTGTAGCCGCGCTGATTTATATATTAGACATATAGTGCTGTATTACTTGTTGCCATTTGCTTGATTGTATCGAACGAAACAACGGCTCTCGAGAACCTTATGTGGCACGACAAACGGTACAAGAAAATAGCAAGACTGAACAATTGTGTTCCACAGTAAATACACATCCTTTGTACTTTTGTCTGCATGAGTAGTCATTCAAAGTGTTCAGACATAAAGAGTGTTTCTAGTGCGACAAAGACTGTATCTGGTGAGTGGTGACTGGTGTCTTTCATATTATTGGTAAAGCATGATAGTTCCACGAACAAATCTGTACTTGCTAAGAGCATCAGTGTGAAAAATTACTGTAAGGTTGTTAAATCACAACAATCCAGTCTAGACTAGATAAATTGCTGCTCTTGTTTGTGTCATCATTATGGTACGTCTGTTGTATCTAGCTGTAATCGGTACATTACTGCGGCTATGTAACGGTCAGTGCCCGCTGGTTCCATTAAATCCACGTGGTCAGCCGGTATCCGTTCCAGATGTAAGCACTGTTTAAAGAGTTTCAGTGAGACCGTTCGGGTTATAGAATATTTCATTTGTGCACTCGTTCATTTCGTAATAACTTTTTCATTGTTAGACCATGGGATTATGGTACGAATACCGATTTCGTAACGGTCCCGCGGCCACCGACCAATCGGGCACGAATGTACGGATCAACCAGACCATTTTGGCGATGTTCCCCACGCAGCCGGCGTCGTACGTGGTGACACGCTGGTACAACTTTTTGGTACAAGATAACCCCACCGATCCGGTGACGTGCGACGCCATTGTGCAGCAAGGCAACTGGACCAGCGACGGCCGGCGCCAGGTGCTCAGTGCGGGTGCCGGTGCACCGATAAGTATGGCTGATTCAACTGCAGTTCGGTCAAATTCATTTACTTTTTATGACATCACGTAAAAAATTAAATTTTTGCGTAGAATATGAAAACGTCTTGAAACCCGAGCAATTTAGTGTGGATAAAAATAATTACAAAAATGTGTTTTATTAGTTTCTAACGTCGTTGCATGCAAGTTGCACTTCACGAACTTACGAACAAAAAAGAAATGAAACCATAATAATGGGTAACTCAAAAGTATGTAATTAAGAAGGCAAATCATGGATGTGTATGTGCAACTAAGTATGCTTATTTAGTGTGTATGTGCAACTAAGTATCCTTATTTATCCTAGCTTAGTGTTGAATTTTGTAGCCAATGTGACATACATCAACCTTTTTACCGACTACAACCTCCTGCAGATCCTGTACCGTTGCGAAACCCCCAATCCCGACGGCCAACATTGTGATCAGCCGTTTATGTGGATCAACACCCGCATCCAACCGCCACTGCTGTCTGACTGCCAGAAAGCGTATATCCAGAACATGGTTAATTTTTATTTGGCGGATATCTGTCGGGGCTTCAACGACACCAGCGCCACCGAGTGGAATATGGCACTTACGTTACCGTGTAATGTCGCTCAAGGAACACCGCCCCTGCCGGCCGATTTCGCGGCCACCTTACCGCAAAACATCGCTGTTGTCGGTTAAATAAAATAATGTAACCTGACTCCTTGAGACCTAATTTTCATAACGAACTGATTTCTATGAGTGCTTCCTAACGATGACATCTAAAACTACTGAATCATCGGCAGGGGTGAAAACATTCTTTTCTTTGGTCAACTTGTCTTACCTTTCACAAAACTAACAAAACTGTGGTCAACAAAACAGAAAAATTGAAAGAAAGGCCACCTTGATGAACCGAGAAACTTCAATCACCCTAAAATTGAATTTTGCAACGATGGTATTGTCGACGGTTCGCACTATTCGGCAACACGAAAAACTTCAATTTTAATGGCCTTTGCCCTTTGAACAAGACCGCTTAAGCCAACTGTCATTAACAGAATGGGAGCGCAGCAAAAAAATACCATTATTCTAAAATAATTTTGAAAAATGTTCATTGCTGCTGTTTTTATAATTACGATAAAGACGACCTTTGACGACTATTCGAAACTACAACAATCGTGAAAAAATTCTCAACTTCGATGACCGCTTGCATTTGGTTGATCAAGTAAACCGTGGTGAGCAGCAGCACGGCAATATGACAGTTTAGGCCACCATCATGAAATACCCAGCTTTAATCGCTAATAATTCAAAAACAAATTGCGTACCATATAAAACATGGAAAAACGCGAAGGGAACAACTGCAAAAAGAAAAGGTTCGAAGATAGGGAAGAATATCATCAGAATACTACCATTACCACAGCGCAAATACACAATCAAATAGGTAAATCCGGGGAAAGAAGAAGATAATCACAGACATCTTGAGACAATTTAATTTAGCAATATACTCCCAGCACGATGCATTGCACGCGGTGCTGTTACACCGGATTTCCGTCACCAGAATTCGGTTTTCGTGCGGGCGATTATCTTGGCCGTGTTATCACTGACACCGCCGCGGCGCTGCAGCATCAGCGTCGTTTGCACTGGCCAGAGTTTCATGCGCAGCGCATCGGTGAAGGGATTTTCCGCCATGGCCAGCCGGATGCAGGTGGCGTTGCGGAGGCCGGCGGCGCTCAGTCGGAAACCACTCACCGCAGGGTGCCAGACTTGAAATCTGCATATTGTGGTATTTAATTTCATACCATTTTATTCATGTGCTATTATACAGTTTTCATTCTACTGATTTTGAATTTTTCCTTCTATTCCTAAGTTTTAGATCGAAGTTTTCCAGTTGTGAAAATTTAACTGAAAATTACGAAAACCTTGAAAACCTTTATTTGTTTTCGAATATTTAATTTTACCTGAGATCAGTGGTGTCATTTTTGGAGATCTCCGCTTGCACACAGAACTCATACCAGGACCGTGTGACCTCCCGCAGTGTCTCCACATCCTGCCCCAGTTTTTCTATCCCGTAATTTTTACGATGGTCATGAAACTTCTGCAGTAAATACTCGTACAAGGCACTATCGGCGCGATTCCATTTGCGAGCGCGTTCCTGCAGATTCGTCGACAGTTTCTCCTTGTACTGCGCCTTCCGGGCATTCAGCCGGAAGACAACCACATCGTCCCATGACCAGCAGAGCAACTGACGCAACAAGACCAGAGATTCTTCCATATGTTCGGCGATCATGACGAGGGCGAAACGCCGGTCAATCTCCTGGATTTTCTCGATGATTTTTTTGGAATTCTCAAAATCCTCCATGTCCAATCCGAAATCAAACATCATGGGGTTGCGCGCAAAATCGCGGACGGTGGAGTTAAAGTAGTATTTGTGCGGAGCTTCCAGGAATTTTTTCAACGAGACTTTATACCGCTCCGGTAAACGTACCTGCGTTAAATACAAAACATACCATGAAAATAATTGTAAGCAAAACATTAAATAAGCGGAACAAAAAACACTACCTGTAGTACCATTACACCATTTAACAAAATCTACTCTAAGGAAATAATAATACCCCAAATAATACACCAAATTAAGTACCAAACTGTACTTACAAGTATTTTACCGAAAAGTCGAAAATTTATGTACAAAAATATTATTAAAATTCGCGTCTTACAACGTCACAAATGAAAACACAAAACGTTCTCGCAGTATTTATTTGGCAAGTGTAACTGTGTACGTACTGTTAATTTAAAAATAATAGTATTAATTTTGTTTTTATAATCGATAAAATAACACGTACCGGTTGAGAAATATAATAAAAACAGACACCCAACAAACTATTAGTCCACTAGACATAGTAAATCTGCGTATTATTTAAATTCATGTCTCAGAAATAAAGCAAAACACATATGTATCCATTTGATTAGTGTAACTGTGTAACGATTGCGCATGCTTCTAAGTGGATACGAGTTTTACACTAATAAAATTATTTTTGGAGTAGTTAATAAACTGTCACGTATCAGTTTAAATGATATTATAAAGCAACGACAATTTGATCAAGACGTACATAATTGTACATGGACTCGAACATGGCAGCCGGTTCCTTGACGATGGACACGAACACCGTGTCTTTTGGCATCAACTGCACCGTCGCATTCTCATTCCAGCGTGTATGATGGCAGAACAGATTGTACTCCGTCTTGGAGAACATGGACGGCAGCGGCAGCGACAGATTGGGCGTGAATTTGGCCGGATGACCCAGGTAGTTGCCGTCAGGCGGCAGGACAAAGGTCAGATTGTGCGCGTCCCCGTAGCGCATGAGCAGATTCTGGACGGTGCTGCTGGCACATTTGTGGGTCTTCAGGAACATGATATTCCGCTGTGCCGGGCAGGTCCGCACCGGCTGCGCGCCGTTGCTGCTGACGGTGGCCGTGGCGGGCGGGAGGGGGGAGGAAACCTCGGGGAATGTATCGGCCGGGTAACTGTCAATTAGCACAACACGCGTCAGGTTGCAGTGCCACTGGGATGCGGTTACCGGCTAAGGTTACGCTAAGGTACTTTTTATTGGGCCGTCCGAATACGTTGCTGTTTACTTTGCAAAGTATGCTATCGCACAATGACTTGCAATATGTGCGCTTGCGCTTTATTCTTACAACACCGGTGCTGTTTCAAGTTGCCCTACATTCATCGTTCTTCAAATAAATAAAAACAAATAATTTTATATATTTTTTTAGCTGCCAATTTTTATTGACATACATATGACACAGAAATTTTTTTTTACTTTGATCATTTGTTTCGAGTCACAACTCTCCCGACTGTAACCAGAGAAATAAATTGGAAAATAATACCTAAGTTTTAATATTAGATAAAAAACAATCATACTTAATTTATTTATGCTATTTCATTAGCGCTTTAGGTGTGGAAAATCCGGATTATTATTTTAGAGTTATTTTCAATAATTACATTTTTACAACAATACCGTTATTCACAGCGAAAAAATTTACAGACAGAATAAAATACGCAAACATATGCATTTCATGCAGCGTTGTATGTGAGCTACAATGTGGACGACATATCTGTGCGTAGATTAGCGTTAGTAGTAATTTTGCTAACGCTATATTTCGGTGAATACAGCAACTGTTAAAACAGTTGTAATTATATGGACTCGCATAAACACTTTTTTTCTTCTACAGGACTTTATATTACATGCCTGGAAATTAATCTTGATTGATTTGCCCTTTTGAACCCTCCTAAATGCCCAGCTATATTACCGTCTGCGTTGGACCGGTAAAAATCTTGGTGTATACCAACGACAAATCCATTTCCGGTAGCAGTGCCATGCAACAATCATTTTCGCCTAACTAACTACAATAATATCATTCAGGCCACCCGCGGCCAACGTACAAACTGTCCCGGCTACACAAGCCACAGGATAAAACGTTTCTGCCGCAATAAGTCGGTTGGTAAACACCAACTGCCGGTGTGACCGCTTCAAGTGCGCTCTACACTATTAGAGCGAGCGCGCGCCGATCCATCATCCACTAACGGAAAAGCAAATACAACGCCGCGCACGGCTGATATGCTGGAGGAGGAGACAGGAGAAGTCGCCGCTCCTTAGAGCTTTGTGCAGCCACGGCACTTCTCCTGAAAAGCCACTCGGACCGCATACAACCGGCGGCGATGGGAGAAAATTAGTAGGTCTTAAATGTTTGGGTTACTGGTTAAATGTGCACTGGGAATAGCGTAGACGCGTGTTTTCTAGCCGGTTGGGATCGCGAGAAGGAAAAGAGGTTAAAGGACTCTCCGCCACAATCTGTGTCCATCTTCGCTCTTTCAAGTACGGCATGGATTGGACGCTAATCAATATATGAACTAAATAGGCTTTTCTATAATGTATCTTGATTGATGAAGTTTTGCCTTTTTATGCCAGAAATGCTAGAACAATTTCCTCGCATTTTTATTAATAAGAATTTGGGCAACCATTAACTCGCAATGAAATGAATGTAACTCCACTAATACTGCAGGGAAAAAATATCGACACATTAAAGCAATATTGGCCAAAATTTACAGAAAAAGAATAAAAATAATATGCATTGTCATTAAATGCAACTGCTTCTTTAAAAATTATTTTTGCTTCGTCAGAAAATATTATGAATAAAACCGTCTTGAGAAATGCAATTAGCGCTAGTCTAACCATAAATAAACCTCGTGCGTTCTGGTCAAGCGCAGATCTGATGGACATGTGTGCTGCACCCTAATCAGCCGCATGGTCTGCAGATTTTTGACAGCCGGCAGGTTGTCTGAAGTAGTTCGGATATGTAAATAAAGCTGCAGCTAAATATAAATAGTCAGACCTGCATGTGCAGCAAAATAAATCGGATTAAAAATACCGACGAGTGCCAGGCAATTAGAAAGGCATTTGTCAAACCGATACGGCTGAACCGATCAACACTGTATATGTACCGGCACGTTTGACCAGCTCAATGCACGCTGAAGTTTGCGAGAATTCTTTCCTGTTAATGGTGAAAAACATTTTACGAGCCGATCATTTTTAAATAAATTCGCATATTTTTGCACTAAAAAATCGCGGGCACACAAGAAATAAACGTACGTTCACAGCAAAAATAATCAATTTTTTTGCGCAGTGATTTCTGAAATTGTTTTTATGAAATCAGCACAAATATGAAACGGGAAATTAATTCTAGTCATAATTTTAAAAAAACGCCAGTTAATTCAGACAGACGTTACGTTCGTAATCAAACAATACCACATCCAGAAAAACATTTTAAGCAATAGCGGCATCGGAATGGTGCATAGTCGCAAACCGTACTAATCATTGTCGGAAGAAGAAAAGAGACACACCTGTGCAAACACCGCTGCGTGCATCCAGCATGACCACGCACTCTTTTAACTCTTACCTAATAATCCCCACATAATTCTTCTCCGCTCCATCATGCCAGGATACCGCCGTGTTGAACGAGGCATACAGCAGGACAACGGTCAGCACGGAGCCCAGTGAGATGAGACAGCTCTTGGTACGGCGTCGCGCTGCACCGCAAACCGCGGATGACGATCGCTCCATGTCAAATGACAACCACGTTGCGTCACATACTATCTTCCTTGGAAAAAAATCATAATCCAGCCGACTTTCGGGGAAATTATTTCTTCTTTACCGAGTAAGCTGCGGGGATCAGTGCGGCGATTATCGCGCCATTATGTTCAGTGCGAATCTACGATAGATCAAACAGGGACGGATTTGGCTGTGCAGTGGATATACAGCAAGTGGACGACGTGAACAAACACGCCAATGGTGGCTATCCGATTGCGTCACCGGCTGGGCATCAGCGAGAGATGGCACACGCGCTTTCTCCGCGCAGCATTACCGGTTTTCATCCAGTCATTCCTGGTCGATAAACCCCATCAATCGATGCTGGCATCCGTCGATCTCCCGGCTTTGTGTGCGAATAGCAAAAAACCAAGACAAAGCTATTGTTACGCTGCGTCGATACACGCGTTCCCCTTGTCAACAGCACACTGCCGTCGTCGGGGCACTTAAAAATTAATCAACACGGGGCCCAAATCCGGAAGAAGCCGTATGACAAGCACACACAGCGAAACGTGGTCAAAGAGTGGACCATGAGGAACAACGGCAATGCGGGGTGTGTTGACTGAACCGACAACCAGATCCGTTCCGATCCATTAGGCCAGCGACGTGTGCAGCGCTGTGCAGTGTGTGTGTGTCAGTGATGATGTGCTAATATTTACCTGAGCGCTGATGATGATTGAGTTGCCTGTGTATAACGTCAGGGAATACGAGAGGGGGAAATGTTTCGCAGGAGCATCAGCAGTTTTTTCCCCCGTATCCGAAAACAGCAGCACGGCGTCAGATGGATTTTGCAGGCTGGCAAACTAAGAATAGACTACAGTATGCGCGGGCTTGCTTTTTTTGCTGGACTCAGCAGTTTGTTAAGAGAACGGTTCGCACTGTGTTACCGGTTAGAGCGATAGTGATGCTGCAGAAAATAACGCCAGGCATATTTATCTGGATATGTATTGTCGTAATATTGAGCTGCACTTGACAGAGAGTGTATGGGAATGTAACGGGCGCACTATCACGCGGTGCTGCACCGGCTGAGAGTGTTTGTTGAGGAAACATTTGGCTACTCTTGTATAAAGCGTGAGAAACTACCGTCTGCCCACATAACATACACTTACACACACAAACACCGGATAATCGGTTACTTCGCTGTAATCGCCGGCTACCTTATATTTCCGGTGGCGTATGCACGTCGTACTTTTAAATATTTGTGTTTTTGCGAACAAAAAGGAGATACAGTAATGTCAACGAGGTTTTCGCTGTCCCTAGCAAAAACTATGCAACGAAACCAACCGACCAGATCGACAACAATGGTATCTGTTTTCATCTGACGTCGAAGAAGAAAGGTGTTTGATATCGGCTTACAGCCTCAGCCTTACCGGTAACTCAACGCTAAATTTAATGCTGCACCGTATTTCGCAGACTTCAGAAAAACATCAGTTATGTGTCAATACATGCGTAATTAACTTTAACAAAATCCAGTTATGGCAAAAGTGTGTAATCATCTGCAGTTATAGCTTTAATAATATAAAGATTCCGATTTACCTATGCCTTTACTCTAGACATGGCAGAGTAGTAGAAGGTACAAGGTGGTACACAGGCATTATATTTTCTGTATACGGGATAGCCTGGTATACAGGAAGTACAATTCCTGTATACGGGACAGTTTACGCCACTTTGAAAAGGTTATCAAAGGTTAATGCATACCGATTACTGTATGTACTTTAATTTTGCACGGTCTGTATTCCATTATTATTTGCACTGCTCAGTCACGCGGTATCGTAAGATGACGAAAAACCCAGTTTTTTCTTAAACAAAGTTAACAAAATTAGCGAAAAAAATGGAAGGAAGATAAAGACAGGGTTAGCAGAACGAGCTATTGATTCATATATATATATATACGTAAATGTATGAAGCAAACAAAAGCAACACTTTTTACGAAGCAAAATAAGGTGTTATACAATCAAAGAATTTTCCATCCAGTTAATTCAGTTACGCTTTTTACGCAAACGCATACGTTGTACACGGAACCGCTTCGGGATGTAGTCCTCTGGAGCAGTACTGTCAAAATCTGGTCCCCACTTTTTGTGCTCCACCTTATAGAACCGCTGTCCGGCAAATATGATGGTGCTTTTTACGCATTTGATTGCCGCCGCAGGCCACACCAGCTTTTTAGCGTATTCTAAATAATGTTCAAAAATGAACCGTGACGCGGGCAGATATTACAGCACTGATAACCGCCTGTTAAGCACCTTTATAACGTGACGTGTCCCACTTGGTTCTGAAAACACCCAATCCGGCGTAACCGACGAAGCGCGCGCAGAGCCGCTTCGGTTTATCCACGCTGCCATTGCGCTCCGCCTTCTGCATCTGGCGGCACAAATCCAAGACCTGCTGTACGGCGTGATCGATGCATCGCTTATCCTTCACCTTCAGAATACAGTAGTTCAGTAAGAACTGCGTGGCGATATTGGATGCCAGTAAGCCGCAAGCCAGTTCGAGGGTCACCGCCTACAAGTTTAGCTAGCTAATCACATAAGTATACACTGTTGAAACAGAAAATCGCGCGGTAAATAACTTCAGTACGTAACGCACTTGGTCTAACCTTTCACCGAAACAGAATGTTTCCTATACACAGGTGGTATAACCTCGCTTTAAACAATACTGTTCCCCTGCTTTTAGAACTGAGTAGGCCGCTTTCCTTGTTGTATGTTGCAACATAGCACGCATGTCGGGAATGTACCTGTGACTGAATGTCCTCTTGTAGAACCTGCACAGGGCGTCGCCAACGGTCGAGCCGGCGGTAGTGCTGGGGGTTTGCACCACGATCCAGCTCCCGCAGTTTGTCCAGAAACTGGCACCACGGATCGGCGAAAGATTTTCCTGAACTATCCATGTGATACACAGCTACGACAATAACGTTTTGACGACACTGCGGATGTTGATTACGCATTAGATAAAGAACAAAACTTTCATCTTGACTACAATACGAAGAGTCAGACATCTTTCTCTGTTGACTGGTATACCGCCAGTGCAGCGCACCATGGTGCATAAGTTATGATTCATAGAAATAAGAACGGCTATGTTAAAAAACGGAGCTATGCAGCGCGGTATCTTGAATGTACAGTACAAGCGTAGATAAGCGCCGGATCGTGATGACACACGGTACCAGTCGTTATCTTCTGCGCATATTGCACAAAAAAATCTACATAGGCTTTGTAAGATCCCGAATATCTGAACCTGAGCAATGTGGGCCTTCTATATTATACATATTTAAGATAATACAATGCAAGAGTATATGTACCAACATGTTGCGCTTACTGTTCTTCAGAACCACAACCAGCGTATAGTGCTTGGCACTGTTGATGGTGTCACCTCCGTAACAAAACGGAAAAATTACAGCGTCAGCCTTCATTATGCATCGAAAGCTTTGCTGTTAGTCAGCAAAGGTTTCCCAATATGCGCGCCAAGTTTGCGCAAATCCCGGTAGGATTTGAGGTCGAAAATGCTCTGAAAACCGAAGAACAAGACTTCCCCATCATGTCCTGTAGCGGTGATTACGCTTCTCATGATAAGATCAATATGATCTGAATACAATGGCATGACCGGCTTGAAGCAGTTCACGAGTAACTGGCATTCATCCTCTTTGGCCACAAAGGTCTTGCGAGATTTGGTGTAGGCGCTGATAGACTGACTCGCCGCTTCTCTCAAGTTCTCACAACAACCAAATTTGACCTCTGTGAAAAGGTGTTCAAATGCCTCTCTTTCAGATGCAAACGTTTTGGTGCAAAGGTCATTCTGTACCAAACTTTTAGTAAAACAGTGATACTGTTTGGCTGAAGCCATTGTTAGTTTTTGAGCAAGCAAGATAAATTGAAAATTTACTTGAAGTTAGATTTTCGAAGTCGGAGCGGTACTCTGTACGTCTTCCTGCTGTCTGTCTGTCTGTTGTCACGTTGGTTGCATGGCAACGCCATGGTTAGCATTCGGATCCAAGGCTGTGCTGCACTGGTTCAGTGTTGCTTCAGTAAAATGCTTTCGTTTCACAAAATGCTCTCACTATATTTGGAAACACACCATGTCGATCGTTGTATTTGACAGAAACCAAAATTTTTGTGTACAAATTTGCTAACATACGTTACGGTTACAGATCGGAAACATTTACAGGAGTAAGGTCACCAAGATATTCGGTACTGTTGTACAATTTGTCCCTTTCTGTGAACGCAATACAAACAACAATACTACACTTTACACAGTACTTTAGTACTACCGTATTATTACAGTACTTTAGGATGCATACTGTCCAGTTAGCGTACGGAAGACAGAGCGTACAACACATACCGTAATTATCGCAGTTACACCGACCCTCCTATCACTGGGAGAATAAAATGGACGCGTGCAGGAGCAAAAATAGGGGGAGCGACTGGTGACACAGTGTCGGAAAATCGAAATGTCAAGGCGGTGGTAGATTGCGGTGTCTACAAACATCGCTGCTGTACAATTCACTGCTGGGTCGGAGGGCTGTGATTGTTAACAGCCCCGTTGAGGCGGGCTATCCATACGCCAGCAAACCCGAAGACTAGCTAACCCAAAGACCGCTAGCAAACCCAAAAACTGATGAACACCTTAAGCAACATTTTTCAATAATTTTCAGGGAGAATAAAAATCAGCGAACCGGATCGATGCCCTTGCTTGCTTTTATATGCAGATGGGTGCAATGCGGATAATTGGTTTTGATTACAATTCAACAAGGATTATTGATGTCGGTGATCCACGATAACTGTTGCCAAGCGTAGTATGATTAGGTAGGATTATCCCTGATCGGAAGTCCCGTCTCCCGGATAATATAAAAGGTCAGCCTACTGCAATGTATTTCGTGACCTTTACATTTTTTTAATGGTTTTGTATACCCATGGACGATTTATTGGATGATCTGATCTCGCAGTTAGATGCAGCGATAGGTGACTCGCAACCTAACAATGCTGCTAGCCAACATGTTGAAAGGGAGAATGAAGAGAGCAGCTGGTTGGATGAGCGTGCAGCTGAGGTGGACTGGCCGCAAATCGCTGGAACCTCGGACCTCAATGAATTAAACCGTGTGCTTACACAACGTGAGTTGATTAGCCAATAGTAATTCCTATTCTTTTTTTTATTGGTTTTCAAAACTGCGCTACTGTATATAATAATTTCTCGATGTAGTTTCGAAAGGGTCCTCAGAAGAAGGTTTACGAAACCAGAACATTTCTGCAGGTGAGCAAGCCTTCAGAAACAACGCAAAAACATACCTTCTTTAAACGAATTATTGGTTTGCAATTGTTTTCTTACAAAACTATTCGCAACACCCATTCGCAGAAGATCAAGTTATCGAAGATGTCTGTATGCAAAGCCTTCATAATGGACACCCTGGCGAGAGTGCGGCTGCTATAGCACAAAACGGTGAAGTAGAACAATAAACCCATAAAAATATTTCTAATTGTTGCGATCTTGGGCCAGTGATAAATCCTAAATTATTACTGAATAAATAATTAAAAATAATCAATTTTATGTAAATAATTAATTGTATCGTTGTTTCACGTCTGAACACAGCATTGGTGCAGCAGTTCGTTGAAAATTACATGCCTGAAAATTATGCTACTAGTAAGTTCTTGGACCTTTGTTTAATGTGAACAATTTTTCTGCTTCTCATTATCAGGCGCTGTTTTTTGTTAGGTGGCAACGCGGTTTCTTATGATCTTGGTGCTTTGTCGACTGTTACGGTTCTTGGACAAGGACGTGCTCAAAACAACTGGGTCGATGAAGCGATTGCTGTGTCGCTGCTGCAACCCGCATCGCTGGCATGGGTTCGTACGAACCAGACCCTGATCGTGCATGACATGATACCTGAGGTTTTGCGAGGCGTACCGTGGGATGTAAAGGCCAAGAAACTGCTCATGTATTTCGGCGGTAATACAAACTGGGACGGATGGTTTAGCCACGCCATGTTAATTTTCTTCACGAAACCTAGTGTCTTGGAAATCAACCGAGAAGAACTCCAAGTGTTGCTGAAGTATTTGTTTGCTGGTGGATGGTACACGGATGTTGCGACCGCAGTGAATGCAACAAAAGGAAAAGATGTACCAACAGCGCCGTACCGACGTTTCAGTGGAACGCTCTTTGCTTGGTACCGCAAATTTGCTACGAAAACCAAATTGCGAAAGAAACCGCCGACCTCTTACCTTACGCTGACGCGAATTTCTCATTTTGGTTGTTATGAAGGTTGTGTCAATATTAACCTTGCTGCAGTAGAGTCTATCTTGGAACAGCGCGCGCATTTAACTGTTCTTCTTCCGGAAAATATGCAGATGCCTGAGCTGATTTCTCAATAATATCCATACATATGTGTTCTGAATGACGATAAAGAAAATCAAGAAAAAAAACAAAATTCGTTCGTTTACTTTTGAGAAAGCACTGCTAGCAGGAGAACAAAATAAATTTGTTTAGTGCTGCAAAAGGACACTGGCGCCAAAAAGAAATAAAAAAATATAAGCAATTTGTCATCGTCAACTAGGTCGAAAAATTGTTACACGTATTTGATTACAACGATATTCGAAGAAAAAATCTGAATGTTTCAGAAAAGCACAGTAGGAATTAAACAATATTCGAATTAATCCATCTTTTTTGCTAGGGTTGTAAGAAGTTATTCACATCAGCTAGCAGGGTATACTATGTAATTATTTTCAATTATCCAAATCAGATCCAAAAATATACGATGTAATCGTTCACGGTTATCCACAATATCTGGTTTTATTGATGGTAACCGTTTTCAGTTACCACGATAATCGAAAAAAAATCCCGTTAATATATAAATGAGTTAACGAAGAAATGAGGCGAAATATTAATTTCCTCAGTCTGATTGTTTTAAGTTTCAATCATGGACGACCTAGTCACCGACGTGCCTTATGCAGTGGAAGATTTACTTAACGTGGAGTGTACGGGTGAGAAATTTTCTAAAAATATCGACTACACTTTAAGTGCTTCTCTGTCAAAGTTTCCGAGCTGGATAAGATTCCTTTTCCGACGTCCCTATCGCCATAACGCAGATCATTGAGAACTTGCTAGATACACTTCTGGTCAATGTGGGTCAAACCGAAATGGTTCGAATGCGACTCGACTCTAATTGTTTGAACCGACCAATTTGGACGCCACCGATACAACGTTCCCAGCTTACCGTAAAGCGCTGGATGGCCGAAGTAGCCCGTGTACTTAATTCCTACGAGCAGTTTGTAATCGATGAGTCCTTTGAGATATCCTTGCAATATACCGATATTCCGAAAGGAACGTGTGTACGTGAAGTGCCCGCCCTCCTGCAACGGAGACTAGAAAAGATGAAATCGGTCGTGCTCATTAAGAATTCGGATCAAATTTGCTTGGCACGCGCACTGGTTATCGGGAAAGCTCATGCCGATGGAAACAACAACCTTTACCGCAAGTTAATGCGTGGGAAAAAACTGCAGACAAGAGAAGCGCAATGTCTTGTTCATCGAGCTGGATTTGTTGAACAAGAATTCAATTTACGGCACGTCCACAAATTTCAAGAGATCCTGCATAAATACCAAATCATTGTTGTTAGTGTCGACCATGCAAACCTTATAGTTTTCAACGGACCGGTCCAGGAGAAAAGATCATTCTGTTACATCATGACCGCCATTTTGATTTACTGAACTCACTCCCGGCATTCTTTAAAAAAAAATATTGGTGCTATTCCTGCAACAAAGGATACTCTGATCGAAGAGACCATCGTTGCTCCAGCATCTGCAAAGCTTGCCTTCTGTCATCCTGCACGTCTAGCACGGCTGCCATGGTGCACTGTGAAGAGTGTAACCGAGACTTTTTCGGACAAGAATGTTACGCACAACATAAAAAAGCCGGCACCAGAGACAAACCAACCAGAAAAAGCATCTGCAGCACTGTATTTTTCTGTAAACAATGTTTGCGAATAGTTTCCCTCAAAGGACGAAGGAACGGTAATATTCATCAATGTGGAGAAGTGTTCTGCAAAACCTGTCAGAAACATGAATTGCCTCAAGTACATCGGTGCTACATGAAGCCTCATAACGTTAATCTTGAAGAACTAGAACTCAATTCAAACGCCGAATTTCTGTATTTTGATTTCGAAACATATGTGGAAGGAAACGGAATTTTGGTGCCCAACCTAGCAGTAAGTTGGCTGAAGTAGAAAAAAAACATTTTCTTTGATTCGCTTATCTCTCCTTATACCTTTTAGGTTGTTCAAGATGATAACGGAAATGAATGGGTGTTTCCCAGCGAAGAAGAACCTTTGAACGGAGATATTACCAATCAATTATGTACGTTCCTTTTCAGTGAAGATCATCGCGACCATTACATCATCGCACACAATTTCAAAGTACGTAATTTTTTTATCAAATAGGTATGTACCAATAAAACAAATAGCTTATTTGTAGTCATTTGATGGCTACTTCATTATGAGTTGGCTTTTAAAGAACGGAATCGTACCAAAGGTCATTTTGAACGGTGGCAAAATTCTGCAACTGGATGTGCCGCAATTGAACATTCGGTTTCGAGATAGTATCAACTACAACCCACAAAGCCTTGCAAAATGGCCAGCGACATTCGGTTTGCCAGAAATCAGTAAGGAACCTTTCCGCACCGGTTTAACCGAAAAGAAAACTGGAATTGCATCGTTCCATTTCCCTCAATGGATGAGTACGGTTACAATGCTATGAATGCCAAATCTAAAGATTCATTTCAACGCTGGTATGAAAAAGAGAGGCTTGAAAAAAATAATCTTTTTGATTTTCGTAAAGAGTTTGTGGACTACTGCAAGATGGACGTCACGGTTTTACGACTCTGTTGCCAGCAATTTCGAAAGCTATTTCAAGAGATTAGTCAAGGATTATGTCCGTTTGTCTCCTCGTTAACTATCGCGGGATTGTGTAACCGGTATTGGAGATCGTTTATGTTGAAACCAGAACAAATTGCACTATTACCACATGGACTTAATGCAAGGAATCGGCATCAATCCGTGAAGGCTAAGAAATGGCTTTCTTGGATGGAAGAGGATGGCAACTGTACAATTCAATCTGCCATCAATGGTTCCGAACACCGCGTCGGACCCTACTTTGTCGATGGATACAGAAATGACATCAACATGGTCTATGAATTCTACGGATGCACATTTCATGGCTGCCCGAAATGTGTAGCGCCTAAAACTGTCCATCCGTTTCGCAATCTTCCAATGACCGATGTCTACCAAGAAACCCTTGATCGCGAAAATTACATTCGTACACAGGGTTACGGGCTCACCTCTATTTGGGAGCATGAGTACGACGAAGAACTCAAAACAAATCCAGAAATGAAGGCCTATATTACGCGGCAGCATTTTACCGAACGCCTAAACCCACGGGATGCTTTCTATGGAGGGAGAACAAACGCCGTGAAACTTTTTCATGAAGTGTCCGAGGATGAAAAAATCTGCTATTTTGACGTCAACAGCGAGTATCCCTTCGTTAACAAAAACAGACGGTATCCTGTTGGGCACCCTATTGTGATTACAAAAAACTTTGAAGATATCCAGTCTTATTTCGGAATGGTGTTGTGTGAGATTTTACCCCCTGGTGATCTGCAGCTTCCGGTGTTACCGTATCGATGCGGAGGAAAGTTGACTTTTCCTTTATGCCGAACATGTATGGAAAAGCATCAAAATAGCAGATGCGAGCACGCGGACTGCGATCGTACTATCACCGGCACGTGGTGCACACCAGAAATCATCAAAGCCTTGGATAAGGGCTACACAGTTGTGAGAATTTTTGAAGTGTGGCATTTCGACAAGTACGAAGACCGGTTGTTTGAGGAATATATCAACCGGTTCCTTAAACTCAAGACCGAGGCTAGCGGTTGGCCGACCGAGATTCAGAGCGAGAGGGAGAAGCAGAAATACATAACCGATTTCAAAAATCATGAAAACGTGGATCTGGAGTACAACAAAATCAATCCTAATCCCGGTTTGAGAGCTTTAGCGAAGCTGTGTTTGAACAGGTAAAAATGTACTGTGTCGCATAAACACTGCCAGCATTTTAAAAAAGCTCTTGGTTTTATAGCTTTTGGGGTCGGCTTGGAATGCAGGACAACAAATTGAATACAATGTACATCAGCGAGCCAGAAAAATTTTATGACATGTTGCTCTCTGGGAAATATCACGTTCACTCCTGGGACCTTTTAACGATGACGTTGTGCAGATCACCTACACTACCGAAAGCAATTTTGTGGATCGGAATCCGAACACCAATGTGATTCTTGCAGCGTAAGCTGAACGGTCTGTCAAACAAGAAATATTACTTAAAACCAATTATTCTTCTTGGTTGTAGGTTTACAACATGCTGGGCTCGCCTTCACTTGCTGAACTTCATGGAAATGGTGGAAGGTCGTTTGTTATATTTCGATACAGGTGAGCAAATCACTAGTTTTTATTTCTAATAGAATAAATTCCATAATCTAACTTTTGACAGATTCCATATTTTTTGTAAGCCGACCGGGTTTTGCGGATCCACCGACGGGTATGTTTCTTGGCGACCTTACCAATGAATTGAAACCGGGCCAGCATATTGTACAGTTCGTTAGCTTGGGAGCAAAAACTTATTCCTACGTCACCAATGATGGAGACAGTGTTGTGAAAGTTAAAGGATTCACGATAAACAAGCGAACGAGTGAACAGATCAACTTTAAGACTATGTTGGACATGTTGTCGAACCGAAAAATTGTTACTGTGGATTATCCTGATGTTCTGCAGCGTAACAAAGCTAGTATGACAATCCGAAATGTGAACATGGTAAAGAGATTTCAAGTGACGTATGATAAACGTCGCATTTTGATAGTGAGTACAATACTGTTCCATACGGATATATTCTAGGTTAATGCGGTGCTTTATTAAATTCTTCAATCATCTTCGCAATGTGGTCTACGGCTATGCATAGCTGGTCAGTAGTTTTCAATCCAAGAAAATTGCATTTACCGGAAGGAAACAAAACTGCACATCCAACATCAAGCTTAATTGCCAGGCCACTAAATAATTCCGGCGTATATTCTAGATGAAAATACGTGCTGAACTTTTCAATATGTACTCGCTCAGGAAATACATGATTGCCCACAATATTAACCACTCGATAGTTAGTAACAGTGCATGGATAACCAATTCCAACTAAAATTTTTGCAAAGCGATGGACCAAAACTTGTGCGTCATCTTCAGTTCGTGCGCCATTTACGGTAATCTTACCATTTCGATAAAGTTGACAGTGTGCTTTGTAAGGCGTTAGAATGCGCAAAAGCAGTCCTGAAAACTTGTGTGGAATGTATTGGGCCAGTGGTAACGCTTTTCAATCCTCCTCAGGTCCAGGATAGTGTTTAAGTCCGCAACGGCAACGACATTGGTGATTCTGGGCATCGCAGTGGTACCACAAAGCAAATCGAACGGCTTTACGGAGGGTTGACACAGGCAGCGAAGTGAGTTTATGGTACGGGGGACAGCCCAATGACTCTAGGTTTCTAACTTCGGGTAGGTACTGCTCCAGCAGCCGGCACTTCTCTAGACCTTTTGCAAAGAACCGTATTGCATTCGGCCGTCCAATTCTTCGGAAAATGTCCTCCAGGGCGCAAGTCATTTGGTTATGCCGGTACTCGCCTTCTGTATACCACACCAATCCATGTGAGTGACGAGCTTGTTGTTTTAGCGCACGGTCATGCTTGCTAGCGAATCGCGGGAGCGTGAAGGTGTAGAGGCTTTGCTCGGCTTTTTCGGGACAGTAGAAAGCCAGTTGCTTAATATATTTCGTTCCGTCGATAACAAACCAGTCGGCATCCAGTATGCAGGGTGTTGCCATGTTTCAAAAAGTGTTTTTAATCGCAAAGTTTACCAAACGACAACTAAACTGATGGTCGCTGCCGATCAGGTTCGCTGACCAGTTGGTTGAACGTTGGACCACGGGATAACAGGAACCAGTTATCTGAATGGTGTGTCGATTACCAGAAACGGTTATCCGTATGGTTCATGGATAACCGTGACTGGTTATCCGTATGGACAGTTGATAACCGAAACTGGTTATCGGTACGGACCACGGATAACCGTAACTGATAATCCATAAAGATTGTGATAACCGTTTCTGATTATCCGTGCGGCCCATGGATGATCGGCCCTGATTACCCCGTTTGGACCGTAAATAACCGAAACTGGTTATCCGTACAGTACATAGATAACCGAAACTGAATATCCATGAGGGTTAACGATAACTGTATCCGGTTATCCTTACGGTCCATGGATGACCGAAAACAGTCATCTTGGTTCAAGAATAATTATGGAATCCGAATAACTGAAGCGCCGTCGGATAATCGCGACTGATTAACTTTGTCCCCAAACCCATCGACCAACAAACCCCACTATAAAAGCCTAGCAGCTTTAGGAAACAGCTAGTCAATCTAGTTTTTTTTCTATTGCCTATCCAGTTTCCGGAATAGATATGGAGTTCATTGATTTGTTTGGCGCAAAGCCACCTCAGCCGGACCCTAGCAAGCGTAAGCGAAAAGACGGGGGGCGAACGGACGTTAAGAAGACTAAACCGAGCGGACAGGAGGCGGATGTTGAGAAAGGCAAACTAGCCAATCTACCGGATGGTGTGAACTCTCATCCGCGCTTTGCTTTCACGCAAGTGGGAAGGCCGGTGTATCGCTTGGGCAACGACAAATTTGTTTACGTGGGACCAAACACCGACGGGAAGATCAGTACGATTCGTATCGTTTTTGGTGAATGGAAGGAGCAACCGGACAATTCCTGGAAAGCCAGCTACGGGAAGAACGTTTCGCTATCTAAAACCGGTTTTCTCCGTTTGGCCGCGCTCATGCTGACCGAAAAAGCCGACATGGATGAAGCGGCCCGGGCCAGCGCAGCCGAAACTGGACGGCTGACACCGTTGTATCTGTTGGACAGTAGCATGTATTTTGGTTGGAGCCGTTTCAATGGCACCAACGTGGCCACGATTCGGCGCTTTGAAGTGAAGGGTGGGGATATGATTCCTACTCGTTACGGTATCTCTTTCGGTGAACGATGCTATGATGGGTTAAAAGGTTTAATGAAGGACCTGCAGCTGTTCAAGGACATTGCCAAAATCCAAAAGGAACAGGGTACCCAAGACCCAATCAAGGAAGGACTGACCTTCTCAACGCTGTGTGAAAATATTGCTGATGCTTTGGCGCCACTGGTCAAGCAATTGGACAACGGACGTTTCAACGCTGTCATGAAGACAACTATGTACCGTCCGATGCGGAATGGAACGGGGCCGTGGAGCGCCTTTTGGAATTACGTATGGTCCATGGGATCTTGTTTGGATTGGATAAGCTAAGTGTTGAACAGGCTCTGGACCTCGATGTGGTTGGTTTTTTGGCTAAACATGGTGATAAAATTCGAACCAAGGTTGGAGATATCATTTCGGCTGATTATTGTTAAGTTGCTGTTTTTCATCTACTTGTACGAATAACGGAAACGGGTGAGTGATTTTTTTATTTCATTAAACGCTTACACATTTGTCGGAGAAGAGCTCCATCCACCATGGTTGTATTAATGTCGAAAAAAGAATTAACATACTGACAAACCATTTTGTCGTTGCTTGTTCGGCTATCCGTAAACAAATGCACAATATTAGTGTATGACTCACCACCACAGCGTCGTAGAATAAAAACAAACAGTACTGCCCACAGACAGTGCTAAATTCAGACTGAAACTGTTCATTTTGTAGAGTTATTTCATTGGCTGCCACCAGTGACGCAAAATGCGGAGAGTAGCTTTCCAAAGTTTTCCCGTACGAATCAAACATTTCCATTTTACCAGCCTGTTCTTGGTACAGCGCAATCCAGTGTTCGCCTTCTTGGTCGGCTGGGTCGGTATTCACCACACGCTCCCGGAAAAGGTGCCAGTGTTGCTGGAACTTGATCGCTGGCATACACCCCACGAAATACGGCTGTGGTCTGAGGTTTCCCATGGAGTGCTGAGGTAATTTCCTGTGTATTCATGTTGTAAAGTCCGCAATGAGCTGTCGATGCTGGTTGATTTCGATAATGCTGTCATAGACCAGCATGCACACCATCATAATGGTATTTTTCAATGGTTTGCCAAAGACACCGAGACACTCAGGTTTCCCTGTTTGATCAGTGTCAGTGGTCCACGGCCGGTATGTCCTGGCGTCAAGTCGAATCCAAAAATGGTGTATCCGTCATTATACTGGGTCCGATTGAATGGTAAGCCGCCTTGCAAACTGGGTCGGTGTCCCAGTGTGTCCAGCAGCCCGTCGTAGCACTCCAACGATAGATTATGCGCAAAATCGGCAGTGTAGGGTTTCGTAGGGTAGCTCTGACCGTCCACTTCGACGCTGATTTGTGTAATGTTGAAGTGTTGGAAGTTGAAAGGATTTTTCTTTTGCGATCCGTGAAAGTCTTCGCTGTCCACAAAACCAATAAAGACAACCTTGGGAATTTGTCCAATCTGCAAATTGCTGATTACGGTGCTTTGGGTTCGTTGGGGAATGTCCGACACGCGCATCACCACGCGTTCGATATGGTACTTGACCGTCTTTTTCAACAGTTCTCCAGCGACGGCGGTCAGAAAGTCCGGTGATGGAATGTAGCGACGTACTGACAAACGCGCGTTACGGATAAATGGTTTGAAGGTCTTGGTGGTGTCCGTATCCCATACGCGTAGGGCAAACTCTGGTCGACTTACCACTAGGCGAATATTGACGGGAACACCGGTGCACAGCGGTTTGCTTTGGTCAAAAAGGTCCGAAAATAGCTTGCCGGAAAGCTGCACGTATTGTCCTGCATTAAATAGTGCCGCTCGATTTTTTTCACCGTTATTGGCGGTTTCACTGTTGAAGGAACCTGGGCTATCGTAATAAAAAGCGGCAGATGTCAGTTGGCTTTGTTGGGCGTCCAGTGTGAGACAACAGTGATTCTAGGTAGGCGCGGTACGGGTAGAAAGTTGCGGCATCCGAGATCAATCGGTTGGCTACCGTCACATGGCATGAGGAAAACAGGGAGTGCAGAAGGTTGTTAACTGGTGCCACTCCATCAGCCGTTGTTATCAGTTCCCATTCACCGGTACTCTTACGGACTTTAATACCCACTTCTAATTCCAGGATCATGTCCGCTAAACTGAGTAGTCCGGACGTGCTAGGCGGAATGAAGAAATTGATGTCACCGGCTGATCCGTTGTCCGTTAGGATGGTAGTGGGGTTGAGCTTCTCATGCTCGGTGCGCCATCGGTCCGTTAAAGTCGCCGGTAATGCAAAGAGCTGGTTCTCCAGTTGCATGGCCGGCTCCGAATTTTCCATCATCAACATGGCCATTTTTCAAAAGAAGTCGGGGATATTGGTAGGAGGAATACGTTTAACTCGTAGAACTTTACGTCGAACTCGTCGTTTTTTCCGGACACCTTCACCTTCTTGGGAAGCGAATCGTTTTCCAATGGCTGTTCCCGCACGCGAGGCTACCTCTTTAATAGCCCCGGTCGCCGCTTCTTGCAGGTGAGGGGTAGCCGCTTCAAGAGCGGCTCTGGCATGCGGTGCCGCCTTTCGTAATATGGGTTGAACAAATCCTGATAGCTTGGCAAACAGGTTTTTCAAAATCTGCGGGAAGCCGGATCCGTTTTGCAGGGTTCCTCGGTACCGGATCAATGCGCTGCCACCCGTCTGACTGACAAAGACGTTTTCATATCGCCGGGGATCCGGCACGTACGCAACGAGAGGCATTTTAGTAGAGTCGTTGTGGTCGGAAATGTAGCTTTACAAGGATTTTCCCGTTTGAAACTTGGCGTCGTCTCCCAGGTCGTTGGCAATGGTCAGCTTTATGGTTTCGAAATGTTGGCGTAATACAGGGACATAGTGGGAATGTCGAATCTGGCCTCCACAATCTGATTGACTTCTCCTCTAATAGGCACGGAACGTAAAAACTGCGCTGCGGTATCGCCGATCAAGCTGTAGTCGGCCACATCGCTGTATACAAACAGGCTTTGATTACCCAGCAGAGTGTTGACCGGTCGCTCCGAAATAAAGCTGGTCAATTTGGGATTAGGAGGCTTGGCCAGAAATGATAGGTACTGGATACTGATGTTCTTTGTCTCCATAGGAAATGGACCGATGAACGCATTGCTGTTACTTTCCATCGGCACATCCGGTTTTAATACACTATGTTCAAATCCCAGCATTTTTTGTAAGACTATTGACGACGGGGAAAGACGACGGAAACCCGATCGTTGCCAATATTCAGTCGGACCCGATGATTGGTGGCGGTCAGCAGCTGAACGGTGAAAGCTCTGTCCGCAGTCAAAGCGCTCTTGTCAGCGTGCACCGTATCGTCCACCATGTACGATCCAACCTTGGGTACCAATGAATTAATGGTTTTCAGTAACAACTCTGCATCTTTGTAATTTCCAGGGGATAGTGATCTCGTCGGTATGGACAACTTGGTCCGCGGCCTCCAAAAAATTCGCTTCATCCTTTTTTAATCTGAATTCTCGAACGATGTGCACCTCAATCTTTTGCTCAACTGGAAGTGTGAAAAGGAGTTGAGGTACTGTAGTTCAACGAGGGCCATTTCCCATTTCCCTTTCAGGGTAATGGGATGCTTCAGTTTGGTCGTCCAATTGGACGGAGTATTGTTGGGGTCCGTGGCGACGTCGCTTGGCAGCGTCACGTAGAACGGTGCTCCTTCATACATGATGCCTTGATCCAGGAATCGTGTTCAGGTCCGTAACCTAACCACCGTACTAATATCTTTTCTCCACGGCGTTTAATAACGCGATCAATGGTATGTTCTTTGTGTTCCGGGTGCGACACTTTGGAAAGTTCGTGTTCATAGAATGTTCCTTGGATAGGTTGGTCTTGGTAGTCCTGTAGTCGGTATACCGGTACGGTATGGAAATGACTTTATTAACGTAGAACACCTCCTCCTTAAATCGATACGTATAGCTTTTCTCCACCTTGGTTTTGTGCACAGCGATGCGAACCGCATCACCGACCTTGAACCGAGGTCGCCGGGCCTTATTCGTAGGATACAACTTGTTAAATACTGCCAATGAATTGTGTTGTGTGACGTCAATGGGTCGCAATCCATGGGCCCGATGTTTTGAATGGTTATACGAGTACACGAAATCTTGCAGTTTATCAATGTACCGCGTCGACACTCGCGCTCGGAACAAGCGAAACATCCGTGTTTTGATGGTGCGAATGACGCGTTCGGCCATGGCACATTTGATGTCTTCGTTTTCCGATGTGAAGAAATGAATCTTTTTTTCTTTCAGAAAAGTCTTGACGGTGGTGTTAACAACTTCGGTTCCTTTATCGTATTGCAGCTTCTCCGGTTCGCCGAGTTCTTCAAAGGCCTGTGACAAGGCGTTTTTGGTTTCTTTGGCCGTTTTTGTTTTCATCGGTTGAATGCTCAGCTTTTTGGAAAAGCAATCAATCACAAAGAGCAGGTGTTTGTATCCATCATTTTCTTTGGAATATTTTGACAAATCAGCCAGATCCGCTTGGTACTGCTGGCGAAGGTTGGTCACTACGATCCGATTGCGCGCGAACCGCCGGCGATTTTCCTTGGTCACAGTGTACGCATCGATCTCCTGCAGAATCTCCTGTGCTTTCCGTCTGTTGGCTCTGGTCTTGAGACTTCTTCGAAACCTTTCCACGCCTCCAAGACCGCCGGGGTCGCGTGGGTTGAGGTATCGCTTCATTAGCTTCTCCATTCGCTTTGTTACAACAGGTAGACACGCAATTGATCTTAAATATTCGGCATAACCGTAATACACTAGGCAGCAAGCTAGCCATTACGTCAGAGTAATCCACTGTATTCTGGGCAGACCAGATCCTGTTTGGATGGTACGCGAGCGCAGCTTCTTCACACTGCCTTCGATCTGGTGCGCTTTTCTTTTCTTACCCCGCAAAGGCGTGGTGACCGGAAACAGAGGTCGCCGCGGTCGCTTGCGTGGATACGTTAAGGTTCTCGACCTCTTCCGGTTGTCGTTTCCGACCCTTCCTCGGTGCAGTCGGGGAAACAGGGCTATGCGCGCTGTTTTGGTAGGTCGCAGTTCTGTACTCTCGTCTTGGAAACGCCGCTTGCTTCCTTTCTTTGGCAGTGATGGTGGAAACAAAGCAACGCGAGCTGCCTTTGGTTTATTGCTGTCACCCGGTTCGCTTTCCAAGTCCCGTTTTTGTCCTTTCGTGGGCAAATCCGCCGGAAATAAAGGTTGTCGAGGCTGCTTAGTAGACTTTGTTGATTCATCCGTCTCTTCGGGGTGTTTCCGCTTGCGTGGAACGGGGCGTGCTGGTAGCGACGATACTGTCTGTGGGGTAGAGACTGTCGGTTGCTTCTCTGATGCTATCGGTGGTGGTTGTGCAGTAACGTCTGTCGATAACTCCAGCGGATTTTCATCGGGTATTGCTTTCTGTTTCAGAGCGAGGAACCGTTCAAGAATGCTGCTTAGCTGACCAGCTTTTTCAAATTCACTTATATCGGTTCGTTGCAGGGTTTCGGCCACTAGTGCATCCAACGTTATGACGCTGTGGGCCTCTGGTGGCTCCTTGTTGATCTGGAGCTGATTCTGCATCCGCTTCTCCATCACACGACGCGGTACTATAAAGAATTCATCCATTACCGATCAGGGATGTTAAAACTCCAGCAATGACGGGTAAGATAGCTCCAATGAATCCTCCTTGCTGAAATATTTTCCGTTTTTCTTTGAGTGGATACCGGCGCAGAGCGATCAGCTTTAATGCTTTTCGGTGGCGTTTACATTTCTCCGCTTGCGTTGGTGATAGGTTCACAGTATTCTTCACAATGTTGACAGCAACTTCTTCCAATGCTTTCATCTGAGTCTTGGTCAGGTAGCTCATCAACACCTTTCGCTGTTTTGGCTTGAGGTGTTGAAGCGTAATTATAAAGGGTGCCAAAGCTTTCACGCGTTCGGACATTTTGGTAGATCATGGGAACGGTTTCGGTCGAGATAGATACGCATTTGTTGATTCGGTAGCACATGGGAACGAACCCTTAAATAATCGGGGCACATGGGGCGTAAGTCCAGCACGAGCGGTTGATATGCCTCCGTCGTGACTTTGTTGTATGCATCCACCAAATGTTTTAGTCCAGTTTGGCGAGCCAGTAATGAAATTTGGTTAATGTCCCGCACGTTCTTAAATAGTATTAAGTACTGAGAATTTAACGTTATGTCCCGCATTGTCTTTCCCTGTTTGTACAGGTTCTGGAGAAGCATAATAACAGAAATATTCTTGTGGTGTATACCACGGGTGAACAAGTCAGAACACCGTACGTCCTTACATAAATCCGAAGCCAAGTCGTCGATAACCACCAGCGTGTGACCATTGTCATTAACCGATTGTATAACCGAGAAAAGGTCATCCAAACCATGCACAAACTCGACTTGCGCAATTTCTTTTTGCAGATCTTCAAAGCTTTTCTGCCACTGGCCATAGCAGTACAAAATCCGGCTCATGGACTGATCAAAAACTTGGGCAGCGTTTCTAATTAACGTGTAAACAAACTGCGTTTTTCCTGACATTGTCGGCCCGCAAACACACATACCGAAAGGAGCGCAAAAGCGCGGGTAATCCTTTATTATGCTAAACATTTTGTTCTTTACGATACCAACAGAAAACAGTAGCTGAGAGCTTAAATAGATAAGTCAAGCAAAAAAAAGCTTAATTTTCCCAGTAACACGTTTACGGCACAGCGGACACTCTCGCAACCGTTTCGCACAAACATCGCAGCAGATCGCATGCCCGCATGGTGTAAAACATAACGATACCTTCTTATCCAGACATACACTACAGTCCTTGTCCAGCTGGCTTTGCTCGTCCAGTCGCATGTCGGTGATGCGGGCTTTAATTCGCTTGGCGGCATTTATTAGATCCTTTAATTCACGAAACGTTTGCAAACGATGCTTGTACTGTTGAACGGCCTTGATGAGGTATGTATAGTGGTAACCGTCCTCTTTCGCCAATGCAACTAAGTACTCTACTTCATCTGTTTTTGGTCCGCGAGACCATTTCATTGTGTCCATATTGTGGAGCTTTTGAACATCGTAAATAAAATGATGACCCTTTTTTTCGATTAGGTACGCGCAATCCGGTTCAAACTTGGCATGCTCGATCCACGGATCGTCATCCACTGTCCACTTTTCCAGCTTACGACCGCAGCAGAAGCACCGGACCCGGTCTTCTCCAGCCTCCATGAAGAAGAAACCCGCACGTGCCATGTCATTCGCTCGATGCGTAACCCATCCCGGCCAATCAGCGTACGTTGCGAAGCGCTCTCGATATTCTTTCATAGCGGGGACGTAGAGCTCGTCATCAGGACCATCGCAGCATAAGAGCAATTAGGATTAGATCGCCGGTGCTCGAACATGGGTTTGTCACCCATCATCCAGTTGAAGTGTACGACGTTGCAGACGACACACTTGACTTCATCTCCTGTACCCGTATAAATATATCCCGCTTCCGCTAACGACTGTGGGGAAACGTAAGCCAGAGGCCACTTTTCAAACGTCTTGAACCGATCGGCAAAATTCATATTCCGCTCAGCATTCTGCAACTAAACGAAAGTCTATTTAAGGACCTCAGAACGCAGTCGTTTGCTAACGCTTACATTATGGCAAACCTACAGCATATGCTGTGCTACGCGCGCAACGTGGAGCAAAAATGTGAAAAAGTGCTTTTGATTCTTCTTTATGTTGTATTTTTTGTGGTATTCGCTGCATTTGTCGTTACGGAAGGAGTCGGAAAAATCTTACAAAGTGATCACTGGAACAAAACCATGCGAAATTTAACGTCATAACTCACCGGCATGATTGGTACCGCAGCAGCCGTAAATCCTTGGATTTGGATATCTCACTGGTATCAACAAAAAATGGTTTGCTAACTTAACTTTTAGCTTGGAAGCTTTTTTTGGAAAAAGCACTATATCGGTTTGCTCCGATGTAATTATTTGTGCTTCTTTATATATTTGCTGCTACACCCAAAAACAGATTATCTGTAATGCAGTGATAACCGACTTCAATTATACTCTACTGATAAACCTAAATTATGATAACTATAAACGATTAACCAACAGCATCCAGGTAATCGAAAACGATTACCGATACCAAAAGTTAATTATCTCATTGAATATATAAAACCCCCTACTACCCGCAGCGCATCACCAGCATTTTGTCTTTGAAAAAGAAAAAAGATAAAAATTTTTTAATCATACTTACGTCATTATGTCAACAGTGTCCGCCGCCGACATGGAGAAAGCGTTTCAAAATTTATTCGAAAAGCTGGGCCCCCAAACACCAGGCTTGGTTTTTTACCGAAAGCAGATTCCACCATCTATTTTGCCTGATCTCGCCAAGTTTCAAGGGCTTAAAAAGCTCAGCCTGATTGACTGCAACTTGCGCTCGCTGGAAGGGTTACCACGGCTCCCCGATCTACGTATATTAATGCTGGGTGACAACAATTTGGACGACCTCAGCCCCATTCCTAACTGCTTCCCCAACTTGGAGAAGTTGTCCGTTGTGGGAAATAGAATTAGACTGCGGGATCAGCTGCAACCGCTGACGCGTCTGAACAAATTGCGCGCCTTGGACGTCGAAGGAAACGACATCTGTGAAATTCGAGGACACGACCGTTGGCTGAAAGACACGTTCCCACAGGTGACGCATTTTATTATCGTCGCGTACGATGTGGACGGCGATGAAGAGGACGATGGTAATGCTACTCGGATTCTTTGCAGTAAGTTGGTCACCTCTCATTTTTATATACTGATAAATACCAGATCGTTAATTATAGATGAACACCTGGACGATGATGATGAGGCATTCGACGATGATCAGATGGACAATTTAGAAGTAATAATGGTCATGCCAATTGACTTACTTGAGAGTATTTGAATGCTCCATTTATCGATATTGCATTCTCCACTTTATAGTTTAAGTGTTTATTGTTTTGCGACTTGGAATGCGCTAACTGCGGTTGATAAAATAAATGAATTGAAAAACGGTGATACCGTACGATGTTTTACCTCCTTTACAACAACCTTTTACAGTCTTCATAACGTTTACAGTAATGTTACCAACACCAGCGTGTACAGTATATCTCCGGACTTTCATTTTATTCCCCATCCACTTCAAAAAAATTGGCTTAAACTCTCCCGTATACAGGAATTATATTTCCTATGTACCAGGATATCCCGTATACAGACATTATAGTGCCTGCGTACCAGGCTATCCCGTATACAGAAAATATAGTGCCTGTGTACCACCTTGTACCTTCTACTACTTGGCAGGCACTCTTTTCCGATTTTGACAGCTTTTACGGTTTATCTTTCGCTTACAACAAAACTGTAACCATCTGAATTCCATCGTAATCAACAAAAATATTCAACCGTTTTAAAAACCTAACAATTCATAGCTGCAGTCACAGCGTCAAAAACGATTCTCCCAGCGAGAATATTTGAAGCAAGGGTATTTACAAGTCAACAACATTAGCACCGATATCGATATCGCTCCAGACGTACCGATCTCCTCCATCTAAGGAGACTAATAGGGGTACATTGCAATTTGCAACCGAAGTACTGTACGTGTACGAAGCAGACACACGAGAACAAAAGGGCACATATGCAATGAGCTGGCAACCAAAACCAAACGGTGGTCTACGAACGGGACTTTTTCGAACAGTGAACCTCAATAATCTCCGCAATATCGGGGTCCTCGCGGATCGCGCCCTGCAACGCCTCATCGGCCATAGCCGCCGCCATGTTTTTCGGAATGAGCTTCAGCGCGGCCCGCTCCAGAGTGTCCAAGCGCAGACGACGCGCCAAAGCCAGACGGTGCGCCGCGGTCCCCGCTGTGACAGTCTGAGCCAGTGTTTCCTCGCACAGTCCGATCAGATCAAACAAAATGTATTTATCCGCCGCTACCAGGATCTTCTCGGCGTTGGCATTCGTCACACGTGCGGTGTCCAGACCGTACAGATAGTCCAGCAGGATCTCCACGGTTTCGGCATCCTCGACCAACGAGCAACGCGATGTCTGCTTCTCGGTGGTGTTCTGCGATAGCATACCCGCGAAGTATTCCGAGTGGGACATGAGGACAAAGCGACTGACACGGAATTCTTTGCCGTTACTGGCTTGCAGGGTGAAATCCGTAGAATGCGGATGACGGGGCGAGCGCAACCAGTCCAGCTGCTTCTTTATGAACTGTTTGTAACGATCCGAAGGATTGTCGTTGGCCGGTGAACGCACGAAGCGCGTGGTGGACGATGCGGTGTAGATGACCACTTCCATTTCCAGGGAGATGGTGTCGTCCTCGATTTTTCCGTCCGTGCCAGTGGTGCCAAACAACTCGTCATACGAGAGCCAGTTGGCATCCCCCATCCGAAAGGATTCACTGGAGAAAGACTGGCGCTCCATGGTACCGCTGCGAATGATCTCGCTGCCCGTTGCTCCGGTGGTCGTGCTGCAAGGAAAGATTACGGCAATTAAGATTTCAGTTTTCAAATTTCTGAGCAGAAAACGACAAGCATAATAGTTACAAATCCTAAGTTTCACGAAACTATGTATTATGACAAAATCTGAATGCAGAAAGAAATTATACTTACAAGTTTATCGCATTTCGGAGACTTCCACACTACTGATTCCATTACCGAAACAACTGACCATGAGACAACGTCTTTTCTGTATTGATCCACATCAGAAAATAGAAAATGTGTGTTATTTTTTTTGTAAACACTACTTGTCAGGTAACCAGTTTTCGAAAAATTTTGTCATCCAGCAATACCGTGTCTTGCGGAGAATGCCGTGTCTCTTTCTGGTACGGTACGCGAACTGTGAAAAGGTGGAAATGTCCGGAATGCGATAAACCAGGAACTAGACTACTTAAATCATTTCCAGGTCGACGTGGAAAGTTTCCGAACCAGTATATTTCGTGGACTTCACGTCCGAGTCCGTGAGCATCAAGTACACCGAACAGTACTTCTTACGGCCTTTCACTTTCTGGAAGCAGGGCTTCACACAGATTCGCCAGCGGCCTTCATGGCCAGTCATTCCCAGTTCCTCCATCGTAGTTCCAGCGCTATACAGAGTCTCCTGGGAATCCTTGTAATACTCAAACTGCTCGATGGTCCATTCCAGTTTGAATTCGCGTTTATCGCGGCTGATACGTTCCTTGATCACCGTCGACATGCTGGACTTCAGCGCGATCGCTTCCGTTAACTTCAGAATATAGAGAGTACGGTATGAATATACTTCTGGCTGCAAAAATTCTTTCGCACAGGAAAAATTTTAGCCGGAATGCTGACGAAATTCAGAAATTAAAAATTAAGAACTTACAAAGAGCCAGTAACTTGAACAAACACGTTCTGGCTGAGACTTGAGAGCACGTGGATAACCGAGATAACCAGTGCCAACATACAGTGCCGTTGTGCCGACCGCTGGCATTTTAGACCGACTATATAAGAACCGGATGCCACAGCTGCTCGTTATCATCAGTAGCCTGTACTTCCTGTAGTCGTTTGTTGTACAGAACTTCCGCCCTCTTGCTAGTATTGCACAGTGCTATTAATTTTTTAGTTTTTCCATATCCGTTGCCCATTAAATTTACCCAAGCACTGATCTTAATAGCTTGGATAGCATTGTGTAATTCTAAAGGCTCTAATTTTAAAATTATTACTCCAAAGACCTGACTGTACTCCATCTTTAATTTTATTGTACTCTACTACTTGTACTGTTTTTACTTGTAAGTTGGGCGGAATGTTTTATACTTCGGATACGAGCACTTCGGGTTCGCACGAGTATTTCGGGTTTTTACATATTTTCGTCACTTTAATTACATATGCGTTTCCATATTAATTGGTCGCGGTCATCGGCGCCACCCGCAAACGTGACGCACTTCAGCAAAAACGTAAAAAAGTGTCGTAAACGTTTTGTTTGTAAGCGACTGCTCAAGAGAAAAGTCATGAAGCAAAATATCAAGAGGTGTATAGAAAAAAATAAGCACGGTTTACGTTTGCCACTGATAAATAACAACGTTTTACCGCTGTAATACTTGTTAATTTAACCAAAGTTTCTTAACCCAGGGCTCAGATTTGATGATGGGTAAGATAAGCTCATGAAAACGGCTTGGCATGGGGAATTCTGTATGTTCGGACGAGATTCTTAATCGAGAAGGGTCACTATTTACCAACTATAGTAACCGCCTAACCGGTATTGTGCATAACGCCTTAATGTACGTGCTGATTTGCAAAATGATCTTAAAGCATTTAGTTCATAGTTTAGGATAATTTCACTACAGGTATGTACTTACAATAATGTGCTACGACAGAATGAAATTGTCGAAGTATCAGCCCGATGTGAAAGCAAATGGCAACACTTGTGACGTAGCATTAATTTCTGAACGGCGACGTCGACATTGAAATCGAAGTGGCTAACTAACTCTACCGTCTGTACGTGATAAAGGGTCAGTTTTAGAGAATTTGTTTACTGTACTTATAAATTACCATTACTTATTGTACTTATTTATTACTTATTAGTTATTACTTTAGCACTTTTATTACCCAAACACAACTGGCTGCGCGCTATCGCAACCGATACTGACTTGCAGTTAAACAAAATGGCCCGCTGATTTATCAAGGTGAGCTGAATACGCGCCATGTTTGATTGACTTCCTTTTAAACTCATTTCAATGAGCAATATCTTTTAAACACAAAACAGTTAACTTAATCCAACATAACATGCAGGTTTGGCTTTTTAATTACGTTTTAAAAAGTAGAGTTGGAAGCCGTCCCGGAAAGGAAAATTTCGAATTTCGGTACTGTAACTAATTCAGAAATCTTAATATTCAGCTGCATAGGTTAATGACCGACAGTGAATGTCGTCTTACAATGTCTGACAGAGTGGTTGTTCCTTGTTTTTTTTACTCCTTGGAAATGTGGCCTACAGTCATTGTGTTCGACCATGACACGGGAGAGTTGCAACTGCTCGCATGAAATTCTTACGAAATCCTCAAACGGACAATTTGAAAACAAATTTCTAATAATGCATATCAATTGACAAACTTATCTGGATAAAACCCGTTTCTGCAAAGGGCAATATATCAGCCTTGATGTCTTCGAGTTGCGGCATGTTGGTGCGTAATTGCACACTTACGGTTAACAAGATACTGGGTATCGTACGTAATTTTGCAGTAGGTAATATTTGCTTGAATCAATTACACTTTCTGTAATACAAATTACAAGTATCTAATAAATAAGCTAGAAAATTTGGGGGAGCAAGTTCAGCTGGCCAAGGCTTTCGGTAAGGGGTTTCTTCGAAAGAGCGATTGTGCCGTAAAGAAGTTCATAATTATAATAATATTATAACTATGTACAATGTACTCGTACCGTATTTTTACTAACTTGCGCATGGTTTACTGATTATGTATTGGTTTACTGATTATGTATTCCGACTGGCTCACATAGATGGTTTTTCGAGTAGGTCATAATTTTTACATAATTTCAGTTATGTAGATCTGTTAACGATGACTGCTTATACAAACTTATGTGAAAATGCAATGATATATTTGCACTTTTTTAATATTATTTGCAGTCTTTTCGTTTTACTAAGCTATTCTAATTTATTGCGGTTGCCTTCAATTTTGCGTAAGAATGGTTCTTGCCAGTAACAACACTTTTTAAACTTCAGAAAAACGCTCTTTAATTGATGTTCGCATTATCATCGCACTTTGTAGTAATGTAGCATATAAAATAAAGAAATAATAATTCCACAACCAAATCTTTAATCTAAATCATCTTCTAATCTTCCGGGAAGTAAAGCGTAGACGATACGCAAAAACTGTAAATACGGTAATACGATACATATACCTATACGATACGTCATACGATTAATAACAAACGGTTAAAACGGTTAAAATTTAACAAAAATCAAGCGGTCAAAGGTAGAAACAAAATAAAATCGCCCGTTATCACATAATTCACAATCCACACTCAATGGGCCGGGGATGAGCCAGCTGTTTCTTGATGTACTCAATCTGTGATTCCGACAACTGCCAGTCACGGGCATCCTTGTCAAAGTTCTCCTTCGCGCCGTAGCCGTACAGGTAGCCGTGGATGCGGGTTGCCACATGCGAACGGATAAGTTCCGAATCCGACAGGTTGAAGCTGTTATACAGCGAGACGTGTTCCCGTAAATGGTACTTCTGATGGTAGCTGCAAGACTCACACAGTAGGTTACTTCTTACGACAGCAGGTACTCGTACACAATAATCTTGTAACCGAAAACGAAAACAGCAAAATAATCAAATATTCAAAAAAATTGGTAAGGACTGGCCAAAAAGATTAACTCGAACTGTTTTATTCGATTAATTCTTAGCCGCGAAAAGAAAATCCTGCCTACAGAAAAATTAATATGCCAATACAAATACCCAACTGGGTAACATAAATTCATTAAGTGACACTTCCTTACGTGGAAAGTGACCGAAAAATTACACGTAATTGAATTGTCGATGTATTACGTACTAAAATCGAAAATGACAATTGAAAAATCACTGCGCTTAAACAGAACTAGAAATGTCACGTGCACTGTAATAAAAACAGCATAACGCCCAAATTACACAGAAAAAAGGACTCATAAAAATAATCCAACCAATTCGTAATGTTCTTGTGGTCTCAAATAGCATATAAGAGCAGAATACTGTACTATGCGAAGAATTAGAAATACATACTTGAAAAAAATTCGATTAGTTAGTTAAAACGTTTTAAAAATTTGACCTAGTTATATTAAATTAGCAAATTAAGGAAACGGATTCTGAAAAATTAAAACTGAAAATTATAGCAGCATTAAAATTAAATGAAAATTGGGAGACTTTTTTTCCTTACAAAGACTTAATTTTCAACAGGAAGTGCGTACTTTTCAGCATCATAAAACGTCCCAAATGGCTCAATGTCTGTGACGATGGGTCGGTTGAATTTCTTCTGATATTCCGCCTTTGTCTGCTCGGCCAGCTGGTGCTGTAGCTCGTTGTGGTAATAAATGGCCGATTTATACTGCGCTTTATGTTTGGAGGTGGGATCGTGTTCCGTCCAGAATACATCCAGCATCGCCTTATAATCGGTCTGCGTTGGGTCGTATTCGATTTGGATGGCTTCGGTGTGATCGCCGCTAAGTATAACAAAATGAATATCAACACGAATAATTTTAAAAGCAATATTCGTTCCGTTATTGTTCAACTATAGTATAATAAAAACTGAAACCTAAAATCATATAAATACTCTAGTAATTTACGTTAACATCCTGGGCCTAGAGCACAGAATTAAGCACTTCGTTCGCTTTTTCCTAAACCGTCACATTGACATACATAACAAGATGCGCACCTTTTTAAGGAAAAAACAGAGTCTGCAATTTCTGTTTTATGGAAGCAAACGAAATATTTTTTTACGAGGTTAAAACTTGGATTCACGGTCAGGTTGAGTAAGTTAACCGTTCCTGTGCAGTTCTCAAATAATATTAGTTTTCGTAATCCCTACAATATTCGTATTGTCACACATTATATAATTTAGTAAGTTTATCTATTATGAGTCTACGAGTATATCTATATATGTACAAAGTTCCGATTAACTGTGGGGAAATCGTACCATCAGCTTAGCATTTTTAAAATTTAAAAGAGAAAGCGAAGATCAAGCCAGCACGAGCTATGTGCATTGTACAGTACACTGATTTAATCATTTACTTTGTTTAGTATTACCAAAACATGAAAATTTTAGTAAGGATTGAAAACAACTCTGAAAAACGTATTTAACAGCGCCAATGTATAGATGTAAAAACGCAATTTCCTTAACACGCCAATTGTTAAAACAGTTCAAACTGCAATAAATTTGCACATAATATTGTGGTGAGAGTCTGCGTTTTACTTACAGGCTGCGATAAGTGGGATTAACTTTGGTTCCTCCCGTATACCCCACTTTGGTGCGGATAACTCCCTTTTTTCCGCCAAATATAGGCTCCGGTGCCCAAAAACAGCCCATCGCAAATGTGGCTGTCTCCGTTGGAATGCTGGGTTCCTGGAATTTGCTGGCTGATCCCGTTATACTTGCCATTCTGACTCCGCCAGCCTGTATACGGTAATGAGTCTGGTTACGGTACTGACAATCTGGGAACCCAATATCAAACACAATTCCAATAATGTTTGTAAGAAGTAGGATTCAGAACGATAAAACGAAGGACAAACTCAAAGGATATTTAGAAAACATGAGTCTGTTTGCATTTATACCCGACGTATAACCGCGTTAACATTTATGATTATGGCGTCTTACACTGAAGGCTCTAGTCAGCCACTGCAGCATCTGCAATGTACAACCGATGGCACAAA
This sequence comes from Paramacrobiotus metropolitanus, assembly GCF_019649055.1. NCBI lineage: Eukaryota > Metazoa > Tardigrada > Eutardigrada > Parachela > Macrobiotidae > Paramacrobiotus > Paramacrobiotus metropolitanus. The sequence continues at coordinate 943,889 of NW_026570276.1, forward strand.
CGCACACGAAATATACGTTAATCAATAATCAATTTCAGGTGAAGGACAAATATCCCGTCATTTAACCGTAGAGCTGGAAAAACTACGGAGAAATAAACAAGTCGAGTGCCTCGAATATCAAACTTTCCAGCTCGTTAATTATCAGTAATCTGATGAATGTAATAAACTTTGTTTCTCCGTTCTCGCAGTCTAGCATGTGCACTGCGACGGCCAGAGTCGCGCGACAGCTAGGCGGATATCCGGTTTAGCCAGTAGCGAGCGGAGGCCAAACACTAACGAAAATCTAACTAATTATAGGAAATATGGTTTCTTCTTTGCAAATAAATACGTTTTGTAGAAAAATAACTGTCATGTACAGATAAAAATGCAATGCTAGACAAATCGATATAATTATCTATCTGTACTTAATACTTTTGTACTTTGTAGAGTTATGTTAACATTCTGTGGAGATAGACATGCGGTATTTCTGTAGCTTCGTGCAGTATAAAGTTATTAGTCTACTCAGACATTATATAAGCACCGAGTAAATGTTAAAATTGAGAAGTAACTGGAACTTTAAATGGCTAAAGTTGCAACAGGGTCACAGTTACAGTTTTAATTTTTAGTCTCCGGGAACACGGCCGGAACGTACGATTCACAATCTTCGAAGATTTTGTAAGAGAATTGATTAATGTTGTTTGTAATACCTTTCCTATAAGTAAAGTGAGATTTTTGGAAAAAAAAACACGTCAGTTCGATCTGTTCAGTTGTTTGTCCTTGGAATAATTAAATTCTGCATAAGAAAAGCTTATTTTTGGAGTCTTCCGGAGCTACTAAGAAAAGTACGCTGGCGTTTAATTGCAATATACTGTACGTATACGTTTTTGCGCTCTTATACGAGTATATGCGCAAAGCAGCAAAATTAACAGAACTAATTATAATTTGTAAGTGAACCCTTTTCTACTTGTACTTATTAATTTGTAATTTTAAAGCCGGTGTAATGCATACTGGGAAAACCACATTACTCGTTTCATATAAATTTCCGCATGCCGTCGGAGTATTGTGTATTCTGCTACCTTTTTGACGCTTTTGTCTGGGGAAACAAACATTTCTGCCGCTGCCCTGCGTGCACACGTGCTTTTACGATCTGTGCGTTGACAAACCTGGCGGTATGCGGAATATTAACTTTACTCACAAATCACAATCACAACGCCGCGGTTATTAAAATGCGGCACTCGCCCTTGACAATGGCCATTCTACTCCACCGTTCTTCGCATTTACGGGCATTGTTCAAACAATTTTACATCACTGTTTTATGGCTCGACGGCTGCAAAAATTCTTTCCGCTAAATCGCGCCAATTGTGTTAACTGTAAAGCAATAATGGACACGTATTACTAACGTGTAATATACCGCACATGCGCAGGTATTACTCATGAATTGTAATTCTTTCCGGTATGAACAGTATTCAGGAGTTAATAAATTGTCATATTCCGCGACAGCTTGTTTTCATTTTGTCGTGCGATTGAAATTAAGCACAGCTTTTACAAAAGTTTTTCAAGGTTCGTTTTTTCACATTATCACTGCACCATATGGATTTTTAATAACAATATCTGTGCTTTTCATACAATATAGAATGTGGATAAATTATTATTGTGTAGCAACATTGCTACTGCTAGGGTATCACTCCGTGACCTTTGTTACTGCAACCATATCATGTACATATGGCAGCGGTGAAGCTGTGTGTTTTGTTAACTATGGTCCAAGCGATGGCTCGCCCATTACATGGAGCGCCGATACCGCCTTGGCAGGAGCAAAAATCAATCTACCTGATGTGACAGTACTGCGAATTCTGAACAATGCCACCAGTGAGCAGCCGGAAGCTGGCCACCGACTACAGCTACAAGATGCCGCATTCAGCGGATTAACGAATCTACGACAGTTGCATTTATTTAAATTTAACAACGTACAGATTACCGGGAAAGCTCTGGCCAGTATCGGCAGTATAACCGTCCTCAATCTGACCCGAGTACTGTATGGAGACTTTTTTAATCCATATTGGAATGACGTCGTGTCATATACGAATGCTTCGGCCGAATTAAGGGAGCTGTACATACATAACTGTGATCAGAGTACTTTTAATAATGGACTGGGATTGCTGGAACTGGGAACCAACGGCGATAAACTTCGAAAATTGTCTCTAGCCCACAATAAAATCTGCTTTTTTGCGCCTTTGCAAAAAGCGTTGAACGAGCTGGAATACTTAGATCTACACGATAATCGTTGTGGGGGTAAGCGTGCTAAGCGATCGCCTGAAACCCAGTAATCAAAGTTAACACGCGCGTCATGTACGATTCGAGACACTTGATAAAAACTATACCAATAAAACTATTTTTAGAGAAGGCTGAAAAAAGGCTGAAATGGTTTTGGGTTTATGTGCTCAACGTAGAGGTTATTTTCAAAAATTTTTTTGTCAGCTGGTCTGCTAAAATTTACCGACCCGATGGAAACGAAATAATGGCTTAAACTGTATTGTACCACCGCTTCGATTTTTCTCATACGTTGTTCACTTTAAGCTTAAAATTTATTCTTATGTATACTGCTAACCAAGTTGTAAGAGTAAAATTTAAAAAAAACAAAGTTTAAAAAAATAATTGGCCACAGAGTGAGTACGCGTACGCGAAAATAAGTAGAAGCTGGAGCGTCCGCACTGTTCGTGTATATTGTAATTCTGCTACATTACAATCAGTATTATAGTAATTTTTCTGCTGCCGTACCGTGCGTTTGGGCTTTTTGCGATAATCTGAATAAAACATATGAAGTCCGATTTTTACAGGTAGCTTTTCGATCACTCCTGGATTTTTAACGAAATTCCCTAAACTCCAGTATTTGGACGTATCAAAAACGGATTTTCCGGGTATCGGTCTTGACGAGTGGGTCACCAAACCGACCGTCAATGTAATCCGCATTCTCAAAGCCGCCGAATGCAACATTAGATCTCTCCTGGTTAACCAATTTGACGCATTCAGAAGCTTAACCCATCTCGATCTGTCCAGGAACAAAGCCCTAGTCGCCATCTCCAGCAACGCTTTTGCCAATCTCCGACTAGATACCCTCAACCTATCCGGGAATCCAAACATGATTTTTAGCGGGCAAGGTGAGGTGTTCGCTAACACCACGGTGCGTAATCTGGACTTGTCGCTAAGTTCCCAAGACGCGAAGATAACGCAAACGTTATGGGACTACAACATCACCGCTCCACTGCGGCCGGAACTGGTGGTGCTCAATATGAGCGGTCGAATAATTCCTGATGGACGCTACATTGCTCTGGCTAGATATCCCAATTTAGAGGTCGCTGTTTTATCCCGGATGAGCCTGAAATCAGAGACACTGATGTACCCAATCAGCAATAGGGACATCGGTAACAAACTGCGAATCCTTGACCTTTCTGACAACAAACTCACGGCTTTTCCTAACGACACCGGGGCCGCCTTCCAGAGATTATGGAATAAGGATACCAAGATGGAGAAGCTGCTGTTGCACAATAATCCTCTCCAGTGTAAAGCCTGCGGGAACGTGTATTTGATGCGCTGGATTGCCAATGACAGTGACTGTCGGGATAGAGCCAAGAGTGTCCTGTGTTTAGTGTTGCCCGGGATGACGACATCCGACTGCCCAACGTGCTTGGACAACGGTGTATCCAGACCGATTAATCAGTTGAGCGTTCGCGATTTCGACATGTGTGCCGGGGAAAAGTGCACAACACCAAAGAACAGTGCGATGAGTTTGGCATCGAGTGTCTTTATCCATATAATACTTAGTTCTCTCCTGGTATTGTATTCCCGCTAATTTTTTATTGAGCAGTTTCTAAAGACAAAAAAGTAATGATTTCCAGAAGCCTTTTATGTCTTCATTTCGCACCACGCAATGACCTTATTAGAGAAACCAATGTTACTGTAACTACTTATAAAAATTTTAAACCGACATTATAACCAGTTATTGTTTTATATAATTACCATGTTGATACTAACAATACTGTATGGATGTCTTTATTCCTTGTATTTTGTTAGTAAATGCAAGTATATTGATTGGTTTAAGAATGTCTTGGCAGGAAAGGAAAAAAAATAAACGCTTTAGCCCACCGAAAAACGTTTTTGGGAAACTTCTGCATTAACTTTGTACTTATCATTGTGAAGGATATTATCAGTGTGGAAACTGGAGAGATTACAATATACCATGTAAGTACAGTAAGTAAATGTACACGAGAATTCAAACTTTCCTTATAGTCTCATGGCATCATGAGTGGAAGATCCAATATTTAATTAATTCAGAAATATGGGTAAAATGCATATGTTGGTCCGAGCGTGGCTGATTTTGTTGCGGCAAATGTTGTTATTAACGATGACTTCCGGTTGCACTACAGAATCTGCGCAAGTGATACAATCTCTGCACAACAGTGCGGAAACTCCCCACAACTGGCTTACCGCTTCACTGTATTATTTTACGATGTCGAGGCTAATTTTTGATAATTGTATTCAAGTGGAGGAAATTATTAATCGCCAGAGACAAGAAATTATAATAAATACGAAGCATCTTTCGGCAATGTTCAGTCATAACCATGAACGCCACTTTGGCTCAGTGGTAGAGCATCAGTCTCGTACACTCCATTTGCGGGAGTTAACTGAGGGTCCTGGGTTCGATCCCCAGAAGTGGCTATTTTTTGCTCATTATCACAATCATAAAACAGCCGTTATCAAACAGAGATTACGGTAAACCATTTAGCAATCATTTCTGATAAGATTTCGCAGCTACCAAGTAACACGCGAATGCAACTTAAAAATGGTTTAAAATTTTTGTTATATCGATTTTTATTCCACCGCTTTGACGTCCCCCTCGGGTGTCGTGCAGTAGAACGCATCCACACTGAACGCCGAAATGCGCCGGCATTTTTCCCGTAACTCCGTCCAGCGGCTGCCGGTCTTGACCTTGACATTATTCTCCATATCTTTCACCACGATCACGTGATCCTCGTCGTACACATCCGCACTAACGCCGGTCGTATCATAGCGTTTAAATTTCTGCGTTTCGTGATCGAAGGACCATATTCGGGTGGTCTTCCGGTCGGCCGCCAGCAGAAAGCCGTCAATCCCGACACTGACGCTGGTTTTCTTGCCGCCGGTCGGATCCAGTTTGAACCATTTGTTGGCCACGTACCGGTAGATGTCGCCGTCGCCGGTGGAGGCGTACGTCTCCTCGAAAGACATCGGGGCGAAGGTTAGGAATTTGACACCACGGGGTACATCGGGAACCTGATCAGTAATTATAGCGATTCAATTTAAGATAACGCTGCATATAATACAGGTATGTGGGTGTGCGGCAAAACTGCCCGTGTTATTGTACTCTCTAACTGCATTTTAAGAAGAATAGTATGATAAAAATTACGTATGACTGCCACGGTATCAAAACTGCGGCTAAAATGCAGGCATAGGGTATAAATACAATAAATAAGAGCAACAAAGATATCGTAATTATTAATAATGAGTACTAAATAAATATAACTGCAGACGCAGCAATGTAATACAAAATAATTATTATAATTATAATATTATACAATACATACAACTAGTAAGCTGATATTCAGTAAAATTTATAATTATATTTATTTCTCATACCACTTAGCCGGGTGGTGTGATTGTGTATCTTTAATAAATGCGCATTAAATAATTTCGTTAACGGGCAGTCTAGGACGTTCGTGTATTGGATTAAAACAGGGAAAACTTTTTCATATGTCAGGTCTAGCCATATGCAGCGATACGGATCATTGTAGTGTAACGGCTTCTAACTATATTTCTTTGTCTTCCGTTAGTAAGACACTCAGATTTTCATTATCAATGCTTTCTCAATTTCAAGAACGTTTTTTTTTCAAATGCCGATCAGTTGTAAAGCCACCGAAAAAACAAAACGAAGCATACAACCGTTCAAAGGTAAAAAATTCAAAAAGCAAAAAAATTAAAGAAAATAAAATATGTCATTTCAAGTATACAATGAACAAAAATTAGTCTGCTTATTGTATACGAATAATTTATTTTGTTGTTCCGATAAGGCTTCGTAACTTTCCTCACGATTTAAATTTTTATTCCAATGCAATACGAGTGCACTCACCTCTTCTGGCTCATTGTTGTAATGGAAACGGAAGGCCTTCCCGTTAGCGTCCACAAACCACACGGAATCATCCCACGCTGTGAACGCAAATCCCACATTATCGGCCACCTTCCCCGGACGGTCGACATTCTGGTTCTTGCGCATCAGCTGATTATTCGCATTAACGAAGTAATACTCCACCGGCACGCAGTCCGTCGGGACACTTCCGGTGGCGTACACGGCATTACGCTGCAGAGCAGTGCCGGGCCGCGTGGGCGGGCTGTCGGTCGACAGATCGAACTGGGATTTTCCCGTCTGGGAGCTGGTGCGGCCGCGCGATTTGGAGCGGGAACGGGCATCCGCCAGGACCCACACGGATACAACAATAAAAAAGGCTAGGCAACACCGCATTGCTGGTTGATAGTCATACACGTGTACGCGCCTGTCCCAAAACGAAAAAAAAATTGATTGAACGACGCAGCTGGGTTAACGGCGTATTCTGTTGAAAATTAATCCGATGGAAATCAGAGCTTATTCGAAGCTACGGCACTACTGTAATCTTGTGATATGATCAGTTGATAATGAGCTCCGGCTAGGAAAGTTTAAATATAATTACTTGTACGGTCAAAAAGTCTCTCTGTTTTATCTGTATACGCAGTAGGTATATCTACGGAGTAGTTTGACATACAGCAGCAATTTATTAACGTTGATTTATTAACTTTCACTGTGTGTTGTACGGAATCTCACCAGACTCTTTAACGGTAAACATCCCATTAATTGCTGCAAGATTAAAAGTGCAAGAAACCTGTTTGAAGAGGATCTGCAGCGTACCGCGGTGCTATTTGGAAAAAAACGATATCTCCAGTTCATTATGTATTTGTTCGATCGATAATCCGTAACCAGAAGTCTAAGAACTATAGCAGCCACTAAATATGTCGGTATCAAATTTATTTCTGTTACGCATTGTAATTTAACAAAAAGCCTTGGTGCATTCAAAATATCGAAATAAAATTAATCCGAAAGCGAAAGTCTTGCCAACAATGATTTCATCCAATTCCATGCATTTTTAGCTGCTTGCATTTTGCGTAATATGCAGTATATTATAGATTGTATGTACTGTACATATACCGGTACATATAGTAAGTAGTGGTTGCACGGCGTGCAACCACTAACACAGTTCGAGCGCATCGTAATGGCAAGCGTAAAACATACAGTTTAGGTTAAAACGTACCGTTTATGAGAAAAGTCCACCATAATTTATTAGTTATTTTTGTCTAGGATATGTTCATCTTGTAATGCATAATGTAGCGATTATAGGGAAATGTGAGAATTACCTTATACTTTCGGAAAATAATGACTTCTCTACGTGGTCAGTACCAGTGTTTAAATTTTCCGATTACGCCGTTATCAAGTAAAAAGTTAATCCTACATCGAGAAGGCACTTTCTTAATGTCGAATAAAGTCTGGCTTTTAACAATCGCGTGTACATTTGGCAAATGTATTGCATTTTACACATTAGCGTAATACTCAATACATGGTGATACACTCAATACATTGTACCAATAATAAATTTAAAAAAGTTTAATGAAATTGTAATTAGCGGGGTGAAACAAAAACTACCCGAGTAAATGGTTGAAATAGCTCTATGAAAACAAATCAGCAATTAGAAAAATATGCGTAAGTTTACTGGATTTGGAATAGTAGGTACAGAGTACATCATAGTTATGTACATATGTTACCATGCAAATTAAAATTTAACAAATCTGGCGCTTTGAATATTAAAGTATCAGTCGACGGTTACAAAAACAAACCAACAAAGGAAAATGTTTTCCACTTGCGGCTATATGATATTTGTATCGAAGCTGTGTTACACCATGTAAGAACCGGAAATGCTGAAAAACGCGCCAGCAGTCGACCAAGCGCAGAAGTTGCCGGCTAATAGATATACGAGCATCTGTACAAGCTTGTCCGGTAATTTCTGCCGGTTCAAAACAGCGAAATACACAAATTTGCGTGTTGCGCCAAACGTAGTGTAGTGGCAATCGCTATAGCGCAAACTTCGCGCTAAATATGTGCTATCTGTACCTTTACGACAGAAATTACCGGACAAGCTTGTACTTAAGTACTCTCGGCACGTGTAAAGTTGCGAACCAGTGCACCGGAAATCAGCTGACCATAATTTTGTGGCAATTCTTAAAGCAAATATCGGTTGTGCTTTATTAAGTACCTAACCGGTTTTAAAAGAAGTCTCCCTGTCTTTTTTAAACTTTCGATCAAATACCGGCTCAGCGTTTATGTGGCGAGACCACGCGAGTGGGCATACGAACGGAGAATTGTCACAGGGGCATTACGATGTAATAAAATATTTTCCACTTAGAGCATTACTTGCAGATAATCAAAGTAAGTGGTTTCCGATTTAAAAAAATTTAGTTTAAAATCGTTTAACTTACATCTTACAACTTAAAATCGCAATAATGGAACGCTGGAATGGAAAAGTGGCCTTGGTAACCGGTGCATCACAAGGAATGGGAACGGCCATCTGCACCGAACTGGTGGAAAGCGGAATGATTGTGTATGGATGCGGACGGAAGTTGAATGCTCTTGAGGTCAGCTACAATTATATTTTGTAATTACTGCCCGAAAATTTTGTGATTTTGATACTGAGCACCGTACATGTTCCTTTGATTTTGATATTAATCGTACGTGTATTTTCATAACAAATTTGTGCAACCTTTCAGGAAGTGGCATCGCGTTTGAAGGGTTTGCCGGGTCAGTTCCATCCAATTCAGTGTGATCTGGGGATGAAAATTCCATTTTGAATGTGTTTGAAACCATCGAACGGCAGGCTGGAAAGCTGCATGTCCTGGTTAACGTTGCCGGTGTACTGAAGAATTGCACATTGCTGAACGCGGCGACGGAAGATTGGCGCGAGATGATTGACGTATGTACCGTCCAAAAATTTGGGCTATTCTGGCATTTTGCTTACCGTTGCTTTATTAGGTACTATTGCTTGCACCGGCGATCGCTTCTCGGGAAGCGGTCAAATTAATGAAAAAGCACGGAATCGACGATGGGCATATCATCAATATTCTGTCGTACGTTTCTTCAGTTTATCGCAGATTAAAACTTGTTTAAGTAAAACAAAAAAGTGAGATTTGAGAAAGTGTAAAAAGAAACTCTTAGCCGAAATAAAATGAAACTTGGCGCAGTTAACAATAAGATATATGTACAAGCATTAAGCAACAGTTAACGAAAACATTGACCGCTACTACAGACAGAATACTGTGAAACAAAATATTATTTTTTCAGGGTGGGACCACATTCCTTTCCGCCGCTCCCTTTCTTAGCATTTCCCTGTGCGATGAAATGCGCTTTATTAGCGATTGACAAAGGCCTTCGCAATGAGCTGCAGTTGCAGCAACATACCGGAATTCGCATTTCCGTAAGGTCACGCGAACTACGGTCGCGAAAGCCGGTTAAACATAAACGTTAACCTTTGCTTGCAGTCTATTAGTCCCGGGATGACGGATACCAACACATTCGACACTATCACCGATGAGCACCTCAATCGAGCGCACCCTATGAAAATGCTGAAAGCTGAGGATATCGCGGAGGGTGTGAAGTATGTTCTCAGCACACCACCGGGATGCAATGTCTTCGATGTCTGGATGCACCCAACAGGCGGCTTTTAATCAGATTGTGGTGCGCTTTCGTTCTTTAACGGAATTTCGGGAAAACGATCCTCCTGCTTCAATGGCAAGACGTGTGTCCAACATTTTTATTGCGCTTAGTAGAACCAGAATTATTGTCATTAAATGTGGATGGAATGCAATTAAGATTATTTGCATTTCCCGTTCATTAACAGCGCTAGTAAGAGCATATTTATTTTGCGCTTGTAATGTCCGTAAGGAGTGCACTTCCTTTCGCGCGCCGGTCTAGCCGAAACATGAACTTAAAACGAGACTTGATTTAATTCTGTCGTTTGTTACTCTCAAAGTAGCGTAAAAGTTTGGAATACAGATAAATTTAAAATCGCGGAGAATGTGAACGCTGAATTCAAGCTGCATAGACAATGCAGTGTTTTCGGATGCTGCGGTGCCCATATGCGTTTCTCGCCGCAAACTGAAAATATAAACAAAAAATTACCGAAATCAATTCCAAGGAGACAAAGTCGGTTGATCACAAAATCCTAGTCAGCTGCAGCTGGCCTTTCACGAAGAATGAGCTTTTCAAGGTCAGTACACACTGTGTACACGCTGCTTCTGGGGAGCTGGGTCGCAGCGTCAGCTAAATTAAGTTATCAAATAGGACCTGGAAATATGGAATCGTCCCACCTTCTAATAAAATCTTATAGTTCCCTGGTTTTTATTTAGTTTGTTGGTGCATGGACATAGATACGGTACAAACAAGTTGCCGAATTCGGCGCTTTGACGACTAACCAGCACTTTCCACCTGAAATCCAACCAACAGAAAAGAAAGCAAAAGATATACTGTAACGAAGCTGTATAGTACAATGCATACCACGTGGACAGGATTAGTGAAGGAATCCAGTAATTTTTCTTTTGAATGTATTCCGAAAGCGGTGCGTGCAGCGTAACAATGTACATAATATGTGCATTGTTAAGCACTTGTTTTGGCCTTATTCACATTTCACAATGTTATTGTGGATAAAGTCAAAACAGGGAAAGGGATTGTAGGAAAGTATACGAAGCTGCAATAAACCTGAGGTCTATATTATACGAGACTTGCGCACGTTCTGGCCAACATTTACGGAGTGTTGTTAACACCGTAACCGTCTTTACTTAAAAGTCCGCTGCTATTAAACGCTAGCTGCGGATTTTTATGTAAAACCTTCGAATATTTGCACGGCAGCCAGAAAACGGAAGTGGTTACTGAAAATATTTTATGAATTATTAACACAAATAATGATACTGTTTGTTAATAAACAGTTGCCCTACTACGCCAGAATTTGCGTTGTATGGATTACGGATGCCACGGTAACAACGTCACCAGCTGCAGAAATCCTTCGTAATATGACATCGAGGATATCAAAATCTGTTCTGGACCACTGTATGAAACTCCTGTTAGGAGCATTAGGAGCTTTAGTATTAACGTTTCTAATGCTCCTATCCGTACATAGTTACATAGTAGCCCAAGCTTAGCTTCACATAGCTTTTGGTACAGTGAATTGTCGAGCAAGGCTATCAGCCTGCTAGCCTTGCTAGACCGGATAGCCATCTTATTGCACTGGAAGCTCCGGAAACCGCGACAGATTGGACTGGACCAGTGCATGGACCTGGAGCATTTGCAAGCCGAGGCGTCCCATCTCATAGACAGGATTTCGAAGATCACAGACTCCTGCAGCATCAAGGGACCGTATAGTATGGCGGCTGCTTAGATTCCGCGTAATACAATACCTGAAGTTAAATAATTGTGCATAACTACACCGCTACGTGTCCCTAAAAAGAGAACCCATGCATTTGTTTATGCAGGATTAATATGCTTGAAGATCAGCTGTCTGAAGAACAGATAGGTCTAGTTTGCCGGTAACGCAGGCAAAAAAACGATGACAACAATACTTCATATATTATGTTTGGTCTACCGCAGACCGCATGTACCGTAAGTACTTGGTAAACCATACCATCTACATATTTGTACACACATATCCTCCTCCAGGAAAATAAGCTTTACCATTAAAAATCTCTTGATGTAAGAGTACTGTATTATTTATGCAGCAGGTCGTTTTTGCTTGCCCTAACAGGACTTTCGCTTTTTGGACTCATATACCATAAAAGTCGAAGAAACAAAAAATTTGTTATTAAATTTTTCATACATTTTGCTACTGCGCGGCTTGGGATCGATATAAGACGTCTGCCGAGTCGTTGCAGCTAGGCATTATTAAAACTAATAGCAGTTTGCTCCCTTGTTTACGCGCATTTTGCGGCAGGTTCATTGAACCGTGACAGATTCTTATATGCGGTATACGACTAGAATCAGTCGTAGCATATAAGAAACTGTAGTTTCGGTTTTTGGTATTCGATATCCGTGTGTAAACAAAAATAATTTTTGGCGCCCGTAGAGTACGGAAGGGTCCGGCCGGTTGAAGGAAGCGGTGGGGCCTAACAGTCATGTGACATGAGTCATGTGACATGAGTCGAGTAACGATGCGTGAAACTTGTAGATGGCGTTGTTAGCTCGGCATCTTCTTTAGGTTACATTAGTGCATTAGCGCTGCAACTTGTATGTGTACAAATCACCCATACATACATACAACTAAGACGTTTTCGCAATTGCCATTGGCTGGCCCAGCCTACTTTTGCCTACCTGTATAGATGTATGCGTGATTTGTATACATACAAGTAAGAAACGCAAATGCACTATTATGTGCTCCTACATTCTGTAGGAGCACCTTGCAATGTGCTCGTACATTATGCAGGAGCACATTGCATCGGTTTCATCGGTTCTTGGAGGAGAAAAACGGAATTGTAGTATCCAAACAAACCTAATCCAATATGCTCCTGCAATGTGCTCCTACATATGTAGGAGCACATTGCAATGTGCTCCTATATATATGTGCTCCTACATATGTAGGAGCATATTACAATGTGCTCCTACATAATGTACGACTACATTGCAGGAGCATATTGTATGTGGAGATTATAAAGGGTAGGAATATAAAGTGCTGAATAGAGAATTTAATAATATAGTGAATTATATTAAAGGTGATATGTTTGACGAAAAGTGATAATGAAGAAAGGGTGTACTAATCCAGTGTAGCGAAGAAAGGGTCAACATTGAATTTGGGTGAAAGTAAAGGGATTTTTACTGTAGTATGGTATAAATATGTTCGACTTTCTGGCTGTTCGTATTTGAGTGTTTAATGAAGTGTTACAGAAGTGGAGTATGTTGTGGGTTGTAGATAGTGATGGATTATTGTGGAAAATTTAAGAAATTTCGAGAAAGTTGATTGCTTAATGGAGCAGACTATCGTGTTTTGCTCTGATAGTCTTGGATGTGTAGGAACAGGTGGTTTGTATATGGGAAGTAGGTTGGTAGGTACATTAAAAGGTTGTTCGAGAAAATGTATAGTTTAATTGGTTTGTTGACTGGATTTTTTGAGTTCGGTGGGTATATAAAAAGTTGAGGAATCTGTGTTTGAGTTATTATGGAGTGGACGAAGTATATTGAGTGAGCAAAATGTTTTTCTTGTTGGTTAGTTTTTGGTGGCTGGTGTGGATACTTACTGATTCAGGTTGCTGTCTTTTGTTTAGCTTTGGTAAGTCTTTTTAGGTTGAGTATGGTTTAGTAAAGTTTTCTTTTATACATTATTTTCGTTTAAGAATTCTTTTTTTAACAAAATAATGGAAGGTGGTTGTGATCGTAAGAAATACATGCGTGAGTATATGGGTGATTATAGAAAGAAATGCAAAATCGAAACTGATGGTAATTGTAGCAGGGAGGATAATGTAGGAAGTGGTGATTATCTTAGATATGAGAATGTAAAAGTTAAAAAACAAAAATGTAATCGGAATACTAAAGATGGTGCGTTTTCTGGTATGCTAGGAAAAAAATTATTGGACAATTTGTGTAAAGGCAACGTGCTAAACGACATTTGCGGAGTATGGTAATGTGTAATGGTTGTCCGGATCTTTTCTTAAGCATTACTTTACAATTTTGTTCTGAATTGTTGTGTTTTGCTGACCCTGTTAAGTTTACATTTTTGTTTTTTAACTTCACATTTTTATGTCTAACATCATCAATACTTCATTATCTTCCTTGCTACAATTACCATCAGTTTCCGTTTTGCGGTTTTTTTTCTATAATCACGCACATACTCACGCATGTATTTCTTGCGATCACAACCAGTTTCCATTATTTTATTTAAAAAAACAATACTTAAAAGAAACTATCTATGAAAGCAAACTTACTAAACTATACCCAACCTAAAAAGACCAAAGCCAAACAAAACACAACAACCTGAATCAGTACGCTTCCGAAAATCTAAACCGGCCACCAGAAAATAACCACAAGAAAAACATTCTCCTCACTGCATATACTCCGTCAAGTCCATAATAACTCAAACACAACGTTCCTCTACTTCTACTAATATACCCACTGAAATCAAAAAATCCAGTCAACAAACCAATTAAACCAAACATTCTCTCGAACAACCTTTTAATGTACATCCCAGCCTACATCCCATATACAAACCACCTGTTACTACACATCCAAGACTATCAGTGCAAAACATAATAGTTCGCTCCATTAAGCAATCAACTTTCTTAACTACACAAATTACGAGTACTACTACACAAATTACTACCACCAAAATGACTGTGTTAACCTATGGAAAGTTACAGACTAAACGCGCAATTTTCAGGGTCTCAACTGTAGTAAAGAAACTCGTGTCCTTCATACACTCACAAAATTCTTTCCCCTACTATTATTATTCCTGTTATACGAGTATACACAAATCCGAAATTATTTTAAATCCCAGTATTCCTCTTTCTTATCCCGTACCTGCCGCTACACAATCGAGAGATTGTCCACGCAGTGTATTTAAAAGATTCCGTTCTGATATACTCGTCCAGTACACCACCGAGTGGCACCGACACGTGGGCAGCGGAAGCTTTAAATCGTGGTAACTTCCGCCATCCTGAAAATTTTTGGTAACCGGTTTCCGAAATAAAATTTCTAGATTTTCTGTTTTCGAACCATCAAAATGATGTGAATATTTATTTTTTACAGTAAGTTTTAACATCTGTGGTTCTTCTTCGTACGAAGATTACAAAAATGATTGCAACTGCGTGTACAGTCAACTTTATCACGACTGTATACTGATCACAAATAATTATACGGTTACTTAAAGCACCGGCAGTAAATCATGCAGAATATTGCAGTTAGGCTAGAAGAATGTACAGTGGTACGAGTATAAATGATGCTGCGGATGAGAGAAAATTTAAATTTTTAACTTATGTGTATGTTGATTCGCTTTCCAGTAAGGCCGTAAGGGAACAAATACATTATACATATGTTTATTGTCTTCCGTATGAATACGTGGTAAAATTACAAAACATCAGAGGAGATCTTCCAAGCCACACAGCTGAGGCTTTGGATATGCATTAACTGGCGGCTAAGAAAATAAATTAACAAATGAAAATGTTTCCATTTGCAATTGTATCATATCAAACTGTGTGCGATGATTATACTATGAGAACAGCAGATGCTGAAAACCGTGACTGTCTGCCGATCAAGCGCGGAAACCGCCGGCACATACAGCAAACCCCATTTTGTTCAATGCAGTGCTATCTCTTCACACTGAATCGGCAGACCAGACGGCATTCAGCGCTGCTCAAATTCTCTAAACAAATAAGATTTGAGCTTTGTTACGTAACCGGTTATTAAAAGAAAACTGCAGGGCTGTTGTTGTCTTTTCTGGGCTTTTAAACAAATACCGGCTCAGCGGTTTCTGTATGCCAGGAAACTTCACGAGAACTCTTACAAACCCAGATAAATAAAGCGCACCTGGCCATTGCATAATACTTTTACATTTTTTAAGCGACGCACATCACGGTACAAGGGAATTTTTCTGCCTCCCTAAGCCAAGCCCGCTAATTTCTCGCCACTATTTTGCATGTCGTTACGGAACGCACAGAGTTAAATCGTTTAAAATTTTGCAATAATTATTCTACGTAATAATGGAACGGTGGAATGGAAAAGTGGCGTTGGTGACCGGTGCATCGCAGGGAATGGGAACGGCCATCTGCACCGAACTGGTCAAAAGCGGAATGATTGTGTATGGATGCGGCCGGAAATTGAACGCACTCGAGGTCAACCACCATTTATTTTTTAACTTACTGCCTGTTAGTGTTGATATGAAATACGGTAAAGGGATTTCTTAACAAATTTGTACAACTTTCAGGAAGTGGGAACGCGTTTGAAAGATTCGCCGGGCCAGTTCCATCCGATTCAATGTGATCTACGGGATGAGAAGTCCATTTTAAATGTGTTTCAAACCATCGATCGCCAGGCCGGGAAACTCCATGTCTTGGTTAATGTAGCCGGTGTACTAAAGAACTGCACATTGCTGAATGCGTCGACGGAAGACTGGCGTGAGATGATCGATGTACGTGTTAAGAAAAGTGTCTAGTTTGCCGTTTTTGACACCTGCTGAAAATTGCTTGACAGATATTGCTGCTGGCACCGGCGATTGCGTCTCGCGAAGCGGTTAAAATAATGAAGAAACACGGGATCAACGACGGGCATATTATTAACATTCTCTCGTAAGCTTTTTTAACTCTTTGCTTTAATGTAACAAAAAGTACTTAAGCTGCAATTAAATATTTGCAAACTACGAACATAATTTAAATAACAATTTCGGTAAAAATTAATAAAATTTATAAAGGTACCATGCCGTGCAATTAAAATGCAAAAAAAACTTTATCGAACGTTGCGGTAGTTTGTGTTTTAAATGTATAAACCAGTTCTAAAATAAAAATAACATAAAACTAAAATAATAAAATTATGTGTGATAAAAAAGTTGTTAGCAAAGCATATTTTATCATTATCGGCCAACCTAAATATTAATGTAATTTTTTCAGTATTGGAGTACATTCGTTTCCGCCGCTGCCTTTCCTAGCGTTTCCTTGCGCGATGAAATGCGCTTTACTGGCCATTAACAAAGGCTTGAGGAATGAACTACAGCTGCAAGAGCATACCGGGATTCGCGTTACGGTAACGTAGTTCAGATTATGATGAAAAAAAGAAATTCAACATAAGCCTTTATTGCAGTCCATTAGTCCCGGGATGACGGATACCAGTACATACGACACAATTACGGATGAGCATATTAATCGAGCACACCCTATGAAAGCACTGCAGGCCGGTGATATCGCGGCGGGAGTGAAGTATGTCCTCAGCACACCACCGGGATGTAATGTCTTCGATGTTGCCATGCAGCCAACCGGCGGCTTTTAATCGTTCGACTATGGTGTAGCTTTAATTACTTTACATACATAGTTAAATGTTGCATACATAATTAAATGTTTACATACATAATTAAATGTTAAAACCTCTTGCGCGGTATATCTTTGCATAAGCAACACTCAGCTGCAGGTGGCTTTAGCGGGCGGCTATTTGAGCAACGGCAGCTGCGGAAGTCGTGGGTATATTCAGAATAAATTAACGTTTACTATAGATAATAATTTATTATCTATACAGTTTTCGGAAGAAAAATTGGTATGGTCGAATGCAAAACATTTGTCCGGCGTGTAATTAGTATTTGAGATCATGCAACAAAAAGCGATTCCAAGGCAGAAAACACCGAAGTCACGGAAAATTTGCAAAAAACAATACTGAAGCGTTATCTACGGACTACGAGATCGGGGCTTATTTATTAATAATCAACGTACAGATCAGGTGGAAGAAAAATAAACACGTGATATTACTCACAACAGCAAAACTTCATTTAAACTATCCACTCCGTCCATCGTGCCAAGGATAGATGCTACATTTCCGCGCTGAATTTCCAGTGAAAGCCGTTGGCGCAGAAATTCATGCGATCGACGCTCTCCCGTGTGCTGCTGCAGTCTTTTGCCCAACTCTTTTACAATGGCGATAGCCGACGGGCCCCAGGGTCCCATCGTCTCGAAGGCGATCGGAAAAAAGATGTAGCGCCCTTGTAAATATGCATAAAGTCGAGATTTCTTTTCTTCTGCTACGAGTATATCTCTTCGAACAGGTTAGAACAAATTTCCATTAAAAAATGCCGCGGAACGTAAACAGCAATAGAGATATAAGACGTCTGACATTTCAATTTGATCCGTACGGAAAGGGGCTTTTTAACTGGCTGAATTTTCGGCTTAATTCCTCGGAAGCTGATACTGGTGGAGCGGGGCGTTCCAGATTTACAAAATACTGTAGACAAAACATAACACCAATAACAACAAAAACCAAGAGCAATACGGCGGAGGCAGCGGTCCAGGACTGTGATGATGCGGCAGGCGGGAAAAATGTTGCTGGAATGGCATTTTCATTACCGCCTGCACTTCCTCGAAAATGAACAGGTTGTTCCCGATCAAATGCCCATGACAGCTCTTCGTTATCTCCGTACCCGACTTGCTCGATTTCATTGTTCTCGCGTGACGCAGACCGTGAATGTCTAGTGCGCCGGTTCTCCCGCTCCCAAATAAGTTAGTCAAAATCTACTTTACTAAATGGTATGGCATCGTCATGGACAAAGAACCAACTACCACACCGGCATTTCTCGGGAAACCAGGTGTGATAAT
This sequence comes from Paramacrobiotus metropolitanus, assembly GCF_019649055.1. Lineage (NCBI taxonomy): Eukaryota > Metazoa > Tardigrada > Eutardigrada > Parachela > Macrobiotidae > Paramacrobiotus > Paramacrobiotus metropolitanus. The sequence continues at coordinate 962,294 of NW_026570276.1, forward strand.
CCCCGCCTTGAGGCAGCAGTCTTTTGTACTGCGGTACCTGTGCCGCTCCGCGTAAAATTCCGGCTCCCATAACAGTCACACCGCTGCGGACTGCACGTGCCGGAAATTCTTTATCTTCGGTCACCAGCCAAACCTCCCCGGCAGCCTGGTGGCGCAGATACAGGGCGTAGACCAGGATGAGACCATCGCTCGGGGAGCGGTAAGGGCCGTGCTTCGGAAGATAAAAGACGCGCTGCAAATAATCGGCAACGCGTTTGTCCTGGAAACGTACTCTGATGTGCCGCTGTTTAAATTGCGCCAGGTAATCATCTTTTTTTATGGCTTTCCTCCGTTTCTCGTTTCTCTTTATCTTTACCGTTTCGCAACCCATGGAGTTCTTCAGAAACTTTATGGTGAATTATCAGCAGAACAAAGTTTGGCAGCGTGGAACGCTTGCCATCCGCAATTTCTTGGAAAATCTTCAGCCCAGCGGGCTCCAGTAAGGTGCGAGTATCGAAAACCAGTTTTAGACTGCTCACCTCTATTATACGCTCCATAGCGAAATATTAGCAACGGCTGCAAGTACTTAAAACTCGGAACCTCCGATCCACGGGTAAAGGAACACTGGAAATAAGCTTACTCAATCAAACAAACCAAAACTGCCCTTGCAATGCAAAACAAAGCCGAGCAGACAGATAAGGTATCTTAAATCTTCACAACAACCAGGAATAATGACAATAAAAATCCAGGAAAATAGGTACCTGTATCATATCGGAGCGGTAAGTTGATGCTCCCGATAAAGACTGCAGGAGAGGTACGAGGATGCGCGCAGTCGAACCGACAGGTTAGGACCGTACACTGCACTTAATACACCGTCAACTGTACTGTGTGAAAATATGAGAAACATAATAGACAATCTTTAAGCTCCAACCGCGGGAATTGTCGGAGCATTTGCTAATGTCTTTTTGCCGAAATGCATCGTTTCATCGGTCGGACTATCCGTGACGCTACCAAGGGGCATCTCCATTAACGGCGTTTTTGAGACAGTGCTTCAGTTGAGCAGTAGTAAGAGAAACTGCGACAGCCCGTCTCGCAACGCTGAAAACGCATCCCTAACATCACGAATAACGGTTGTAGTGGTTAACGTTGCCCACTGATTATGTGCTGCATTTCACGTTTCTCAGATCACAGAATTTGATTTACAGATACCTTCTAACCTAACCCCCGGAAACATTGTTGGAGATTGCTGATGTATGTAGGTGTGTACAGTATGTACAGTATTCAACATGGAATCATTATTACCAGAGAGGTCGTCGTAATTTTGCCGGTCACACATGTCACAGCAAAAGCATTTTGGATTGTTTTTTTTCGTCATTATCAACCTTTTTCTGCACATTGCCAGTAAGATTGCAGACTGCAGCTATAAGCTATCAACAGTAGCGATACTTTATATCATTCTATGTTGTGTTCTGTTATCAACTACACAAAACGCGTCCCACTGGCTCAACTTCTGTCTCAGTTCAATATAAAATCCCATACCAGTAGGCTGTAGCTGTGTTCCGTGGATCCTATTGCCACTTTAGAATTGTCTGCGTTAGAACAGCGTTTTTATATTTTTAAAGGTAGCTGATCCTTAATTGCTCAGTATTTTTTTTATGTTGCTCAGTAATTTGTAACTAACTAGCATAACAGTCTGTCACTTGCTCGTCCGCTCCCCCTCCTCCGCGGTGCATTACGCAAACAAAGTAATAAATTAATAATGAAATTTTGCTCAACTTATTAAGTTATGGAAATGGCTGTGCGTCCCGAATGGTCGGGGTGCAGAAATATCAGAATTTGTTTGCTGTTCCGGCAGTTGATCGGGTTTTACTTATTTGTTTTACTCGATTAAACCCAAGGTTGCAGGAGAGCATAAGTTGAGAGAGCTGCAGAATTCGAAGACTCTTAATAGCTCAGTGGTACCTTTCGCTATGTTCATCCCCTTTTTATTGCCTGGTTTATCGGAAAGGTTGTTCGAAACATCCCGGAATCGAGAGATCCTGATTTTCAGCAACTTTACAGCAAGCAAATAACAGTGTTTTATCAGGTTCGGTGCGTAACAGTTGTTAGAGGTCATTAGGACGGCACGAAAGTCCATTTCATTACTATGCACAAAACTGCAGCAAATGCAAATAAATTCACAGGTTAAGGCTGTCCTGCTTTCATGCGCGTTCAAACCTGTACGGGTGTAGCGGTTGAAAGCCGAAACTGAATTGATTATTACTGATACTCTTCAGGATTAATATTTACAACAAAGTTAGCAACTTTCCCATTGCTTCCCCAGATTTTTTTTGGAGAGCGCATATAACAAAAGCTTTGGGTGCAGTCTGGTGTCTTTCATCATCAAACAATATACAGTAGCATACTGAAAATACTACAGGAATCATTGTTCTACCTGATCATTTATGATAGCGCGCGTATCTTCTGGTTTTCTTATACAAACATTTGCTGCCGCTGATAATCTCGTGGCTTGTGGTAAGCAAGCTTGCCATCCCCCCAGAATAGAGATATCTCCTCTTCTGCGCAGTATTAGAACCTTGTAAAAGATTGCTGTTTTTAAAATAGGTAGCTGTACAGCTACCTATTTTTAAAAACAGCAATCTACAGCAACAAACACATGTGTCAGCCTGTGTGCAATTTTTTAATAAAAGCTTGATTCACATCAGTAGATAGAGCAATGAATTCTCTACGATTCCTCTATAATTTAAAAGGTGTAATGTGAGTAGAAATTCACCTTAAATCTACGCTAGTCGCTACGTAAGCTGTTCCTATAGCCAGCTTCTTTTCGGTCTTATAGTGCTGGAGCCTAAAGCGGTGCAATTCCCTAGATTTATCGGTTAAAAATAAATAGAAAAAAGAAGCCAAAAAAAATATAAAAAAATCTTAGGAAAAACAAACAATCACCGATATTACTGCGCCCGGAAATCCAAGGGGCGCAAAGCAAAATTCTGTGCGCCCGGTTTGTTGGGGCGCATAGCCGTCACCATAAGTTATTTGTATGGTATTCTTACCGTATATTCCAAAATCATTATTTTACCGCAAACTTAATTGCTTTTTGACCATTCCTTTCAAACCGGGGCTTCCTAATTAAATGCAGTTTCCAGCAAATGAAGAGGTGAGAATTACAGTGCAAAGAACACTGCAGCATATATTTAAAGCACGCGGCTTTTCCGCAAGCCCGCTGTGCGGTACATCTTGTGCGGTGCTATAATATACCGCAACTGTAGCGAAAATCTGGCGTAAATCGCGCTGCGGTCTACCAGTGCACGCCAACGTGCATTTTTCTAGCTAGAGTAGTATTATATCCACAGCTGTATAGCGCTATGCATACCAGTATAATTATGTGTTGTGAGGAAAGAAGCGGCTCACGTACAGCAATAAAGTCTTTCAAAAGATTTTCAACGTATTGCGCCGTGGTGCAGTGCTACTGCCTACGCGGATCTAACGACGTAGCCGGGGTTCGATTTCCCCATCGGCGCCTTTTTCAGCCGTTTCTCGGTTTCCAGTGGATAGGGCCCTGGTTTGAGTGGGATATTGCATAGCATTCCAGTTAGTACTTTGAATTCCACTTAGTAACCAGAGCTTTACACCATTTTTATTGTTGAGAGCTTGGTCATTCTTTGTACTTCTATATTATTTTGTAAGCACAAACACGCCAGATTATGTCAATGGGCGTCGTAAATGTGATAGCGTATAACGTGTTGCAGCTCCCTTCCAACGAAAGACACTTTTTGTTCCCGGATGCAGCACTTTGTCTGCATATGTGTTGATTCCGTGACATTTCCGTGTTTAATCAACTCTTGGCTGGCTGGCTGTTGCTGACTCAACAGGAAGCAAATTTTCACTACATGAAGGAAATTCTTTGTCACTGTGCCAGACTGCCGCAGTAGAAAATGTATTATGCCACGCATTGTGTAACTGGTCTCAGAATCATGAACATTATTATCACGAAGCAGGTGCTGTCTTCCGGCTTACTGCTGAAGTAATGAAGAAAACCTTCGCTTACCATTAAGAGCGAGCTATTTTCTGGGAAGTCAAGGCATCAAAATGCTGCCTCATGGCAGTTTTCATTGGTAATGACAAGCCAAGCAACACATACAATGCAACTGATGACAAATTGACATGCCAGTTCCGCTTAATAAGCAGCGAATGTTGTCGCGGCAAAGACAGCGTACGACAAAGAAGCGGAAACGATGTACTCGAATCTGTATTTAAAGCCCACGATATCAACAGACTCAATACTGTACTGTAATTTATAATTCACAACTCGCACAGTATCATTATTAACTGAGCCAGTGGTGAATACACAATCAGTCTAATTATTTAGTAAGCAAAATGAATTTCTTGACGGTGGTGCTGGTGGTCGGGATAATTACAATTATCATTCCGGAATCCACTACGACAGCAACCGATGCCATGATTAGCGCCAAATCCAATAGCACGGGGGCATGTCCTCCGAATTCCAGCAGCGCATGCAGCAGCATCAGTGCCACCAACAGTACCGGGAATGCAGCCAGCAGGCCTGCTGTCATGCCTCGGAGAGCTATACCAGGAGGAGGAGGATAGTCAATGTACTGCAAAGACAAACCGAAAGTGTTATGGTCATTACTGCCGATTCATAAGGAAATGCATTATGGACCACTTGTAATGCCAGATAATAATGGTTGAGAATTTTACTTATGACTAGACAGCGCTCATGGTGGCGTTGCGCTTGTCTATGGCGCTGCCGCCGCTCTGCTCCTGGGACATAGAATAAAGTACGCCGTACGCTGATCCCGTTAGTGTTACAAACTGCAACCCAGAAACGAAAACTTCTATAGTAGTACACTAGTACATATTTGCAGAATAGACGGTGTCTAAGAAATCTGACCAGTTCGGCACGTCAGGCTGCAGTCTACTCAATAGTCATACTTCTGTTAGTAGCAGACAAGAAAGCCTCTCTGGGATCATTTAGTTTGACTGTTCGGCCTTACCGCAAACGCCCTGGCTGATGTCAGCTGGACCAGGCCCAGCAGGACGAAGTAGTACGATCGTTCTTTGGAGTAGCTAACTGCAGCGCAGATCAGTCGTGCGATGTCTTGCCGGGTCTGTACAGAGCAATACCGGTGCGAGGTTAAATCACTGCGAGGTTAACGCGCTGTGGTTAGAATATCGATACTAATTACCTGTGGGTCATGTATTGCGCTGGGGGCAAAGAGGATATTGAACGCCAATTCCTCGATATCTTTCCATAACTGCGCAATTTCCACACCCTGAATAAAGAAATGAAAAATCTGTTCTGAGTAGTTATGACAAGAAAAATAATTATAGTTATTGATTTTATTAGTATCACCTATCGTAATAAATCGTGCAACATACCGTTTAAATTTGTTTATATTGCTTCTGAAAAATTTCAAGCACTTTGTGAAGGGCACTCCTAGTTTAATCAGGAAAATAAAAAACCGGAAGGACATCGGTTCGTGGAGTTCATTACTTCGGGTGTTTCATTTAAACGAAAGTACGAGTCCCTATCGTAAAAGTAATGAAATTCGGAATACTATGTTTCTAATATTACCTACACTGCAGCTATCTGCATGACTATACTTCAGTATTAACATTATTTATTATTAATTTTCTGAGCTGCCGGCATGTTTACACTGTACATCAAATACAAGCCCTCGCATACACGACGTGCAGCTACAGAGTCTGTACTGACTGACTGAGCGTGATGGGCTTAAGGAAAACGGCCCGGTACATAACTTCAAAAAAGGGATGCATACAATAGACCTTTCGAACGCACTTCGAATCACTTTTTTTGTAAAACTTTATGTAATTCTAAAGCTAAATGATTTGTATACATTGTTCTGAAAACCGTTTGTAAGTGCAACATCCGGTTGCCGAGATATGGCGTACTCAAAATAGGAGAAAAGTTTAAGTGCATTGTTGTGTACCAAAAGTCTGGTTACTACCGGATCTTCTTGAAACTTTGCTATAAAGGCACATGGCGCTAACGTCGAAAGTGAACCAATATCAGATCCACTGCATTTTCCCCCGATTTTAAATTGAAAAATTTTGAATTCATTTTAAAATTATGGAAAATTGTACAATACACGACACGTGTGATGTATACACTATACTTGCGGCTTACCATCTGCAGCGGTTGCAGCGCCGCATATGTGACCAGGAGAAAATGCACAGCGTAGTGGGCCGCGTTAGCCCAGAAGATTGCGGTCGTTCGGGCGTCAGTGAAGTTTTCCGTGAAGGAATGACCCAAATACGCCAACACTATCAACCAGTCCAGGAGCAGCCAGGCAGCGAGCACGAAGGACCACACGCGGTGGATTTCCTGAAAAATCGGTCCTAGTTTCCTCTCATGCTGATAGCAGTCCTGGACCGTGGCGTATATCGTCTGCGGGACGAACGGTCGGCCGGGGTCCAGATCACGTTTGAGCTGTGTCAACTTGCGCACCAGCGGCTGCACCCATGTGGCTTGAAAATGCATGATAATGCCGACGAAGCAACCGGCACTGCATGTGGATAACACGTCAACAAGGGGAATTATCGGCGTTAAAATAATAATCATGTGTTTTTCACTGACTGGCCAGTGGATAAACGGAACCGAGAGATTCGTTGGCGGTACGTTGACGGCGTATCGGGTGGAGGCGTAGGTTTGAATTATCGTGTGCACCACGAGGAACCCCATACCGGCACCGCTCACCACATTCAGGGATCGCGACACACGACGAGCGGCTGACTCCTGACGCCATTGCGTAACACTCTGCAGTATGGTGGTCCCCCGCAGCCAGGAAGCTACGACGTCCAGTCCACCCAGGAGGCAATAAAAAATGGTCTCACAATTCGTTACCACGATGACCAGCCAGGGAACCTTGACACCGGGATCTTTGACATGGCTGAGCGGCTCGTCGCCCATGCTCTTGATCCCGTCCACGAAGTTACTGCCCAGATACAGCAGCATTCCCGCGCCCAGTACAAAACCCAACAGGTTGATGACCACATGCGCCAGGAAGCGCCACCACGGCGGTTGGCATGTGCGGACGATGGGCAGCATGAGGATGAGCAGGAGCGGGCTGTATGCGAGCAGCCACAACCAACCTGCTTGAAGGAGTCTTTTGCAGCGGTCTGGGAAGGCCAGCAGCCACCTGGCCATAGAAAGTAAATTGACATTATCAATTCCCAACGTTTCACATTTCAAACGGCAAATCCGACCAGTGTAAAATCACAACGCGGCTACGCTACGCGCCTTTGAAAAACGTTGGAAATGGAAAATTTAATTTTTGTTTATTGATCCTTCAATCAATGCAAATGCAAATCAGATGCAATTTAATCAGGCACAGTGGAGTAGCAATAAAAATTTAAATATGAGCCGCGGTATCAGTAACCACATAATTATCAGGCAGCAGTGATTATTGAAATTCATTCACCACAGTCTTAATCGTTTAGCAACGGCTTGCGCGCATTAATGTTGTTTCATCTAATTTCTTCTATTTTCACTTCAGATTACGAAACAGCTACAAAAACGGCTCGACAGTGTCTGAATTTTTATCTTACCTGGTCGTGGACAATTTGCAACGAGAGAAGAACGATTCTGGTGCAACGTTGGAAGGAGGCGTTGCCGGTACGCGGTGAAAATGGCCGAGGTCATCCGCCTGTCCGGCTTCGATGATCCCGGCGTACTGAAACGTCGATACGTTTCGATCCACGGGAGCGCCGTGACGTCGCCGTAGGCCAGCAACAGACATCTCGATGCCGGACGCTCGACTAGCCATAATGTCAGGGAATAAAGTGCGGTTAGACAGTACGAAAAGCCAGTGAACGCTGAGTTCCCTGTCGCCGCTTGCTTCCCTGCCGATTTATATCCCTTCACTGCTCCTCCATACTGCCTAAACAGGATTGACGCAGGAGCTCCCATTAGATTTCCAGCGAGCAAACAAGGATGCCGGGATGCTGCAACATAATATATTGCAGTTTTTCTGGTTGCTGCGCGGATCTGTCACCACTTAATGGATCAAACTACTGTTAAACAGTACCGTGTATCCGCGTCATTCGGGCTGTTAAAATATTTTTCCCGGTAGCAGCGAACCCTGGAAGCACTGGAGCGCAACCCCGTGCAAATTTTACGCACCTGTATCTTCTCCGCAGTTTCCTCTCCAGAGCATGGTTTTTTCGTATATTAAATAGGCGACGCTAATGCACCGACCGGCGATGGTGTTGATGTGTCATGATCATGTGCCACACAGCGACGCCAGTGGCCGCTCTACCGCTCGCTAAGGTCAACAACAGGGGATTTCCGCAACACGATGCCAGCATTCACTTTCGGCTTTGTTTGATTAGGTAGCGAACTCTTCCCTTTCGCGCTGCTGTTGACAGTTCGACTCCGGTGTGCTCTGTTGATTTAGCAGCGTTCAGTATTAGCAGCCTCCTGCCGGTGACCTTTTCTCGATTTCCACACACTGGCTGTTATATGGCCTGCAGAAAAGTTGATAAAATAAATAAAAGGCAAACTCATCAGTAACAGAGAAATCGTTTTAACGGTCATCTGTGTAGTGCGTACATATTCTAGATAACCAGATTCCACAAGCTCCACATTATACCAGTTCCAGTTAGACTTATTCCACGTTATAAAAATCACTTTTTAAAGAATTTTAACATTATTATTATAACTGATGGGAATTCCCAGACATTTTCTTGCACTGTTTAATGCACTTGCACCATTGGCAAATGGCTTGTATACATTGGCGTGAAAATCGTTTGTGCGCTCAACTTCCGGTTGAATACAATTCCCACCTTTAAATGTAGCAGAAGCCGCATTATCAACCGATCTTATTCAAATAGCACATAAAGACGCATATTTGCACGGAGATTTATGATACTCCAAAGAAGACTCCCGCCATGTTTTTTTCAACCTATAACTGTCAAAATTCTTAAATTCATTTCATTCAGTTCATGATAAAGTCAGGTAAATGATGTACCGGGTGGCTCAGCAAAATGGCGGGCTAGGTTTTCATTGTGAACTGGTCCCGCCCAACGTCCGATTGACTTCATATTAGTTTCATTCGAAAGAGCAATTCCTCAAACATAGAACTGCTTAATCATATTAACCGTAAACAAAGATTTAACGTTTTAGTGAATTATTTTAATAAAATAGATGGAATTTGACGGTGACAGAATCGAAAATTTGAATTTCCCTTTTAGCAAATTAAAATTTGCTGTTATTCAGCTTGGAAGATTAAAATCTGTCGCCTTGATATTTCAGATAGAGTAATTGTTTCATGTTTTTTTACTGTAAACAGATACGATATTTCGGTCAGCGCGTTCGGTCCAGAAACTGGAAAGCTGGAGCGCCGGACATTTAATTTTCGTGAAATCCTCCGCCAGCATTTTCAGAAATCAGTTTCTCACCAACGCTGCAAAAGTGGATCTAAATCAAATTTACTTTTATAAGAGCAATATCTTAGCGACAAAAACAGCTAAATTAGCCTGTTTTGGTGCAGCCTTCCATACAGAAAAAAAATATTTGTAAAAATGCTCAAAAATTAATAAAAAAAATCGGCATTCTTTCCAAAAGTGAATCGAGTGCATTGCTCTTCCATTGCAAGCAATATGGAAACCAATTTTTGTATGCTGATAGAGTACGTCATTCTCTACATGAAACAGTTAAAAAAATTAAAATAGTTCATATGGACACAAAATGAATGACACAAAATGAATATTTGCTAATTCCTTCACTATTAATTTTGCTTTTCCAAATCTTCCGTCATTACTTTTACTTTTTACTATTCCTCAGTAACCGTACCTACTTTTTACTTACTTAGTACTTGATAGACAAACAGTAATAAATGTGCTCTTCGTATTTAAATTTGGAGATGAACCGCAGCACGCAGCACATTCTATAAAATGTAATATTCTGTATTTACACAGAGCGGCAAGTACCAAAATCATTACGTAAACTATCATTGAGTTTCATAGTACGCAGACATTCAGATATTTCGATAAGAATATTTATTTTCATAGAAACGATTTTTGTTTTTGGGTAATGCTACCTTCTTTGACAAATCGACATATACATGACGTACCGGTGTTAATCACGCCACTCGCGCAAATACTGTAGTCGTCAATAGCATCTGCGCTGCAGCAAAATTTTATTTACCATTTACTTTTCACGGCGCAACTGCACTTACTTTTACGTACCATTTACTTTCCTGTTTTGCGGTCTACTTACTTTTTACTGAATTAGTAAACCACAAAAACGGCTTCGGGCTTACTACGTACTTATATGTGAGGTTTACTGTTTGCTGTTACAAATCAAACAACACTGCTAACAAAGTATTGCGATGACTTGCGTTACGTTGCTTAACCGCAATGGAATAATCGTTTGCTTTCTGACAATTTATTTTGCTGACCCACACATTACTATTTTACGCAACCTCGCGACCCACAGACTGTTGACCAACAGTTCGGTTTTTTGTAAATTTTGCTGCCCGACCATCTTGTTGAACCTATTTTATAGACATTCAGCTTGCGTATCGGTTTGGTTTTAGGTTTTTTCTCATCTCATAATTTTTTCTTTGATTTTAAAGATATTTAGCCTCTTCGTGTTTTAAGGCCATTAGGCTCTCTCACGTTTCTTAGGTTGCTGTACTTTCTTAGCTTTCGTAGTACTGTACTGTTCTTAGGTTTTCTTACGTTGTCTTATGTTTTCTTATGATTTTAAAATTTTTGTTTTACGAAATGGCTGTGCGCCCCGACAAACGGCTACCGATCACTTCGGCCGTTTTCATTTCGGCCGCGCTCATTTCGGCCGAAGTTTTTCGGCCGCCACTCACTTCGGCCGCCATTCATTTCGGCCGTCATTCATTTCGGCCACAATTCACTTCGGGTAAAGTACGTTTCGGCGAAAATAGGCCTTGCCTAAACTTTTATTCTGTTCTGCAGGGTAAAAATAACTGAATAATTATCGGTAGCACGAACTTTTCTTCTATTTCTACTTCATCTTGCACGCACCATTTTTCAAACAATTTTGGAAGTGCTGCTGTCACCAATGCACCATCATGTCTCTCTTTTCCAAGTGTTCTTATTAACAGATCGTCGACCGTCATAAGATCGATCACACGAAGACTAACGTCCCGGGTGAGTTAACCGCACGACACCCAGAAAAACATAAAAAAAGGTAAAGAAATTATCAGATCTTAAATCTTCTGAGAATAACCTAAGAATAAATACGAAAACCTAAGAAAGCCAAATATATAAGTTCATAACCTAAGAAACATAAGAAAACATAAGAAAACCTAAGAAACTCAAGAAACCCAAGAAACCCAGGAAACCCAAGAAACCCAAGAAACCTAAGAAACCTAAGAATCCGAAGAAACCATACAAACTTAAACAACATAAGAAAACCTAAGAAACCTAGGAAACCATAACAAACCTAAGAACCCTAAGAAAACGTAAGAAAACCTAAGAAAACAGAAGAAGACCTAAGAAAACCTACGGAACCTAAGAGAGCCTAAGATGGCCGACATATCCAGTTGCCGAAATGAGCGTTGGCCGAAATGAGTGTTGGCCGAAATGAGTGTTGGCCGAAGTGAGCCACGGCCGAAATGAACGTTGGCCTAAATGAACCTGTGCGGCCGAAATGTAACGCAGCCGAAGTGATCGGACGCGAACCGCTTCGGCCAGGCGACGGAAGGTCGCGCGGCGTAAAGTCCTACCGACGAAATGTCCAGTGACGAAACGTTGCGCGGCGAGATGGCCTTGCGGTGAAATGTCTGCGACCAAAAGTCCTGCGTCTATTGGTCCGCGGCGAAATGTCGCGGTGCCCATTATTCATGTGATAAGAGTCATGTTGATGTGGAGCCTCGATGCTTTCAACCGATGGGCATCGTGTGCAGTTAGTACGCTGGGCGGTCTCTCGTTCTCGCACAAGACGGTCAAAAGTTTTTTTTACAATCCTGGTATTCAAACCGGAAAAGCGTATGGCATCATCATGAGAAACTCTCATGCTGACAGACGGGTCTTCCTCATAGATTCAGGTATGTCGGTATGATAATCCCTTCCACGAGGGTTCAGACTATCGTAGGGTCGCAGTTTTACCGCGTGCTTTAAAACGCCTGCTCCCATGGCACCCAGTCCGCTGCGAACGGCCCGAGCCTGTGATTCTTTATCTTCGCTTATCAGCCAGACTTCACTGGTGGCTGTGTGGCGCAGATACATGGCGTAAACCAATATAACACCATCGTTAAGTGAGCGGTATCGGCCATTTTCCTTAGGATAAAGACCGGAGTGACTATTTTGCCGCAGTGTGCGGCAAAATAGCCAACCAGCTATAGTGCCGCATATTGTTCTTACTGCGGCAAAATAGCCTTAGCCAATTTTTTATCTTCGCTTATGAGCCAGACTTCGCAGGCGGCTGTGTGGCGCAGGTGCAAGGCGTAGACCAATATAACATTATCGTTAGGCGAGTTATATGGGCCATGTTGCGGAGGATAGAAGACCCACTGCAAATAATTGGCTAGGTACTCGCTCTGGAAATACACACGGCTAGGCTTATGGATAAGTGACGCAAGGTAATTTAATGCTTCTGTGGCCTTCATCCGTTTCTCCTCGTTTGTAGAGCACTGCAGTCCGTGGAGTTCCTCTTTCACTTTATAAGGAACTATTAGTAGCACATCTTGTGGCAGGGTGATAACTTTTCTTTCCACAATATCTTGAAATACCATAAGGCCAGCGGACTTCAGCAGTGTGCTCGTATCGACAACCAGCTTTAGACTACCTTTCTCCATGATGTAACTTTAACGATGACTGCAATATTTACAACAGATATCAGGGTCGGGACTGCTGCAGACGATTTAACATTGTGCGTTTTCCTGCCTAGAGATTCTTTGTGTCTGACTCACGTAATGTGCGTACATACACCGACTGTATATTAAAGCCCTCAGGGCCATTTTGCTGTACTTCAGTATATATAATCAGATAATATTGCGATCCTGACACGTCATACACATGTACAGTGTAGCTGCTAGCTTACTTTGGTGGTGCACACATGGATAATTATTTTAAATTTTTATATGTACATACATGCAGCCGTCGCAGCGCAGCCGGCTTAACAGCAGTACACACTACGGAAATTTTAATGCAAGTAATAGCACAACTACAATTTTCAAAGCAGTTCTACAACAACTCACACTTTTAAGCACTGCAAGCACTCCACTGTACTGGAAGTAATTTGCACTGTTCAAATACAGAAGCCAATGCAGATTAATCGTACGCAGATTTCAGACGAACGAAAATAGCAAGGTATGGTTATAATCAGGCTATCTAGTTTTTTTCAAACTGATTATCCACATCAAAGGATCAAATAAGATCTGCGAAGTGTACAACAGGTTAAAATACTGTGTTGCTGCGAACATGGCCTGCGATTTCTTCTTGTCGACGAACCACTGGTACAGATAAGCAATATCAAGGGGCAGCCAGCAGATAATAACGCTAACCGTTGTTAGTGTCAAGATCCAAAATGGACGAACAGCGTTTCTCTTGGACGATTTTGGTTGGATATTATCAACAGCAGGTGGAGCAGCGGCCACACCCATCGGATAAATTTTAACCGGCCGTGAGCGGCTATTGGGTCCGCTGATCTGCTTTGGCACCCGAAAACGTCCCTTAATAAGATGTACGTAGACACCGATAATAACAAAAAGCGGCAAGAATCGGTTGACGCAACTATCGACTTTTGTGAAAATGTGAATGCCATCGATAAGGGGCTTAGCGCAGAACGTAGAGCCGTCTTTTTTTGACTGGTAGGGCAAAAATTTAAAAAGAAACAGCATCGGTACTTTCAGCAGGTGTACGTAAATAACTGGCGCTAAGCAAATTAAAACGGCGGCTTTTAGGGTGTGATGGACGCGATAATGATGGGGAAACTGAAACGCCCACAAGCGATTCAGAGCAATCAACATGGTAAAAAAAACGGGAATCAGGCCTGTAATCCAGTGAAAATAGTTAAAAAGAAGGCATAAGGGTTCACCAAAGGTCACTATTTCAGTTTCCAGTATTTCGCTGTAGTAGATGAAGGGTACCGTTCCGGTGAGATAAATGGTGTTGGCAATGTACAGAAACAGCAGGTAGACTGTGAAACGATTAATGTACCATGGTCTCAATGCGAAGGTAATCACCATGCCAAGATTGAGAACAAACGAGGTGACAGCAACAAGCAAACGAGCGCAAAGAAGCGGCGTAATAGTAGCAGAGTGATCTGACCGTGACGACAAGGTCACATTGGTAGCATTGCTTGTGTTCATGGCGCGAAGGTCCTGCATTCCTGCACAGACTGAGCGGTAATGCGGGTCTCTAAATGTTTGCTACGGCGCTAAAAGTCAGTTGCACAATTTGAACGCACGCTGAACTTGACCACAGTTGAGATCTTTCTAATCTCAGTTTCTACTATTTCCACCAGTTCTATAATACTTCAAAGTGGGCGTAATGCGACTTTGTAGGGTACAGTGAGCGTGCTATTTTATAATCCACAAAGGCGGAAGTAATTTGTCTTTATAAGGAGCTTGGATGAAGATTGGATGTAGGCATGTGTATTACATTTAATTGCATTTCAGCGTATGTCGAACACATTGCGCAGTTTATCGCACAAGGACTGACACAATCCGCTGTATAGGTAATATCTTTAATTACACTGATCCAGGATTCTCGAGAATGAAAAGACCGTTGTGCCAATCTCCCAGTGTAATTTCCAGATCTGATTAAATCATCCAGACAGGTAAACGGATTCTGGGAAATTCAGCCCTTTCCAGAATATGTCTAACCGGAATCCATACGCATGCCACAAATTTTGAACGTGACAGCTGAATTACTGAAAATGTGGAAGCTGCTCACAAATATGGGACAAAAATTCACATGACTGCCACAAAATGATAAAATATGTGTAACTGGTTTCGGCTTTGCTATGAGCGGTCCCATCAGGAAGCTTTTCTGAGCTAACGGAATCGTCAGCCAGCAACTTAAAAGAGGTAACCCGGCGCATGGAATAAATACGACTATACTGCAGGGGATTATAATTTCTAACCACATCAAAACGCATTCTTGCATAATTTTTGACAATATGGGTCCAAGTGAATTGTGAAAACGAAAGTGAAAACAGTAACTATTTATAATGGGGAAACCGTAACTATTTGTAATGGATAACCTGTTCACAATGTAAACTGCCATGTAGTACAGTAATTCGGAAAAGATGCCAAAGATCTGGTTCAGAACGATCATTAAATTTACCTATCGACTGACTGTTTTTAACAAAAATGGAGAAAAAGATCGGCATAGGTAAAACGACTAATCTATGCAGCTATCCACTAGCATCGACGGACAGCATCGGCATCAGTGCAACAGTGGACGATGGCGCGCGCGATAGGGCCAAACGTTGAGACAGGCAACGAGAAAAACAATACAGAATCAACAGATTTCAGCGAGACTAGTCGCGGGTACGGCGCACAAATGCGTATGGCGTATGCCGAAACTCTGATCGAAGTCAGCCATCATGTATGCGCTGGTTCTCAGAGATCTCTAAATCCCGTTTCTTTATCTGGGGAAAAGTTAGTTTTTGGAAACAACTGCTTAATTTTTGAGGATTCTAATGATTCCAAGCACAGGTTTATCAGAAAATCAAGAGTTGGGGTATGCGTCTCGTAAGCAGAAATTTCATTTTGCCGCGTTTTAATTAGCATCCACGTACCGGACCTTGTTCCGTGATCGGCGGCCCGCTTTTGCATTTCACTTCCGCACTGTGCTCCGTTGTAAGTTAAAAAGGCTGCGTCGGTCACATTCTCATTACAGTGTTCGTAAGGTTTGCGTTTGACAGGCGAACTGTCTTATGTTTCTCGGAACGGACGTATGCCATCCATTTCAACGCTAGCATCCTTAAACAGGACGAGGTTGCGTATGAGTCACGATGCCTGTGATATCCGCGCCGGTACACTACTTCCGAATAACGCCTCCAACACCTTATGATGAAAATTTCCGAACTATCGCTACTCTACCGATTTTCTCGCTCTGCACTTGGAACTTGCCCGGTCCGACGTTGCGCCGATTGGGTGAAACTATCTGGAAGAATACGCAGTCCAGGACGTGCGGACGTCCAGTTCTGTAGAACAGAGGTGTAACATATTCTCGTTTGTAAGAGTGTTAATCCGTCGTTGAAGCACGCTTTATGCTGCGTACAATGGATTAAGGGATTATGGATTAATGCAAGTGAAGGGATTACCATCGCCTTTCTAACTTTCTCTATGATCTTTACCGGAAACGTTACATCGTAAGGCCGGTCTATAGAATCCGATTACTCGCTGAACAGAATCTTGTCTGCAGCGCTTGCCAGGCCACATCAGGCATCAAGTTAGTTAACATACGAAGGCAACAAGCAGCAAAAACATATATAAGCGGAGATGGAGAACCAGCATTGTTGTAGCATATACAGTAACTGGACAATACCTAATACTGTATGGTTTTTGATTGAAGCGTTCTGTGTTACGCTTAACTATCCTCACGGGTAAAAGCAGGCACTAATGCTTTGAAAGAGGACTGGATTAGGGCTAACGTTACGTACAGGTACACTACGCGACTGCCTTATTTGACTTATCGTCTATCTGCACACAGCATAGTACTTCAACGAAAAGTTACCGACAAAACAAAATCCCCTGACTGGTAAACCTGGTATTATCTGCTGTGTAAAATAACACTCCTCTTAGGTAGCACAGCAGTATTATTCGTGTCCAGATTCAGAGCAAGATTCCCATGTACCGGCCAATCCCAGAGCCAGCAAACCGGAAAAGACTTACCAAAACCGCTGCTGTACTCTGAGAGCCTGGGAACCGGCTCAGATCATATCTTTTTCTTCTACAATTGATTCCGCTGCAAACAGCGAGGACGAGTTGGAAACAGTCAAAAACAACCCTACCTTCAAAAAACGTATGCGTGTTTAGTTATTCGTGGTTTTTTGACCATGTGATGTTGTCACGCAAATCATTTAACATAAGATTTTACAGAAAGAAGAATATCGTTACTACACCAAACTCTGACATCCAAAATCCCATCATAAAAAAACGATTCAGATTAACTGGTAGATTATTTTCAACTGCGGTGTCATAGCATTTGGTAGAAGGAAGAAAACCAACTACAGAGTACAAAGCCGCTAGCTAAATGAGTGTCCAACATTTTACCATTATCCGGTACACGTATGGTCGTAACTGAGTGGTTGCCCGATCAGTCGACTAAGTGACCAAGTTACGACCACTGCCGATGAACAAGATGAGTACTTTCCAGGGCGTAGGCTCCGCTGGTCTAACAGGTGACCGAAATACCACTACTATCCGATGTACGGAACCCACTAGGTGAACGAAAGCCGTAAAGTGACAGGGAACGCGTCTGAGTGCAAAAAAGTGATTTTTTTAATACTGTAAATTGATTTTTTTAAATTTTTTTTTGCGCTGTTAGATTATCCCAGTAATCGTTCGCCGTTACCGTATGTTAGTGAATGAACTAATCGAAATCATTCGAAATTTCGAATAAACCCCAAAGCCGTCGACCACAGGAAACGCGGAGGCGAAGCCGAAGTTGTTTCTTATATTACCAATCCGAAACACCACAATACATAATCGGTTGTTACAAGGCTGCTGCTACCACGTTTCTTTTGAGCAGGGAAGATGGGAAATTTGTTTCGACAACTTTCACGCGATTCCAGTACTGGCCCATTCACTTGATGCTGACCTTACGTGACCGTCATGGCTCCAAAAACCGCGCTACTCGGTGTGATGGTATGTGGTAGTTCCTGCTTACGGTAATACCAAAAGCGCTCCTTCTTCTAGTTTTAGATTTAAACTTCAGAAGATGCATACCTGATCGGCAAAACTGTCTTCTCATATTTCCAGTGACCTTTCCAGTCTCCGTAAACAGTCTGCGTTACACGACGGCTGTTATTCTACACTGGCTCCTAAATTTAAATGAATTCTTCTGAGAATCCTTATGGATAAATAGATTTGTTGCTAAGTTAGCCGTAAAGATGGAAATCCGGTATTTGATACGAACCGACCACTAGCGTCAAAGTAGTAATCAACAAGAGGAAGCATGGAAATGCGTCGGGTGTTGTGTAAGGCACTGGTGCAACGAGCCGAGCTACGTGCGCCAGAAATCTGTTGTCTGGCCTTTTGATGAATTTAACGGTATCAGAAAGGAATTAATTTCTTCCGCAATGGCGGGAAGTTAAAAATGTGCTTCAGCTCATCGTCAATCAAAATAACAGAGCGAAGCGTGCAGTATAAGATGTGTTGGCTGCTTAGGATAATATGTACTGTACATTGTATTAAATAAATGACTTTGCATGCGATTTGTGTAGTAGTTTCAGGCCAGGATTTATAATTCCACGCATAAAAAACAAACAAATATTTTACAGCGTAACTTGGTATTCCCAAATTCCGGCTGCTACGGCATAACTACACTGGACACATAATCACTTACAGTACTTTACAAGAAATCATAACATCATCGTGCGTGCACATCACATATTACGCTATTTGTGCGTACGCAATACGCAACTACGCATACATCACAGTTGCCTGTTACTGTACTTACACGCTGCTGTCATGATGGTATTGATTTGTTTTTATGTTCCATGCGTTTCGTCATTTTCGTGGACCGCCAGCATACTTTTGAAAATGCAATTTGGAAACTGAATGTTCATTTTGCACCGTGAAAAGGAGCCATGCAGTTTTTGTGTTGCATATTCCGATATTCGTACTTGAAATCTGCATGTTTCGTTTCATAATATTACAATTATTATTATTACGATTATTATTACGATTTGCATGCCGTGTTTCATGTTTCATGCGACAGGTTGTACACTTATGAATGTATGCTTCATGTTTCTGGTTTTGCCGCATCATTGACACTCCGCAGTTAACATAGCGGTCCACGGGGAACGCGCTGCAGCAACCGGCTCACCAAAGACTTATGGTAAGCCAATTGGGGTAGCGTACAATGTTGCCAGAATGATTTTGTATGCTAATGCATCCAAAAAACTGTAACAAAGATTTTCTTAATTTAGTGCGTGGACTTGTGCTCAAATTGTTGCAGTTTCTTAATAATTTCAGCTTACCTACATGCTTAGGCAATTGACGTAGGCTAACTTTCATACGAGAACACAAATATATTCCGTATCAAACAGTACTGAATGTTATACATACTGGACTCCGGGCAGTGGATAATAATACTGGATCTTGTAAAATAAAGCGAACTCGCCCTACCGTAATCAGCCCAATTGTTTTTTACTATTGTAACAGCGACTGCGTTGAGGGATGTGACCCTATTGTGATTTAAATTCGGGTATACGCGCAAACATCAGTTTCCCGCGCTCCTAGACAGGCTTTTACGGTTTTTCTGACACCGTAAAAATGAATGTATAGCGCAGCGAAATGATTTTGTATAACTATCAAGGAACAAAATCTATAATATAACTACAAAAAAGCTGAGACCATCAAGCAGGAACAAGCAGGAACGCTTTAGCTATGTACGAGACAAGCACATAAACCGTAAAATGGTTGCTGCAATGTGTCACAGCAAATGCCATAGCTTCCCCATGTTGAGTATAAATGAGTTGACAGCAACGGCCAAATGTTATAACGGTAACGGTATTGGTAGCAGTGACCAATGCCGTCCAAAGGTAACGGTGTGAAAGCAGCGGAAATTAAAGGTTTTGACGAAATAGGTGGAGAAGGTGATATCGTTTGCAGACGGTAACCGTTATGACTAGGTCTGTAATACGTGTATAAGACCTTATTGGTCAAATTAATCATACTTAATGACAAAATAAGGAAAGAAACACCCAGAAAATCTCATTCAATCTATCCAGCCCTTCCATCGTTGCCACGTTGAATTTCTATCGACAAACGCTGCCATAAAAATTCAAGCGAGCGTGCTTCGCCGGTTATTTTCAGTTCGAATGATCAGCAGTATTTCAGTAGTTAGTGGAAAAGAAAATAACCGAAAATTTAAAGTATTCGGCGGACAAAGGGCTAGCTAGTTCTCCTAAAATGTGCGCATTTATGACATCACCTTACTTTAAGGCCCTTCCTTTCCGCGAACAACATAAAACAAGAGACCACAAGTAAATGAAATGTGAAACTGTGCATTCGAAACACACAAAATAAAATCTCTCTGTCGCACAAAGCAGGCCTCGCGTGAGTAAGGGAAGTTTAACGCTTCCGGAAACATTAAACGCAGTCAGGGCTGAGGTGTACCAAAGGTCTCATTATGAATGGATCTTATCCAAGTCTAACATAGAACTTGACACAAGCGTAAAGATTATTTTGACACAGAAACGAAGTTTTGGGATTTTTTTCAATTTCCAAACAAATTTTAAAATCTTTATTATTCATGTAAGGGCGGGACGAGCCTCATCCGGGTTCACGCTGTTCGCTGTCGAGGATACGCGTGGCGCCCATATGGCCCCGCGTTATATTCATTTTAAAATTTAAAAAACATGACGGAAACCTGAAACGGTGCCAAAAAAACTTCTGCTTAACTGCTTATGTATTTGCATTTTTACGAAAAGTTTGTGCAGAGAAAGTAAGTTTGTGCAGAGACAATCGGTGAAAGTGACGGGGTTGACGCATGAGTTGAACTGGTGGAATTGTAGGTTACTATCTTAACCAGGTCTGGCATTTTAGGATTTCTGACGGGCGGGCAATACGTCAGTAAAATCAGAAATCAAGTGGTAAAACGTATGATAATTTGCTAACTGGGAACAGATTCGGTTTACCTGCTTTTACACATTTAAATAATATTAGCTAGCGGGCAGAAGACCGGTCGGTACTCGGTACTACAGATATTTTAGAACAGAGTGGCTATTTTGCCCCAGTGTCTGGGGGGAAAATAACTACTGGGCTATTTTGCCCCAGTGGGGCCCGTCAGATAGTTGGTTGGCTATTTAGCCCCATACTTGGGTTTGATAGTCCTTGGCTATTTAGCCCCATTGTGGGCGTCAGAGTAGCCTTCCCGCTATTAAGCCCCATAAAACTTCGAAGGTAACGGAAAAAATGTTATAGCTTGGTGCATTGCCGTGGCCAATCCTGGATTTTTTGGTATATTATTGTTATTATTATTATCTTCCTGGAGCAGACAACCCATTCATGGGACTTCGACAATGACATTACAGGTGTTAAAATGACATTGCTTTGCCTGGTCGAAAACCAAAAATAAAAAGAAACAAGAAATATCAAAACAGGCTATCCAACTAGCACTTCAAAGTCCAACACCTTTAAAGCAAACTTAAAAAACCCAACAGTTTCCGAGTTTAAAATTTCCGCATTAACCTTCTGCACGTGTTCAAGCAGCTGCTTCAGTCGTACAGCGAAAGTGGACTCGCCGATCTTCTTTTTCACTTTCGTGTCCACACGGTTACCAATTCGCAGGTTGTAGTGTTGTTTCATATCCCGGAATTTCACGAGTCGAGACAGATAATCCGGCACAGGAAATTTGCCTTTGTTCCAGATTTAAAAAGCCACACTGCTTCGCTCTGCTTTCATCGATGGAGGATGGGAGTGATTCCCAGCTCTTGGTACAAGGTCCGCTTGAAAGGGCCTTTGTATCCAGTCATGGCTCGCAGTGCTTTGCGCTGTAGTTTAGCCAGTCCTTCTTTCAGTGCCACAGACGCCGGCGCCCACACAAGCGAACAATAGACCAAATGTGACTGGACGCAGGCATGATAAAGGCTCCGAAGTTGAGACCGACCTAACCCTTCCTTTGCCCGATTAATCATGGATATCCCGTAGTTCACAGTCTTTTCGACTCTCTCGAAGTGCTTGCTCCATTTAAGGTGCTGATCAAAGTCTACTCCAAGGTAGCGTACGCACTTTTCAACTTCCAGTTTCTGTTCATTAAGTTTCACCAACGGTTGAGATTTATCTCTGTGCTGTTCTGAACAAATGTGCATTAGTTTGCAGTTTCGTTCATTCAAACACAAGGAATTTTCTTCGAACCAGGAAGTTGTTCGACCAAGCGCGTGGTCGATTTTCTCCCGAGCGTCGGCTTTCGTTCTGCCAGTTGCATAGGCAATGGTATCGTCCGCAAAACATCGAAGGCTACAATCGCCGACATCAATGTTCAGAAGGCCATTTATGTACAGGGTAAACAAAATTGGCCCCAAAACAGTATCCTGAGGCAAGCCAGATAGTAATGGCAACCGACTGGATACTTCTGTTGATGAACGTACACGCTGCACGCGGCCGGTCAAGTAACTAA